>NC_042495.1:69605312-69610143 GCF_005508785.2 Acyrthosiphon pisum
CCTGTCACATCTTTATCATCAACACAAGTGGCCTTGCTTCCTGCAAAAACATAATATACTCGTAGTTAAACAACTATGAGAATATTACTCTGACCAGCCCTAACGACGAGAATATTACACTGTACTGCTTAATGCTATTTTTGCCCTATCGGCTCCAATGTCTAACTTGATTTTTTTAATTAGCACCCATATCGTTGGGTGACTATGACCTACCAAGTGTGTGAAGCGGTTTTTATTTTGTGTTTAAATTTTTCTACTTCCAATGTAGTATGATTGCCAGCATGATTATGTTCTATAACTAATTTTGCTTTAGAAATGTCTTTCGGTGTACATAATACTGCAGGACACTTGAATTTCTTCTTCAAGCTAAATTTCCATCGTATACTCTTGGTCAATTTATGTTGAATCGTATACGAGAATCCAACGTACACTATTTTATTTATAGTATCATCTTTCGTTTTAAATTTAAATATTTCACTCATTTTCACAAGATTTGGATTTAAAAACACTAATAAAAACGTTGAATTTCACAAAATGTACGGTTACATCGTTTACGATACAAAACATCAACTGAGCATTTGGTTAAATAACCAGGGTAAGTAAAGATAATTTGTAATAAATTTGTTATATATTATCTATAACATAATATAGGTAATAAAGATTAGATTCCTATAATGGCTAACACTGAAAGATAATAGTATTAGGTGCCCCAACCTAATAAAGTCGCCAACAAACGATAAACTAAACCGATAATAAATAAACCGGACTTTTGTTCATGGATTCGTATACACTATACAGTATATGTATATTGGATTATCTCAGCATTCGTTATGACTGTCTGAACTAGTTATCTCTCTATCAAACAAATTCACATAGTTCATTTTTTCCCATTCACTTACCTATTAATCTTTAAAATCATAAAGTTCTGCGACTATCATCATATCATAATCCCGTTAAGTACATTATTATTACACAATTATTATTACACTTTGAACACGAACATAGCAATATTTTTAGAATATAAAGTATAGTAGTAAGAGCTCATGTAGGAATTCTAAGAGCTGTCTTCAAGGTATAAATGTGTAATAATAAATGTTCATCACTGTAAATTACATTCGGTTGGCGATTTGACTATATGTACTCTTGCTACGAATGTAAGAATCTTTAACACCTATTTTGGTACGGTAATCGGAAAAAAAATCCCCCGGAAAAATAATCCCCAGAAAAAAAATCCCTCGACGAACAACCCCGGAAAAAAAATCCCCAGCTACAATATTACTCACAATCACATGCAAATAGTTGAACAAATATATTTTGAACGTAATTAGTATCTATAATTAATATTTAATTACAAATACGTATATTATATTATATTACATAATAATATTTTGTTTTAAATTACGATAATATTTTATGTGTAATTCAAATTAACAACTTCACAAATAGGTAAAGCATATAAAAATATTTCGAATGATCGATATACTTCAATTAATAATACAGTTAAAAACATAATACACAAAAATATTATACAAAATATAGGTAACAATAATAATAATTATCAAACGAAAATTTATTGAATGTAGGCACGAGGCACATACTTATAGTAAAAAGACTTAGAATGTTTTAATTTTTTTTTTAAATGTTAATCTATATTATTATTATTACCTATATTTTGTATAATAATTTTGTATACTATGTTTTTAACTGTATTAGGTATTTGACGTATAAACAAAATATTATTTATAATATAAAATTTTTTTAACAATATAATATAATATACGTATTTGTAATTACATTTTAATTATAGATGCTAATTAAAGTTTAAAAAATATTTGTTCAACCATTTGCATGTGGTTGTGAGTAATATTGTAGTCTGGGGATTTTTTTTCCTAGGATCGGGGATTTTTTTTCCGGGGATTTTTTTTCCTAGATTCTTTGGTACACAAGTGCAGTTCACTACAACAAAATGCTCATTAACGTAAATTACATTCGGTTGGCGATTTGACTTTATGTACATTTGCTACGAATGTAGGAATCTTGAGAGCACATGGTAATAGTCACAATTATAAAAGAGTGTAAGGTATACGAAATTCTACAGACTATAATATAAACCAAGATACATATATTGTCATCGTGATATCGACTGTCGAACACGACCCCGAAGAATTAGTAACTACTCGGGAGAACCACCTCCAGCAATCTACGCGCAAGGTAAGTGCTTGAATATTTGTATAATAAACGTAGATAATTCAAACATCATTAGGCAGATAGGTATAACACAGTAGTAGGACGATCTTATGTGGAGACTCTTAAACAACATAATTTTACACGACTCTCAGACACGTGCATATACACATACACATACACATACACATACACATACACATACAAATAAACCTACTGAGACACATTGTCGAGCACCGGCGTCATAGCAGGGGATCATTGAACTGTCATTTCTTCGAAGGACACAAGCAACCGGTCCGCCAGACGCGTCCCTTGCCTGTCGCAGCAGGTCATAAACCCGCATACTCACCGAACATTACGTGTCGGTCTGTTACTCCGTGTTTAATATAATAATATACACGTCTCACCTAAAATCGCCACATTCCACCATCCATCTTTTATTTTTTTCCTACTACATTAGGTATATGAAAAAACTTATAAAAATATATTATATTATCTTGCACCACTAAGTATAATACATTCAAACCGCCGCTGAATTATATAGCCATAACTAAACATTTTTTAGGGAGCTGGGACTAATAATTATGACATATACAATACAAAGAAAAATAGTGCAATTTAATTTTATAATTATTATGTAAAATTAATTTTTTGACTCTTTTCTAAAAAATATTGACAGTTTAATTTATATATTTTAATATTATCTTATTATGAATTTAACATCAAAGTCATCAAAGCAAGTCCTGACAATCTGACATTTCCTTGTTGATTCCTCAAAAACGATTTTAATCAACCGACTAAATTAACTATGGTGAAAAACTTTAAACAGTGTCAATATACGATTCCCGGAAAAAAAATCCCCAGACTACAATATTACTCACAACCACATGTAAATGGTTGAACAAATATTTTTTAAACGTTAATAATTAGTATCTATGATTAATATTTAATTACAAATACGTATATTATATTATATTATATTGTTAAAAAAAATTATATATTATAATTTATAAATAATATTTTGTTTTCAATTACGATAATATATTACGTGTAATTCAAATTAACTAACTTAATAACTTCACAAATAGGTATAGCATATAAAAATATTTCGAATGATCGATACGTCAAATACTAAAATAAAACAGTTAAAAGCATACTATACAAAAATATTATTCAAAATATAGATAATAATAATAATATAAATAAATAACTATAAATAATTTTCGAAAAATTAACAATGGCATTTTATATTACTATAATAATACCCATTTTATGTTGGTATAATTCTGTAAAAATTAAATCCCCGAAATAAAATATTACGTTTTCAAAACTTAAAATGTTATATATGATTGTTCTGTGTCACCTACTCACAGTAAAAAAATAATATGTACAAATATTTAGTAGGTATACAACAATATTATACGAAATATAGGTGGTAATTATAATATTAATTATAGATACTAATTAACGTTTAAAAAATATTTATTCAACCATTTGCATGTGGTTGTGAGTAATATTGTAGTCTGAGGATTTTTTTCCTAGGGTCAGGGATTTTTTTTCCGTGGTTGTTAGTCGGGGGATTTTTTTTCCGATTATCGTCAGCGCAATCAAGGCGATTGCTAGATTACCACAATATTTACGATTTTCAGTACCTATACACCAATACGGTAGTCTACGCTTGTCTCGCTGCAGTTCTCTGTAACTTATATTTTATGTGTAAATGCCTCATGTCTATACAATATTGTTTCAAACATAGTAATTAAAAAAATGTATAAATGTATAATACATGACATCAAAGGACACGTTTGTTTAATATTACCTATGGTGTGTGAACATGTGGTAATAATGAAAGATAAAACCTATAAATATATTATAATTTATAATACCTATATAGTATATACACGAACCTACATAATATTAATATACAAACACTTGAAATGGAGCTAGGGTGATGACTAACGATTATTACTATACGTCTATAGTTCTTTATGTCTATATAATATACGAACAAGAAACTCGGGTTCAGCATTCCCATAATCCCGGAGTACCACAGGCAACTTAAATTTTTTTTATTTAATATGTTTATTTTACAAATTTTAGCTTATATTGGTGTCAGCTGTATCCTATAGGTCTTTAATTTCAACGATTAAGCGTACGATTTACTTTTACTAATGTATCTCTCCTGTCTAACGTCTTCCTTACAGCCCTACCTATATATATATTATGTAGGTACTTAATAGTTAATAATATATTCACTGTATTCGCCATCATATGCACGAAACAACAATGAGAGACTGTAACGGATGGTATACGTTTCCTTCAAACAATACAAGTGTAACGGATAGTATCCGATTCTTTCAAACAATACAAGTATAAGGAACATAATAGCATAGGTAATCAAGGTGAGAGTATACGAGCTATAATTATTATAATAACATAGGTGGTAAGGGATGATACTAGGGGGAGTGAAAGACCGTCACAATAATCTATATATAATAACTAAATAATAAATATATGGGTATATGGGTCGTTAGACGCAGTGGCGCAACAAGCGGCGGTGTTGGGTGGTACTTACACTAGGGCCCCAGAGTACCTGACATTTTTGAGGGCACCATTTGATGTGTTAGTGGTAACGGAAATTCCCAAA
>NC_042495.1:69612532-69622965 GCF_005508785.2 Acyrthosiphon pisum
AGGAGAACAAAGACCAGCGGATGTGTGTATAGGCACTGAATAAATATTATTAACCCTCAGGAATTTGAGTGTAGACTGTACGCGGAATAACGTAACAGCATAATGTTATACACTCTACCACCCATATATTATACAGGGTGTATCTTATGTTAGTTGAAGACAATTTTTCAACAATTTATTTATGATAGTTTTTTTTGCAAAAATTATAACAGTGTACAAGTTGTGTCAATATGAGTGGCGTAAAGCGGCTTTGGTCTCAACGGCTATGGCACATTGGTACATCAGCAGATCAGCTGCTGATGAAATGTTTCATCATAGCTATAAACTTATAAATAATAGTACTGCTGAATTAGAAGGACACTAGATGTACCTACGTATTCTAAACATGTACATTTAGTTATTTCAATTGACCATACATTTGTTACTTTTTCAACAGTTTCTTATAGCCGTATAGGTATTATATTACTTGGATTACATTTTATGCATTGTGTAAGGTCAACAACTACTAAACCTATTCATAATATAGTTATATACTATTCTTATCTATTCGTTATGATCGTTGAATGAATAATTATACGTAGAATACATAGCCCGCAATAGTATTGTATAGTAATAAATGGTAATGATTTTACAATGTTCATTTTTTTTATATTAAAAACTTCATTATTTTTCAACTTCGTTCAACTTATTCAGTAACTACTCTGGTGGGAAAATAATGAGCGGTCAGTAATTTTCAAAAGCGTCAAGGAAAACAATCATAGGTTATATAATATAAGTAGTAGTCATACAGTAACATGTACAAAGAAGTAACATGTACATTTAAAAAAGAGTCACCATGTACAAAGTATATATTATACGATATAGGTACCTACTAGTGACTGGCTCGACACGCGTATTTTTACATGAGGTGACCAAATGGCAAATATTAAAACATTAAATACACTTTTACTCTAACACAGTAACACTCATATTGTGTAATATGTTAAAGTATTCTTTAAAATTAAAATGTATGGATAATGGACGAAAGATTAGCCAGTTTTATGATTAAATCACTTACAGGCGAACGAGTAGTGCGGGCGCGCGGCTGTATATAGTGTAGGTACTATGACCAAATAAATGTAAACTTATTTACTTATTTACTATATTATACATTGACACATTGTACCCGATGGCCGACGTTTAGAGGCAGTAGATTTTGACTTCCTCGGCCGGCATTTTGCCCACTATTTTGCGAGTGTGTGTGCGTAGATGACCCATCTAGCATACATAAAATATGTGTTGGATGTCGATCTGAGAGCGGTGGCGGCGCAAAGCGCAGTATTAAACGCACGATGTTTAGAGAAGTTAATATTATTATCTTCTCTACATCGTGATTCAAGACATAGGCGTGTTCAGACCTCACCGCAGGTCATGCACAACAGTGATATATACAGGGGAGGGGTTACTGCACCCCCCCACCAAAAAATTTGACTATGGTTTGGGAATATGACCTCCAAATTTTAAAATAAGCCTTATGATCTGATAATAATTAAATGAGTTTTACTTTTTTTATTAGGAATAAAAAACAATATTCCTTTCATCAGATAAATAAATAACTAGGTAGGTTATATGAAATTGTATTTAGTAATTTTAAAATATAATTTTAATACTAATAATACTTTTTATAAATATTTATTTTTGTGTAATGAAAATCAAAAAACTTAATACAAAACCAGAAACTTAGATAAAAATGTTTATATTATGCACCGTAATTTATAATGTACCTAAGTTGGATCAAATTTCGCAGGTCATGCCTGTGCATGACAGGCATGACCTGTAGACACTTTTATGATTAAAGGTCAACGGCTATTAGCTTATAAGTTAATATAACGTTATACAGCGACGCAGGAACATTCTCGCGTTTCGTGCGAGTTCTATACAAAAAAATTAAATATTCCAAATTTTTGTTTATCAGGTTTAGGTATGCATTAATGCATACATGTATCTTATAATATCAAGGTTTTGAAATATACCTATGATATTTATTGCATTATCGTAAAGCGCTCCGGCGGCTTATTACATATTTTATACATTATAACACATAGGCAATCAAATCAAAACGGTTATTTGGTTAGTATAGTTACCAAGTCGTATATAATTATTTATTTAATTTGTATTTTTTTCCACGGCTTATTTTTTCAGTGGATCTTTTTTCGGATTACAATCAACCATTAACCCTTGCGAGGGTAGATATTTATTATAAATTTCGATTATTTCTATTACAAACGAAAACACAATGAGACGCCGAAGAGACGAGACACCGTTACACAACCTTGAAAAGACCATTATGAATCTTCCTATTCTCATTTCTAAGAAACCAGTTTATAAGATTATACCAAATTTTAAGATGCGAAGAGAACATACGAGTAAAAATACAATGGTACAATAGTACCAAACTACAATAATAATATAATCGGAGTCCTGCAAATTCACATAATTAAGATAATAATTACGCATCGAAGCATCGTAATTCGTAAACGACTATAACACAATTTTGGGTATTATAATAATATATCACTATCTTTATATATTTAATTCTACTGTACGTGTGTTTGTAAGCAAACTAAACGGCTGGACCGATTTTGATGAAATTTTTTGTTTGCGTTTGAGAGACGCCCCGGATTGTTTAGATTTACAAATCATCCCCTTAGGTCCAACCAGAGGATGTGCTCAAACGGAGATTTAGAAATTAAAGGTGGAAATTTTTGTTTATAAATGGTTGCCATGGGTTTTAAAACTATTATAATAATTATTATTATTGGTTGCCGTGAAATCAGTGTATTCATTCAATGCATTTAATTTTTTTGTACGCTGTGTTTTGATATTATATGTATCGCAATTACGTAAATATTGAGCGTATTATACTCACATATAAGTTAGGTACGTACATAAAATAATGCCACGTATTCGTGGACGAGGAGGAAATATTGGTTGACAGACTCGGCATTCACAATTATTCCAGCCGTTTAGGTGGAGTTCAGTGACATACTTTATATAACTTTAATACTTTAGACTTAAATTATAAAGTTACGTATAAACAGCACGGGGTCCGCAATCTATCGCAGGTAGTATGCCTATACCTGATAATATACTGCTGCGAATCAGAATTATTATTCCAGGCAACAGAAAAGTTAAAATACATTTTGAACACCATACACCGAATATTAAAAACGAATTGAACAAAGTTTGAGTCATATGGAGTTGGTACATTTAACGGGAAACGAAGTACACGGGATCAACTAGTTTATTATATAATATTATTATTTAGAAAGTACGCAGTACTCTATCAAAAATGCAGCTGCACACGAACGTGGTCCGAACCTCCGAGGGCAATTTCGTGGATTTTGTACACGCCCACCACATCCGTGGAACAACATCTGATTGTGAGGGTCGGGAGAAATAGAGGGTACCTATGCCTATATATCGAAGAGCCCGGAGCCTGGAACAGATCATAAACAGACGTGATTTTACAGAGCTAGCCATTTTTACTGCCCCAAAAGGTGATGACGGAAAAAAAACAGAAATATATTGATTTTACAATATCATTAAATGATGTATGAAAAAATTATTTGAATACGTATTCTGAGTATTTTGTAATTTTTTTTTTCTCCTTTAAAAATACTTTTGTGATAACAACAAATTTTAAATAGTTTATATTTGTGACAAAAGAAATGTTTGTTTACAAAACTGCTTATTATACTTTACAAAAAAAAATCTGACACGCAATAATAGATATTATATATTATACTATTTATAGTTTATACTAAGTAAATTTTAGTCCATGCTCTATGATAAGCCAGACTCCTAAGGCCCTAATCGTATATATTTTATGAACCCTGCTGGACCTCTCGTAGTCTCGTCTACACAACTGGTTTCTATAAAATAGTACAAAGCGCAGATTATAATATAATAATTTATCACCCAAATCTGCAACTCGAAAAATTTATTATTATAACTTATAAAGAGTATGCTGCTTCAATTCGTGGAATTAAGTATACGAAACATGAACATATAAAAAATACAAGGATTACAGCTTTCAACTAATATGCAGAAACGAATATGACGACGTTGCACCATTGGTCCAGTCCCCACCGGCTTAGAAGCGGTCACGAAGGGAGGGAGAGGTCAATCATATATATATATATATGTGTATATATAATAAGAGAGCCAGAAATACTTGAAAGGAGGATTATTTTGAGTCAGTATAGTAGTTTCAAATTTCAATAGACGCATCTCTTCACGTCAGTCAGTTTTTGTATTATTTTGTATTGTACCTATTAATAATTATATTGAAAATGATCAAACAACAAGACAAATAAAAATAAAAATAAATAATTATTAATTTGCAATTAATTAGTATTGATAATCAACTGTCGAAGTGTACCTAACGAAGATGTAAATTTTAATGAAACTCACTGCTTGTGTTTTACACAGTGTAGCGTAATGTAATACGCATATCTAAATTATTATTATTACCTATTTATTTATTTAGACGGGTGGTTGCCCAATTACAATACAGATTAATTAAATAGTTTACAATTTTTACACAAGATTATTATACATATAATATATATACATATTAGAAACTAAACATGTTATGGAATTATGGTAATTTATCGGCGCATATATATGTGAGAATCTCAATTTTATTAAAGATAGTATTATACCTGCAGCTGTGGCGATAACGGACGAATTTTAGACGCCGTCTAATTACGCTACATGTATTCATGTTAAATTAATAGTTTTTTTATACATTTAAGGCAATTTTGACGTATTATATTTCTTAATTAAAAATAAAATAAATTTCAACTTTTCCTTCTGTTTTTAAAATATGTGTAAAATCATTGATTTTTAGCTAGCATAATGAAGTATGCTATAAAATGTAAATACAAATTTGTATAGTCGTACAGGAACTAAAACCTATAATAAAACCTTGGCATAAATATGCTTAAGTTATGGGAGGTACTATAAATCTGTGTAAATACATTATCAGCACCCCCCCCCCCCTCAAAAAAAAAAAAGAGAAAAATCCTGGCTACACACTGTAATAATAATTTGATAGAACCTTAAACCAGTACGGCACTACGACAGTATACCTATTTATAGTAGGTACTTATCTACATATCATACTACGTACGTTGTAATAACAATGCATATGTGTAGACTAGCGTATAGAATATAGAGTAGACAACGTCAGAACGATTAACAATTATACTATTTTACAGGAAATCAACAAGTAACAACGACGTAATAAATTTACTTAATTATATGTAAAATTAATTTATTAGCCTGCAATATTATATATACATAGAAAAGGCATATACATTAAATATTTAAATACCATATACTATGGTTAAAATACGCATGTTAAGCTAAATAGATTACCTGGGGGGGACATTATAGTATTCCCAAAATTGAACGACTAAATAGGATTGTGTTAATACATCCTGGTAAAAAACCACCTAACGACCAATAATATAAACCACACAAAAGAACAAATAGCATATAGGTATAAATATCAATATTCAATACCTATATGATTATCATAAAAAACTGTGCAATACAACACTATTTGCATACCTAATTTGCATATTATATATTAATAATATATACCTAAATTATTGTGAACGCGTAGTAGGTATATAATCCGCTATAATATTATACTATCGATATTCGAAAGCGCAGTTAAACAGGATACTCACGTGAATAATATTAATATAACATAACACGACATAACCTTTCTGAATACTTGGAAATTCCATTGATTAATATATTCTAATAATTTTAAAGTAAGCGGTGTACCTACAATTTTATTTAAAGGTTTTGAAAAATTTAAACACAATATCTTAATCAATTAGTAAACTATTTGTTGATTAATTACAACTAATTTCCATCTACCTCTTCAAAGTTCAAACCATCATCTGTACGCGGGATTGCTACACCATGTTGTTATTTAAACGTGCAAAAATTGATAAAGAGAAATAATTAAATAATTATGAAGTACCTAGGTGGTACAAATTTCAAATATAAAAATAAAATCATAAAAATCTTCAATTGGTTACTTTTTACGTGACGACGACAATATATTATGATGATGAAATATATTTATATTATTATTATTCAAAGATGCATATAATTGTGGCGTAGATGTGAGACGTATGCATGAACCCTGGGAACACGACGGATCACGTCGTTATGACTTTCAGGGATTTTAGTTAAAGAGTGGTGTGGTGGAACCTATATATATGTGTGTCCTAAAGAACTATTATATATTCAGATGTTATTAGTCTAAGAAAGTGCCTTCACGCCAGTCAACTTTTTAGAATGATTATTTGTGCTCAGAAAAATTCAAATTAAATCATATTTGTAGTAAGCAAGTTACTACGCAACATTTAAAATAATTCCAATTAGGTACATATTTGGCATTGTACGTCAAACGAGCTAGTTAATTTTTTCTATTGTACCCTAACATAAATTATCATACAGCCCATGGGGAGTATAGTGACCAAAACGAAAGGATAAACAAATTTACAATTAATCAATTATTGGCTCGAATGTAACGATATTCAAAATAATACCACAACCGATTTGCACGACTTTACAATCGTGTAAAATATTAATAAAAATAATATAAATAAGTAATATTTACCATATAACGCTATTGCAAATATTCGATATAAATAATTTAGTATAGTAAAATTGGCAGTTAATAAATTAGCCATCAGTACATTTAGCAATACGCAGAATAGATTAGGAATGTCGTAAGTGCGTGGGCTATAGGTCGATGGCCAGATAGACCACATCCGTGAGAGCCGAGATACAGTATCAATAGGTAAGGGGAGCGGGGACCCGAATATAAAAAGGAGGCCGAAATGACCTGTATTCAGACGTGTTCACTCCATTGCACTACGAGCACCTTCATGACACTTTGTGTAGTAAACTTGTAATTTGGACTTAGTTGAATTATTGAAGTATATTTTAATAAACTACATAATAACATTACACCTGTCTACACATTTATTTAACAACTACCTTATCATCATCAAAATCATCAACAAAACGGTCTTGCTACCTGCAAACTTAATATTCAAGTAGTCAACTGAGCTACCAGAATAGTACACTGGTACAGCCCGGTAACCTGGAATATTACATATTTTAAGACTTGAAAAACTATTGAGTAAAATCATATTTTTCTAGATACTTTGAAATATTGAGTTAATCCGAACTTCTATAGCCTCTAGGAGCTTAAATTAAAAACACTAATACTATTTACTGATATAAAATAAACACTTTTTGTCTACACAATATTGTAACGTCCAAATAATATACAATACTATATTATTATGGTCCGTTTCATCTTCAAATAAGTTAGACAGCATAAAAGATTAAGTTAGGATTATAAATTGTATTAAAGTACGCTGTAGGAATACGACGAGAGGGGTTAAGCAACCTTGCGAACGCGTCACGATTATAATGGACCATCTCACCAGAATATATCAAGAAAGTAGTCGCGGACTAACTATGAACAAACAGGTTCACATATAATAACGGGGGTGGTTATCAACTAGCAGGTGACTGAGCACTCAACAATCATACTCAGACGCTTTGTCCGACCGCAATACGCATTCCTGAACATATAACAAAAAAAAGGTAGATAAGTGGATGTCTGCTGTACAGTAGGTTACAAGTGGGTCCAGAGCTGCATTTAGGGGGGGCCCTGGGTACAACTGCCCCGGGCGCCAGTATTTTAGGGGCGCCAAAATATTGTAGCCAGAAATATGTTTACTTGTGAATTATTAAAATTGTATAATTTTAATTATTTTAATAACAGTATTATGTATAAAGTTTATTAGTATTATGCTGTTTGGAATTTTTTTGATTAATATTAATTTGCATAGTTTTATATAATTTTATTTTATTTATTCATGAAATACCTACAACCTACTTAAATATGTTGAAAAAAAACAATTTATATGATGAATTATAAGCAAGGTTTAGGTGACATAAATTCAAATGTATCTTTGCGGAGAGAGAATCAAGCAATTACTAAACAATATTTTTAAAAAAAGCACACATTGTAAAACAAATATTCTTTTCTGTGCTCAAAATCTAAAAGGTTAATGAGGATCTAGCTCCCATATTTTCGTTGGGTAGGCCCCTTAAAGGGAAGCAATTTTTTTTCACCGGAGCTTAGGGGGCGCCAATTTTTTTTGCACCGGGGCGCAAAATGTCTAAATGCGGCACTGAGTGGGTCACTGTATAATGGATAGTATTAAATTTGAATTCAATGATATAATATCACTGTATAAGAAAAACGATTCTGAGCGGAGACGGTTTGTCAGTCTAGGTATTAGACATACCTATTATAAGTATACTTATCTATAGTATTAAAAAAAATTGACCTATAATAGGTATTAATAATAAATTCCAAATTAATCATATCACAATATCCATCAGGTAACGCGTTATACATCAACAACAAACCGTGGTACTATCATAGATATATAATAGTATACTTTAGTAGTTTCAAGTACCCACAAATAATATTATACAATCATTACAATCACAACAAAATAACTAAAATAGTTATTCCAGGGTTTTTTAATATGTAATTTAGTCCAAATTTGAACTTCAAATTACTATAAAAATAAACTGTGCTTATGTATTTGTTAGAATTTTTGGTAACAGAATTAAATATTTACGTGGAATCTCGTTTTAAATTTTCAATCCTTAGATATAAAAGTTGAACATTTTATAAATTTTTAACTACAAAATAATTATTCAATTTTAAATTTGATAAATTTTGTCAAAATTTCAACTTCAAATGCTTATAAAAAATAATTGTGCCTATGTATTTTTAATATTTTTCAACTGCTATTGTAACAATGTATCAGGAGCCCTGTATTAATTTTTTACACTTTTTGGCCCAATAGATAAAACTTGATATTTATAGAAAAAAAAACTAAAAAAATTGAAAACTTACAATGTCCGTAAACAGCTCAAAAAGAGTCAAATTATTTTCAAAATTTTATCGTATATATAAAATGCTAATATAAACATGCAGTGAAATTTTCAAGTTTCTACAGTCATTCGTTTTTTAATTACAACTTAATTACAACAATATAAGAAAATCGTTACGTAAGAAATCGAGGGAATACCAAATGTTGTAAAAATATGAATTTCAAACGCTCATAAAAATTTAATTTGAGTTTCTTATAGACATTTTTTTTGTTGATAAAGGTAGATTATCCTATAAGGAATCTTGTATTACATTTTAAAATCTTAGTTCTAAAAAGAAAAATTTTTACGAATTATAAACTCAACATAATTAGGTAATTTTTGTGATTTTTCCATATTTTGTCAATTTTTGAACTGTAAATGCTCATAAAAAAAAAACCGTGACTAAGGATTTTTAATATTTTTCAAATCTCATTGTAACAATATAGTAGGAGCCTTGTATTAAATTTTCAAGTATTTTTACTCAACAAATAAAGTTTTATTGACATTCATAGAAAAAAAAACTAATTAAATTGGAAACTGAAATTGTCCGTAAACAGCTCAAAACAAATCAAAATATTTTGAAAAATTTATCATGTATAGAAAATGGAAATATAAACAACCAGTGAAAATTTCATACATCTACAGTCATTCGTTTTAAAGTTACACCAAAAACCAAAATCAATTTTCTCGAAAACAGATATTGCGTAAAAATGCCCGTTTTTCCTTAATTTTTCTTTTGTTTTTCACGGCGCTTTTGAAAACTATTGGAAAAATTTTACTTTTGACCCCCCAAAGTACCAACTAGATTCACTTTCCTATCAGAAAAGGTACTGTTGAAGAAAATTCAAGCACTTTTACTGTCTTAAAAGGTGATGACAGACACAAAAAAAAATAAGAAAAAACCACACATCATTGTAAAATCAATACATTCATCGTTCCACTCAGAATCTAATACGAGAGATTATAATATGATTATAATAAATCTATGGAAAAAAGCCGACTTATTTATTTATAAAAATTAATTGCCAAATAAATTATTAATTCTATAAAAACAGGTAGGAAAAGTACTTAATGTAATAATGTTGTATGCGGGTTGCCGCCTGTCATCGATCCAGAAATCGGTGTTTTTCAATAAGTAGTTGAAGACAATTTTTCAACAATTTATTTATGATAGTTTTTTTGGCAAAAATTATAACAGTGTACAAGTTGTGTCGATATGAGTGGCGTAAAGCGGCTTTGGCACATTGGTACATCAGCAGATCAGCTGCTGATGAAATGTTTCATCATAGCTATAAACTTATAAATAATAGTACTGCTGAATTAGAAGGACACTAGATGTACCTACGTATTCTAAAACATGTACATTTAGTTATTTCAATTTGACCATACATTTG
>NC_042495.1:69623015-69624582 GCF_005508785.2 Acyrthosiphon pisum
TAGATTCACTTTCTATCAGAAAAGGTACTGTTGAAGAAAATCCAAGCACTTTTACTGTCTAAAACGTGATGACAGACACAAAAATAAAAAGGCGGGTAAGTCGTGGATGTCGCTCTGCTGTACAGTAGGTTACAAGTGGGTTACTGTAATGGATGGAATTAAATTTGAATCCAATGATATATCATTGTATACGAAAAACGATTCTGAACGGAGATGATTTGTCAGTCTAGGATATATTATTTTTAAAGAAAAACTTATGGAGAACCTTGTACCAAATTTTAAAAACTTAGTTATAAAAGAAAAAATTTTTACGATTTTTCAACCACTAAATTACTTGCAAATTTTCGCAATTTTGACATATTTCGTATAAATTTGAACTTTAAATGCTTATAAATAAAAATTGTGACAATGTATTCCTTTTATTTTGCAACTGCTATTGTAAAAATATGTTAGGAGCCTTGTATTAAATTTCCAAATCTTAGAATTAAAAAGAAAAACTTTTATGAATTTCTGTTTAAGATTATTTGAACATTGCCGTAATTTTTACGTATTTAGTCAAAATTTGAACTTTAAATGCTTATAAAAAAAAATTGTGCCTATGTATTTTTATAATTTTTGAATGGGAGTTAGAACAACATATGTGGACCCTTCTATTAAATTTTCAAGTATTTTGTCCCAGCTAATTTTTTTTTATCAACATTTATAAAAAAAAAATCAAAAAAAATCGATTATTTCAATTGCCTATAAATAGATAAAAAATTAGTGAAATATTTTGAAAATAAAACTATATAAAGAAAATGTCAATTTAAACAACTGGTAAAATTTTCAAGTGTCTACGACTCATACTTTTTGAATAATAACAAATATCAAAAATCGTTTGAGGCTAAACCGTTATTTAATGCGGTTTTGTAAAAATTTAAATTTCAAACACTCCTAAAAATTTTTTGTCTTAGTCCGGTTGAGTTTTTTTTACAGATATTTAAAGAAAAACTTATGGAGAACCTTGTACCAAATTTTAAAAGCTTAGTTATAAAAGAAAAAAATTTTACGATTTTTCAACCACAAAATTACTTGCAAATTTTCGCAATTTTGACATATTTCGTATAAATTTAAACTTTAAGCACTTATAAAAAAAAATTGTGACTAACGATTTTGGATTTTTTTTTATCACTGTGAGAACAACTTATAAGAAACCTTGTATTAAATTTTCAAAGTTTTCTATCCAACCAAAAATTTTTTATCGTTATTTTAAAAAAAAATACTTAGAAAAATTGAAAATTTCATTTGTCTATAAATAGCTCAAAAAAAGTCGAAACACTTTGAAAATTTAACCCTGTATAGACAACGCTAATATAAACATCTGTTGCAAATTTCAAGTGCTTACAATAATTATTTTTTGAGTTACAGTAAAATTAAGTTTTCGTTTTTGTCAAAAATTGGTTTTGCGTAAAAATTCGCGTTTTTCCGTTATTTTTTTAACGTTTTTCCTGCCGCTTTTGAAAAGTATTGGGAAATTTTCACTTTTGACCCCCCAAAGTACCAACTAGATTCACTTTTCCTTTCAGAA
>NC_042495.1:69624632-69626668 GCF_005508785.2 Acyrthosiphon pisum
AGTTGTACTATATATTATGACATGGTTATTGGTTAGCGTAAATTATGAATTATGATAAAATAATTTTGTTGTCCTTTGTACGAGTGCAATCATTTAAATCTCTTATTAATAACGATTCCTTTAAATTTCTTCTGTTGGTTCATTTAGTTATTTTAGATTCTGAGTGAAGCGAAAGAAGTTTTTCATTTTACAATAATTTTTTTAGTATCAAATTTGATTATTTATACAAGTATGCTAGGTTGACACACCATCTTCGCTCAGAACCGTTTACGGTGGTTCAATGATTTATCAATGAATTCAAATCAAATACATCCATTACAATGTCATTTTCAATGACTATACTGTACAGCAGAGCCGTGCTCACTTGTCTGACTTTTGTATTTAAAATGTTAAAAGTATTTGATCAGTATTATATAATTATGTTACTATATGTTGCATGTATGTTCATTTTAGGTACAACCGTCCACCCGAGAAGAGCAGCCACGGGCTTCCGGAATATCGGTTTGGGGACGACGCTCAAAGTGACGTCGTCTTGCAGATTAATGGAACCGGAAATCAAAACGGCGGAATTGGCGGACACGAGTGTCCGACGACGGAAGACGAGACTACAGACACAGGCAACAGCATGCCAAAAAGCATACTGAAACGGCAACAGCTGCAGCAACAACAACTGCCATCGCAACACCACCAACAATCGCAGCACCACCAACAATCACAACACCACCAACAACCGCAGCACCACCAACAACCGCAGCACCACCAACAACCGCAGCACCACCAACAACCGCAGCACCACCAACAACAACAGCAGAACGCTGCCGATAATTCCGGTGGTGTCGCGTCCGACAACGGCATCGAAGTGAGGATCTCATCGACGGAATCTACGCCCGTAGACTGTAGACGAGCGTCCTGGTCCGTGGCCGACAGGGTGAAACAGGTGGAGGCCGTAGGGTTCTCGACCAGAGTGAACTTCACCGAGGGTGAAACGACGGCTGTGGGCTTCGACCCGGCTGACCCCAGGAAACAGCGGTACTCGTACAACGGGTCGGCCTCGCCGGTTTGGTACCAGAACAACGGCAACAATCCATCGGCCATCGCAGGTACGGTTTACCCTACATAACTTAACCTGATGAAACCTTATGTACCTAACCTGCTGCACTTGCAAATCTATTCGAGATTTGTTTGATCCTAACTCAGCTTGGTTGACTTGTACTGCTAAATGGATGAAGCTTATACCTAGATGCTTAGCTTATTCGTATAACACATGCATCACGCTTTTCACGTAGGGCCGCTATTGTAAGACAATAATATTATATTAATACATTTTGACGCACCTCAGTAATCAAAATATTAAATCGACGTACGTAAGATTTCCATTTTGTCAAATGAATGAAAACGATATTTTATACGAAGACGATTTTTATTGATATAAAAATATAAAACAGAACTATAATTACAATACGTCTAAACGTGTTTAACGTAATATTGTACCATCGTCTCTTTTTATAAATATTCTTATTAATTTATAGAGATTAAATCGGGTGAATCGTGACAGACAAATTATGAGTTATAAATATTCAAAGTTTAGATGAGCGGAGAAGTGGACAGACATTTCGCGGGGTAACCCCGTACCACTCCACTCCGCTCATCTAATCTTTGAATATTAATAACTCATAAACTACTCGCCCCAAATTTGATTTTCATGTATCAAAATATTAAGAAAAATATTCTGCTTTGGAAAATAAAATTAAAAACCTATGTTGTCATTCAAAAAAGTAAAAAACTTAAAAAAGGAAAAAAATATTTAAAAATATAATTTTTTAAGAAAAACGTTGTTTTATAAGCGACTAGAAACTATGTAAAAAAAAATGTATACTTTTTGAAATAATGAGTGTTCTATGATAAAAGAATCACCCAGTATATTGTAAATTTAACACGTAGGTAGTGTTCAAAATAATAAAATAATTACTTGAACAAGTATTTTTTTTTTAAATTTCCCTAAGACAAAAAAACGTGACGATAATATATAAACGAGC
>NC_042495.1:69629311-69629505 GCF_005508785.2 Acyrthosiphon pisum
GTCACCGGACCAGTCGCGATTAGCCGCCGACACCAGTCCGAGCCAAACGTGACCACACTTTGCTGAGGACCAAAATATGCTGAAGCATAGGACACCGCCGCGGCGGAACAGCCGCGGCGGAACAGCCGCGGCGGAACAGCCGCAGGCAGAGTACAGCCATAAGCCATCTGACGCCGAGCCGATGGGCCTCGATC
>NC_042495.1:69629605-69630842 GCF_005508785.2 Acyrthosiphon pisum
CATGCAATGGTTGAATAATATTTTTAAACGTAATTAGTATCTATAATTAATATATAATTACCACTATATTCGTATAATATTGTTGTATACGTACTAAATATTTGTACATATTATTTTTTTACTGTGAGTAGGTGACACAGAACAATCATATATAACATTTTAAGTTTTGAAAACGTAATATTTTATTTCGGGGATTTAATTTTTACAGAATTATACCAACATAATGTGTATTATTATAGTAATATAAAATTTCATTGTTAATTTTTCGAAAATTATTTATAGTTATTTATTTATATTATTTTTATTATCTATATTTTGAATAATATTTTTGAATAGTATGTTTTTAACTGTTTTATTTTAGTATTTGACGTATCGATCTTTCGAAATATTTTTATATGCTATACCTATTTGTGAAGTTGTTAAGTTAGTTAATTTGAATTACACGTAATATATTATTGTAATTTATTGAAAACAAAATATTATTTATAAATTATAATATAATATAATATACGTATTTGTAATTAAATATTAATTATAGATACTAATTATTAACGTTTAAAAAATATTTGTTCAATCATTTGCATGTGGTTGTGAGTAATATTGTAGTCTGGGGATTTTTTTTCCTAGGGTCGGGGATTTTTTTCCGGGATTCGCGCTGACTACCGGTTGCAGGTAGCAAGACCTTTGAGGTGTATATTTGACTTGGAGTGATTGAACAAAATGAAGACTCGTTGAATTTTAAAGTGTTTATTTAAATGAATATACTTCAGTAAAAATATTCTAAGTCCAAAATAAATTATTGTATCAACTGGCGTGAAGATGCTTGCGAGTAGAATGAGTGTATCCACGTCTGGATACAGGCCGTTTTAAGTTTTTTTTATAAGGCTCCCTTGCTTTCTTACCTTCCCCCTGTCTATTGGTTTATCTGTGGTCCATACAGGACGTCAAATTATTATCTCTTTATTTCTCATGCTTAGTCGTTCCAAGAATTATAATCATTATCGTACATTACAATATGTGTCATGCACCATCCGTTAGCATTTAGATACCATGCCCTAAATATATGTACTTATATACGTATGTATTTATATACGTGATACGTAATATTCGAATAGTCATGTTCATTTGATTATAATGTACGATTATATTTCTACTGCAGGCATTTTTAGATTTGAGTGGAACGATGAATGTATTGATTTTACAATGATGTATGTTTTTTATTTTTTTTTTTATTTTT
>NC_042495.1:69630942-69635458 GCF_005508785.2 Acyrthosiphon pisum
TTTAGATAAATATGGACGTAAATGTTCTAAAAATGTTAAATATGCGTATAATTAACAAAAACTAATTAAAAAGCTAATAAACTGACAAAAAAGTACCAAAAAAGCATTTATTTACAAATATCATAAGAAAATGCAAAAAAAGCAAAATCAAAATTGCATATTTGAACTCTGTGATGAATGAATCGAATTTTGTTTTTGATTAGCTATGTCCTGTAGTACAATGAAATAAAATGCAAATGCTACAAAATCCTAGCCCTAGTAATGACCTATGAAGTATGCCCATATATGGATATATATTTATTTATTTATTTATTTATTTATTTATTTATTTATTAATTTAACGGGCGAGCCCAATTACAATAGTATGTGGAATATAAAATAGTATGTACATAATGGTTATTGTGGAATATAAAATAGTATAAATATATATATAATGATTGTAGTGGAGGTACAAAAATATTTTAAGTGAATAAATTTCTAAGATATAAATTAAATGAACTCACAGAATAACAAATAAAAAGATCGACATTAAAATAATTTACATGTTGCATACATCTAAATAAGGGGGCGTCTTTTTGACTATATTGACTTTCTTATGGATATTTTTTGTTTGATAAAGGTAGATAATCTTATAAGGAATCTTGTATTATTTTATAAAATTTTATTGATATTTTTAGAAAAAAAACTAAAAAAAAATGGAAAATAAAAATGTCCGTAAAGAGCTCAAAATACATCAAAATATTTTGAAAATGTTATGGTGTATAGAAAATGCTAAGATAAACATTCAGTCAAAATTTCATGTATCTACGGTCATTTTTTTTAATGTTACACCAAAAACCAAATTCAATTTTGTGAAAAATCGATTTTGCGTAAAAATTCCCGTTTTTCCTTAATTTTTCTTTTATTTTTCCCGGCGCTTTTGAAAAAAACTGGGAAATTTAAATTTTGACCTCCCCAATACACCAACGATATTCACTTTCTGATCGAACAAGATACTGAAGTTGAAAATCGTAGCATTATTTCGACTACTTATCGTGTACACAGACACAAAAAAAATAAAAAATAAAAAATAAAAAAATAAAAAAACACACATCATTGTAAAATCAATACATTCATCGTTCCACTCAGAATCTAAAAGAGTATTTAAAAAATTTTTATATTTCAATTTTTGGAGAAGTTAAAATCCAAAAATGTGGGAAAGTCGATTTCAAGTAGACTTGACGGCAAATTCAAATCTGATTTTAGAATTTGTATTGCTTCATTAGATCAATTGTTATGTTTGGCAAAAAACACATCTAAATTACTATGTCGCATGTGTGTAAGACAAAAAAAGAAAATCACGGTATCGAATCCCCTTAAAGTAATTTATTTTACTATTGGGCATTAGTACTGCAGTAAGTTAAATTCATTATTGTCGAAAAAAATGCATTAAAAAATGTTATTGTGTGTATGAAATATAATAATATACCTAGGCGACGGAGTTGCCGAGCGGACTAAGGCATCGGTTGCGACGCACACTGTCGCCGGTACGAACCTCGGTCTCAGGCGGCACTTCTATTCGAGCAGTTACGGTGTCTGGAGAGAGAAGCCGCCATCCCCCACCCGGGCATTGCAGATACTTACGGGTGCCCACTTGAAAATTCTGCCAAACTAAAACACACATATTTACAAAAACCTACAGTACCCTCCCCCACAGTTAAAAAACACCCAATAGCCTAAGTTTCCGATGGTTAATTAATGAAAATAATAATAATAATATCTATGCAAGTACCCACGAATAATATTATTAAATTACAACACAATAAATAAAATTGTTATTCTTGGTTTTGGTGAGTACCTAATTTTGTCCAACATTATGAACTTAAAATAGTTATAAAAAATAACTGTATTTAAAAAATTTTATATTTTTTAAGTTACAGAATTAACTACTTACGCGGAACCTTGTATTACATTTTCAATCTTTAACTATAACAATTTAACATTTTATACATTTTTAACTAAAAAATAATTTGTAAATTGTTAATTTGATAAATGTTGTCAAAATTTAAGTTTTAAAAAATAATCTTGATTCTATTAGTTTTTGATATTTTTTAACTGATATTGACGAGCAAACAAATACATTTTCATCGACAAAATTAAATTAAAACTAATACAATTTGTCAGCCTATTGTCTATAATATTACTAGGTAAGCATATTTTATGGTATTGTAGTGATTTAAGTAATTTATTTTACTATTAGGCATTAGTATTACAGTAGATTAAATTTAATTTTTGCCAAACAATTTCACTAGAAAATGTCATTGTATGAAGGTACAAAATATTATTATATATATTTAAAAAATGTCAATTACCTACCCACAAATAATATTTTTAAATCACAACAAAATAACAAAAATCGTTATTTTCATTTAAATATATAATTTTGTACAAATTTAGACTTAAAATGTGTACCTATAAATAAAAACTGTGTATATATTTTAATTTTTTTGTTTACAGCATGGATTTCTTATATGGAGAATCTTTCTGTGATAATAAACTTATATTACTTATACTCTTAAGTGTTTAGTGTGTATACTACAGTCTGCGGCGCAGCGTATTCGTGTAATCGTTTTAGTTCCGCGTGTACTTAAATTTGTTTAACTTTTTTATACATAATGGCAAAATGTATTGAAAGTAATCGCGGTAAACGTATGTTAGTGTTTGAAAATTATAAACTTTCGTTTGCAAATTCAAAACTTGATGGAACAACGCGGTAGAAAATATGTGTGGTTCGATCATGCAGTGTTAAATTATACACTATAGGTACTTAATCAAAATTACGAGATTATAAAACAATTGCATAGTAATGAATAGGTATGATAAATTGTAAATTATGAAAATTGTGACTTGATATATTTTATGTTTTTTACTTGATCTAATAAGACATTTTAAAATAAATTGTTAAGTGTAAATTAATAGCACCATTGCACCTAAATTGTAAATCATATATAAATTATAAACAATATAAAAAGGATGTTAACATTTTGCTAATTCATAACTCAAATATTTGAAGCATAGTGTATACTGTATATATGAAGTGAATATAATTAACTTTTTCTAAATTATAATAACAACCAATTAATTTTTTTTTGTTTTTCATAATAAATGTTATACTTTGTTTTTAATGTTTCTATTGTTTTAATTACTTAGGATTTTTATTAGTACAACAATTTCACAAATAAGAGGTTTTCCTCATTGGTGAGTTAGGCCATTATACTCGACAATTTAGTTTAAACTGTATTATCCATGTAACTTCATATGGCCAATAAATTATTATTATTATTACTATTAATAATGTTATATGATTAACTATTATACTATTATATAAAATGGTAAGGGTTTTCTTGGACCGCGCTAACCGAGAAAACTACTGAACCGATTTGGCTGAAATTTTTTACTGTTATACTTGACAGTCTGCTGGAGGTCATAGTAACACTTTTGTTTAGAAAAATTCACCAGAAAAGTAGAAAATATGTATGTCGAAAATACAACAGTAGCGCAAACTGTCCAGAAAAAAATAAACTAAATAATAAAAAATGAAAAATAAAGTTTATTGTTGCAGATTAAAATAATAATAGCGTATTATAATATATTGGTTGCTATTGGTTAATCGGGAATGTTTGTTGATTTGAGTTACTATTTTTCGTGAATTACGTGTACGCCCATTACGAGCATAATTTGTACTTATACTTTTTGATTATTCTTATGAGTTAAATTTCGGGTAAGTGGATTAAATAACTTTTAATTGATTAAATCTCAAAATATTGGAAATTGTATTTTTATTTATTGATAGTTGCCATTGGTTACAGTTATAAGTAGAAATTAGTGTTGATTTATTATCAGTTGCCATTGGTTATTATTGGGCAGATCAGGTACAAGCTTACATCAAATCAAATTATTGAAAATTGCCTACCAGGGTGGTCGAGTGGCACTTACTGCAGTAAGTTACACCCAAAATGGTAGTTGAACAATTATATATTTTTTTAAGATTTGCGATTTTTTACGGGTAATGAAGTTCATGGGTTCTGCTATAAAAATATATAAGATTTATACCGCTAGAGACATTTCAATAGGTTTTTAATCACCTTTATATTTACTTGCCGATCACATTAAACGAAAAAATTTCAACAAAAAATTATACATATCATCGTTCAAAGGCAAAATAAACAACCAGTCACGGGCGAAGCTGTGATGGGTCGGCTAGTTATATTATAAATTGGTAGTTTAAATCCTGCGGTGGATTGAAATGATTGACGATAATATAGCACTTGGTACAAACCGAACGTAGTTCATACTATACTCTCTATATTTTCCTGATATCCCTAAGAACAATTTGAAATTTTAAGAAAATTGGTGATTCGGTCAAGTAGTTTTTGAGTATAATAATATAAGCTACAAACATAATATTATACATACCTATACATATTCAACTAATCAACTCTTATATTTTTGTTTTAAGAGGACGTCGCACCCGAAT
>NC_042495.1:69635778-69642072 GCF_005508785.2 Acyrthosiphon pisum
TTTGGTATGTCGTACGTTTGTAAGACGGAGACAACACATGCGGGTACGACGTCCTTTTAAGATAATATTATAATTTCTTTGTTTGAAGCCATAAACGAGACGATTTAATGCACTTTTTTTTATCTCATATGCCAGAGTCTGAGTAACCATTTATATACAAAAATTACTAATTTATACTATTACTACTATTATATATATGATATATCTACTATATTATAATTTCTATTAATTGTTTCTTCTACTATTACTATTATAATTTATAATCTGTAAGATGTAGGTAATCGATTATCGATATCAACCATTTATAAACAAATGACAATTTACGTTTTCCAACCTAAATCCTCGTGTGAGCCCCTCTTTCGGGCTACTTTTCCAATTTTTCTTTCCAAAAAAACTTCATTTGAACTGTTATGATAATTAAAAAAAATTAGTTAAAATGGGCCAGTCGATCTCGAGTGATGCGGTTAATAACGGACAGCAATACAGCATATTATTATTTTATTTTATAGATTATTGAAGATTAATTAATAGTTATTGATTGTATAATAATTATTATAATATTTATATATTTTATTACAACCATATACCTACGGTTTAGTTCTACCATCCACCACCAATTTGTACAATGAACACATACTTTCAGTAATTTTTCACCTATTTTAAACACACAACAAGCAAAATTCTAACTATTCTGCAGTTTTTATTCCGTTTCGGTTTATAGTGCCTGTTTTACTTGCTTAGACCTCACACACTGTGAACATACGTGTACATTCTTTAAACTATTCCGAACAATAATATTCATGGGAAGCTGTTAACGTAGCGGGTGGTCAGCAAAAAGGGCAAGTGTATAGAGGCTTGGTACACCACAGGATATTCGTCCCGTATATTTCATCTTTCTGCTGACGCACCATTATGGCATTGTATAATACCTACATCAGTTGCCCAGATGTGAATTCGAGGATTAACGACCTATTGATACACAGACCTTTCGAAAATAAAATGTCACGGTACATAATAATATAATATGTTATAAGTTATAGTTAAATTGAAAAATAAAGCGAACATAAAAACTATATAGATACTATCTTTTTTTATTGCTGGGGTCAAATTGCGTATTCAGTGCTTTTTTGCTGCTATACTATATAGGTACAGTCCACAATTCTATAGATAATATTTTATGATACTTCTTTATAGAATCTTAGATTTGACAGTATTAAAAACATTAGTGATTAGCGTGAGCACGTGATTGGGGGAGGGGGGCGTGTGTGCCGTGGTCATCTCTGTGAGCTGTATGCCGTAAATATTGTAACGGATGATATCCGTTTAATCACAACGTATATTAAATAATCAACATATTTGGTTAATTAATAAGTATAATGAACAATAATACAATAAGTTATTCCATGGAATCATATATAAATTATCTAGATAAATATTATTTTATCTTTTATCTTATCTAGATAAATAGAGAATATTAATTTACACAGTTATCTAAGATAAAAATCACCATTATCTAGATGAATTTATCTAGATAATTTAATTTATTAAACGGCTTTTATTTATTATAAATAAACAATTAAGTAATTTACTAAGTAGGTAGTGTCTACTAATAACTATCGACTTGTTCGATAACATACTATTAAGTTATTCTATATTGCTACGAGCTTATACGGAGAGTGCCATTAACCAATATAAAAAAATGTATCCGATAATCTATCTAGATAAAAAAAAATGTTTCATCTTTATCTAGATAACATTATTATAATTTATCTTTATCTTTATCTAGATAAAATTATATTTATCTCAGCTCAACACTGCAAAAAGGTACACATCCAGGAAAAGGAAGACTGTCAGTCGAGATAACAGGATGTGGGTACTATATAACATATTATATATTATAAACATATACGACACAAAGATTATAAGCAAGTACGCATAGTATCTAATAAATAATTGGCGTTTCATGTATATTGAAATATATGGAAACGGCGATATGGCTTTTGACCCGACTAGGCGTGCAGGATACAGATAATGGCTTCACGCATTTCCGTATGGACTGCGAATAAGTCGATTGTCAAGTGGGAAGGTAGAAGAGTAGGAGGCCTTATAAAACCAGACCTGAAACGGCCTGTATTTCAGACGTGTGTCACCATAGTACAGACAAGCATATATTCACGTCACTCTGTGTAACGATTTTGTCATTTTGGACTTGGAGTATTTTTGTTGAAGAATATTTTACAATAAACAACTTTAACTATTCAACGAGTCTATGTTTTATCAAACATCCTAAGTTCTTCTTCACATCACGGTCCTACCACCTGCACAATAAGCTAAGCTATTTAGACCAATAGCTAGTTTATTACACCGGTTTTTATTTATTTTGATTTTGGTTTAATTTTTTCAATACCGGTATTAGGAAATTTCGGTTTTTATTTCGATTTTGTATACCGGTTTCCAAATTTTTTCGGTTTCAGTTTTTCAACGGTTTATATCGGTTTTTAAAATCGATTTCAAGACTTGGGCTGTTTACGTTCATTCTTAGTTAATTAATTTTTTTTAAATTGCCGGATCGAGCGTTCAAAGCACCTGTTGTGAAAAGTAAACTTTCCAAAATGTCAAGATACAAAGATTTTCAAAAAAAAATACCGTTTTTTAAATTATATTTTTGGTTTTGGTTTTCAATTATAATACCGGTATCCATTTTTTTCGGTTTCGGTTCTGAAGTTAATACTGGTACCTATCCAATTTATTTCGATTTCGGTTTTGATTTTGTTTTCAGGTTTGGTTTTATAACGGTTTATACCGGTTTCAAGCCCAAAGTGACTGTTAACGGAGAGAAAAAGTAAATTGTAAATTAGAGGTGGCTTAAAAGTTTTTTGTGACATTGAGTAAAAAGAAACTGATAAAAAAAGGGGCGCCAAAATCGTTTATACGCCCTGATGAGCGCGTATCGGCCGTGACGACTAGCGACACATGACGTTGCTTTGAAGACTGAACACTTGAGCATGAGAGGAATCGGGAGGAATTGATTAAATATAACGCTGTTGGTAATATTCTATATTCATTATAATTTCTCATATTAAT
Source organism: Acyrthosiphon pisum (assembly GCF_005508785.2). Taxonomy (NCBI): domain Eukaryota; kingdom Metazoa; phylum Arthropoda; class Insecta; order Hemiptera; family Aphididae; genus Acyrthosiphon; species Acyrthosiphon pisum. Next base: position 69,638,863 of record NC_042495.1, read on the forward strand.
ACGTATTTATTACTGTTCGTGATAACATTATTACTATTTCGGGAGATGGATTTGGGCTTTGGTATTTTAATAAAGGGTCAAAATACCTTGACTTTACAATGTAATGAATAACTTAGGTACCTTTTTTTATCTTAATTGTAGCTCTATTGCCTCTTATATGCCTCTTTAATGTAAAATAGTACTTTTATAGCTATAAACATATATACACTTATAGGCATAAGATATAAGATGTTAATCTTTAACACCCCAACAAAACAGAAACTAAATTTTCCCAACACGGAAATACTACTTCCAAAGCAAAGAATAAAATTATACTTTTTTTTCATTGTAATTTAAAATGTTTCAGCACACCTGGTTCTATTACAAGTAACAATTTATTTCTCGTATGGTTTAATCCAACATTAACAGTAGTTATTAAAATTAGTTAATACTATAGCAACAACAAATATTATAATAAGAAGTATAAATATACATATAAAATGTTGATAAGTTGTAGAAACATAAAATAGTAGCAATTAGTTAAATATATAAAACAAATAAGATAGAATATTATAAAATAAATATGAATAATTGGATGATGACGAATACTATTTGTATAGTTGTAACGGATGGTATCCGTTTCCTTCAAACAATACAAGTAAAAGGAACACAATAACATAGGTAGTCGATATGAAAGTATACAAGTATAGTTAACATAACAACATAGGTGGTAAGGGGTGACACTAAAATGCGGAGATGACCATCACAATATTTTATATATAATAATCAAATTATAAATATATGGACCGCTGGACAATAAAATTAATCGAGAATAATATAAACATTTACATTAAAAACCACAAGTCATGTATATAATGACAGGATATGGGGGCTTGCTCTTCACAAAATAGATATATGTGCATATATTCAAAAACCAGAAAACAGGATGTGAGTGCAACAGATAATTGACGGTTCGTGGAATCAGCATTCACACGCAGTGCACAGGACACCAATAACATGACGACATATTATGGATACAACAAATTTGGTTAACCGCTCGCAGGGACAATCCCCCTGTTTGCGACTTTACATTTTGTTAACAATGTTTTTGAGGGGCTCTATCCCCTCTACTTTCGCCTTCAGCGTACAATTGTGAACTTAAACTAAGTGGTTGTTTGCCTTCGGCGCTCCTCTTCTTCCTTGTTGCTGATAATCTTGTCGATGAAGTTGCTGATGATGACCCAGTTCTCCTTCGACTTCAACATGGTTTCGATCAGGTTTTCTGGTTCTAGTGTTGTGTCCGTGAGCGTCTCTGCGACGTTCCTCTGCCGGTGCCATGCGTCGCATGCAAACACTGTGTGGAACGCGTCGTCGTTGTGGTATCCGCAGAACCAGCACTCAGGGGAGTCTAGCTTCCCAAATCTGTGTAGGTACTCCGCGAAGCAGCCGTGCCCGCTTAGCGCCTGGTTTAAGTGAAAGTTCACTTCTCCGTGCCTGCGATTTATCCACCGTTTGATGTCGGGGATGAGGCGGTAGGTCCATTTGTCCTTGTTTCTGTCGTGCCATCGGCCTTGCCACTCGGCCAAGATGTCTTCGTCTGCTGGGGGGTGGTGTTGGTCTTTTCGCTCCTGGTAAACCCGTTTTCTCTCTTTGGCCAAGAGGTCTATAGGGGCAATGCCTGCTATGACTCCGACTGCGTCTTTGGACACTGTGCAGTAGGCAGAGACTACCCTTAGGCACATGCGTCTCTGGATTTTTACGAGCTCCATCCATCCTGATGCGCTCATGTCCTGTGCCCAGAATGGAGAGCCGTACAACATTATAGAGTGAGTGACGTTGCCGAGTAGCTTCCTCTTTGTTGGCTTCGCTGCGCTTATGTTTGGAAGAATTCTACTAAGTCCTTGAACGGCCTTTCCAGCTTTAGACGCTGCTACCTTAGCGTGGTCTGTGAACCGCCATTTTCCGTTAATATGGATGCCCAGGTACTTTATGCGGCTACTAGTGGCCACACGGTGGCCGTCTATCATGATGTTCATGTCATTATGCGTTCTTGTGTTCGTGATTATCATTGCGTCGCATTTGTGCAGCGATAACAAGAGTCCAGTTCTCGTGAGTCACTCGTGAACCTTTTGTGCTGAGCTGGAGAGTAGTTGCTCTAGTCTGATGGAGTCCCTATCCCTTCGCCACGAGCGCGACGTCGTCCGAGAATGCCAGGTACTCTACGCCGGGTGGCAGATGGTTGCGCAGCTGACCGTCATAGAGGATGTTCCATAAGGTGGGGCCGAGGACTGACCCCTGTGGTACTCCGCAGGTGACGACCATCTCTTCCACAGTTCCTCTTGAGTCGTAGATTAATAGTCGGTTCTCAAGGTAGCTGCGGATAATCCGTTGTAGGTAGCCGGGGACGTCCTTTTCGCCTATCGCTTTCAGGATGGCGTCCCATGGCGCAGAATTGAACGCATTTTGGATATCGAGAGTCAGTATGCCGACTTTGGATTTGTCGCTTTTGACCGTTGTTCTCAGCATCTCCAGAGCATCGATCAACTAAGAGTTTTCTTCCATAAATTTTTCTTAATGGTCAGGTCTCAGCTCCATAAGTAATATCGCTACATATTTATTGCTCCAAATAGCAACCAATAATATACACAAACTAGCTGATCCCGTGTACTTTGTTACCCGTTAAATGTACCAAATATATACGATATATACGTCCGTGTGTTTGTAAGCGAACTCCTTTAATAAATACAGATAAATACAATATATAAATAATTACATTAATTTTTCTAGCTTTATAAATGATAAATATATTTTTATTGAAAATAAATACAGATAAAAAAGAAATAATTTACTGTTGATAAATAATTAATATAATAATTTTATAAGACTTCCGAGTATATGACATTTTTTTTTTATCTCCTGTTGAAATTAAAATCATAAGATGAATCGGGTCCCCAGTTCGAGATAATTCCACATATAATTGTCCATGTGAAAAGCAGTATGTACGAAGATCTAGGCCAATGTACTTGAATGTTTGACCTTGCGCTTTGTTTATCGTAATGGCAAAAGAAACTTTAACCGGAAATTGAAGCCGTTTGAAAGAAAACGGCAAGTCTGAGGGAATCATGGGAATTCTTGGAATAAATGCAATTTCTCCTTTTGCTGGCCCTGTAAGAATTACTGCTTCTATAATATTATCTCGCAACGATTTTATTTGTAATCTTGTACCGTTAT
>NC_042495.1:69643172-69644741 GCF_005508785.2 Acyrthosiphon pisum
AATTTTACCTGAGGATCTAATTTGAGCCAACAACAAATTAAGTAGGAATGTTTTTCCTGTACCACCTGGAGCATTTAAAAAAAATACTCTTCCTTGATGATTCATTACGTTTTCTGTAATAACATTAAAAGCATATTTTTGATCATTTACTAATACATTTTGGTAAATTGATTTCTATAAATTCTTGTAATCGGTTATTATCGTAAGAACGCAAAATTGATAATTCAAAAGGATCGGATGCATATTCATTTCGAACAGGTGACTTCATTCCAAATTCTATTAAACATTTTTCAGACAGACAAACAACTTTATCTTCTATTTCAATCAAACCTCTATTAAATATTTCATCAGAAAAAGTAAATTGCAAGTCATTTAATCGAGTACGCTATGTATGAAGAATATCTTCACAAAAATCATTTCTGAACTGTTCCCACAAAGATTGAAATTATGATGATGAATTAGTCACTTACCCGAAATTTAACTCATAAGAATAATCAAAAAGTAAGTTTTCCACTGATTTGAGATTATGTTAAACAAAAGAGGAAGATGGTGTTTGGCTCTTTTTTTCGGCACATTTGTTTGACTCTTTCAGCCAGCTCATCTCGATCATATATTCTTGCTCCCGTTGCAATTCGTGATTGAATGCATCAAGCGTGAGGTTCCAACATGAGTAGCTGAGAAAATGGTCAAACGACCGATGTTGGCCGCGTCTTCTTCAGTAGCGATTACGTCACGCAAGTGGATGTACTGATCGTAACTTCGACTGATTGAGACGCCCTATTAATATTCAAATTAAAAAAAAAAAAATAATAATAAATAAATATTATTCTCAACTCCTATAACCCATAGCAACCATTAATAAGCAACAATTTCTATCGTAAATTTAAAAATTCCTGTTTGAGCACTTACCAGGAGTGATTAATTCCCTTTTTAAATTAGCCTATGACACTCACAAAGAATGTGGCTATCTATTTGTGAAAGAATTTTCGAAATCGGTTCAGTAGTTTCAGAGATTACCCTCAACAACGGTAACTAACAATTCCTCTGTATATAATAGTACTAGCTAATCCCATGCACTTCGTTGTCCGTTAAATATACCAATTCTATATGACTCAAACTTTGTTCAATTTGTTATTTAATATTCTGTGTATGGTATTCAGAACTTATTTTAACTTTTCCATTGCCCGGATTAAAAGTTCTGATTCACAGCAGCTTATTATTATCAGGTAGGCAATCTACCTGCGGTAGATCGCGGACCCCGTGCTGTTTGTACGTATAAGTGTATGATTTAATTGTAAAGTATCAAAGTTATACCAAGTTTATCATTTTTACATAATTCCGCTTAAATTGGATTAATATAATCAATTAATACAAAATTCTTAACTGACCTAACCGTATTAAAATGCGATGAATAAAAAAACCAAATTTCACATTCTTTAAATTAGCCATCTTCTTCCCAGAGGTCTAATTTATGCACAAACATGACTGCGTAATGATTCCAATTTATTAATATAATTAAAAATACATTATATAAATTACAACAAAGTCGACATATACTATGCCAAGGAC
>NC_042495.1:69645161-69655553 GCF_005508785.2 Acyrthosiphon pisum
CAGTGAAAAAAAATGAAGTAACAGTATACACTATACAGTATACAATTTAATATAATAAGCAGATTATTGTTAAACAAAAAAATCATAATTTTATAGTAAATTATTATCCTTATTAATTAAGTATATGTATACCAAAGTATATAAAAAACTTAAAAATAAAAATAACAAATGTTCGAACAAATCATACAAATTGCAATGGTCAGTATGATGTTAAAAAATAATGATAGACAATTGTGATAACTAATAATCAAAAAATAATATGTAGATATATTATATTATTATGACATAATATGTTATAATAGGTACTTATAATATTTTGAACTGTAAACTAAAATTATGAGATACAATTAATAGATATTCAAACCATTAAGTCAAATATAAATCAACTATTATAATTATTTAGTATTTATAGCTTTTTCTAACACAATAATTTCATTTTCATTTTGAATTTTTTAGTTTACTTACTAGACAAATATAATTTAGTTTTATATAAGGAAGGCTTAATTAATACTGGCGGAGTTTTCATATACCCATTAAAGGTAAGAAAATAAAACTGGCGGAGTTCACATTAAACCTTTTCATTACCTTTTTATCTAACCGGTATTCTGGCGGAGTTTACAATCACCCAGATGGCGCCACTATTGTATTTTTACAATCCCTTATATTCTCCTTTAGGGGTCAAATTATCGAACTTTATTTATGCCTAAAACCTGCCCCGTAATATCCTCTTTCATTTAAAAAAAACTTCATGACAATTGGATAAGAAGTTTCGAAGCCAAACAAAGATTTTCTCTTTTGCTTGATTTCAGTTTTATATATATACTTAGATATAATATAATTTATAGCCAATTGCGCTACACGTGTAATAAAAAAAAATATTTTTATTTTTTAATACTTACAATTTTTTGAATAAGTTTAAAATAGCTAATTTGTGAATATGATTATATGAACGATTTGGATGGTAAAGTCTTTATCTAAGACTTAGGTTCTAAGTCGAGTAGTTTAATTTTTAGAATTTTTTAAAATATCAATATTAAATTAATTTGGAACACAATATCTTTTTAAAAAATACTATTTTTGGAAATTTGTTAACATGGGTATATTCTAACTATTTACTAATCATAAAATGTTAACAATTTATGTCATAGTAGCATACATTTTTTTTTTTGTCAGTTCTTTCTGTATTCGAGACAAATTTCCAAATGTATATTATTTTTGAGAAAAACGACCTTGTCACGTTTTGGTCACACAATGGCATACATTTACTCGCTACCTACAGAAATTTGAATGACCCTGCAGGGTAGTGACACAAAGGGCAGTTGGATATAATAATAAAATATTCAGATTATTTCCTCCTCAATGTATGAATACCACGTATTTCACATGTGACGGTGCATAAGAACAACAACAAGTAGGATTTCACATAACTAATGTATCCTGTTACTGGCAACGGGATAAAATGTAACCCAAAGACGTACATCTAACAATAAAATATATTCTTTTGTCACAGTTATACCTACATCTAAATGAATGGTTAGGATCTTTATATTCACAAGATTAATATTTTTTTCTTCTTGGAAATACTTTATTTAAAATACTTTAAAAGACAGTCTCCCGCAGTTAGAGGTGTTACCTACAATGAACACAAGAGGATAGTATAACACTGAGGATCTTAGTAACAAATGGAAGTAACTTTTATGCATGTGTCGTACCTTCTCGGAACTCGAACTCGTTACTAACAATTCGATACGGCAGAGGAATGTTATACATTATATTCTAAATAATAATAAAATACATACAATTTAATTCGATCAGGGACAGACGAAAGCACTGAATGTGTTGTATTTATTGCCTACGTACTGGCGACTCGCTATACATAAACAATATAATAATCATTTGCCTAATAAATAATGCCGGAAAAAATAACCCTATAATAAAAATACCTGACACATATTCACGAGATTTCAATGACAGTCTATGAATGATTTAAAAACAAACAGTACATTTTTTTAGTAATAATGCATTTGTAATACATTTTTAATACATTTTTAATCTAAATACAATATTCATATATATAAAATAACTTATACTTACAAATAATCCATTTTTGTTTCAGTCCAATTTTTTTTGAAATGTCAATAATATATTATAACCATTTTCATAGGCAAAACTATAAAATGTCATTAGGACAGGCCAAATGATAAATATCAAAAGAAATTGTCATTTTCATTTTTTCGTGGTTGGTACCAATAATAATATGAGTGTTTAATATATAATATTTAGACTTAAATAAAAACACGGGATAAATGATAACTAATAAACGATGAAATGTGGGGTGATCCAATATACATATACATATATACGGCATACGCTTTACGTATATATTTACGCACTCCTTTTATACACGCACGCGAGTACGCCATAGGCGTAACTAGACCTTAAAGTTGGGGGGCTTCAGCCTAACATATTTAATATAAATAACAAATGTGGGGGGCTCCACCCCCAACACCCCCTATACTCGTTCCTCAAATAACATTCATTATTAAATTATAATATTATTTTACTATTATACATTTTTTAGTGTGTATGGCATGTATAAAACAAATAATAAAAAATTGGTATTGTTACGTACCTACGTATAAATTAATTATGTATAAACTATGTATAGCGTATCGCACGTTCTTAGCAATATCTAACGGATGTAACTAATAAGACAATTAGTATATTATATCACGCGGAGATCGTTGCAAAAGCATAGTATGAAACAATCAAACCATAAAAGCATCGTCACACGTATCTCCTCGGGAATGTCAACACACATACAGAGGATGCGAGTCGTCCAGCATACCAAGTCGAGACCCGGACTCTGTCTCATGACCGGATTTAGCCACTGCAACGACCACCCACTCCAAAGGACCCGATCATATATATACGAGCCCATGACAAGAGCTCGTCAGACGGTTTAGGGACACATAAGACACTTAGAGGCAGGTCGTAACACCACTCACTGTCATATATTTATAATATTGTAATTTTGTACTTGTTAATAAACACTCAAATATAACATAACACATCAAGTGTTCATCTCTGCGTTGGTGTATGTATCGACGTCAGTTGGGACGTAACAGTATTGAGATAAGTAAACATTAAAATAGTAACATATTATTAAGTATTATTTTAGATAATTTATCACCATACACTAATAATGAATAATATATTTTTCCAAGATATTAATAAAAAAAAAACTATATTTAAAATTAAAGTTGAAAAATGTAGCTACCGTTGGTGGGACTAGGAATTTTGACAGGGGGGGGGGCTAAAATTTGTTTTGTTTTGGCCCCCCAAATCCCCCCTAGTTACGCCTATGGAGTACGCGACTCATTCAACACAATATAAATAATATCCTACAGAGGTTTGGTAAAAACAAAACAATCGATTATCAACGGCGCCAGACGACACCATTGTAACTCATACACTTCAAGACCCCTTCGACGTTTGGACATAATAACACAATAAATCACCGATGGCACTTTTATCACATAGTTCAAAATAAAATCATAAACCATAGTCTGTTTTGTCATAACGTATATTAAATATTAATAAGACGTACAATCTCGCTGAACAGGTTTTACATCTAAGAAAGGTGTGGCTCATAATTAATTTTAGGCACATTATTTAAAACGTTATACGCATTATTTTGAACATTTAACAAAAAACCTATATCATATAATGATAATGATTATATAATCGTATATTATGTATATAATGACAGGATATATGATTATTATATAAGTATAAGTATAACATATATATATACCTATACAGTATATAATAAATAACGTATGGTGTAAGTATAATGTAAATTAAAAAATATGATACTGGTGTAACGGATAGTATCCGTTTACTCACAACAATAAAGTATTATTATATTAACAGATAAATTAGGAATAGCGAGTGGGTAAACGACCTTCTTAAACAATTTTGGCAATAGTCAAAATTGCAAATATACGAATAAAATAGAAGGTTAATCATATAGTTAAAATAACCGAGTGATTATTCGCGAGTCATATTATATTTTCTAAAAACATAAATCACGTATCTATTGACAGGATATGGGGATTGCCAAAGCCACGAGATATACGTATATATGTATATGTACGCAACTATAGACCAAAATGTGATAACTGATAAATATTTAGTAATTCGCAGAAGAGATGACTTTGCACAATAACACACATAACAAATTAGCTGTCAGAACATTATGGCGAATACTCAGATTAGATTAGGAATATCGCAAGTGCGTGGGCTGAGTCGATGGTCACACGGACCACATCCGTTAGAGAAGAGATAGCGTATCGATAGGCAGGGGGAGCAGGGACTCGAATATAAAAGGGAGCTTGAAATAGCCTGTATTCAGACGTGTCTACTCCAGAGCACAACAAGCACCTTCACGTCACTCTGTGTAGTAACTTGTCATTTGGACTTAGACAAATTACTGAAGACATTTTAATAAACTACAAAGTATCTTTTTATCTTTCTACATTCATTTATAAACTACCTTGTCAACATCTTCATCATCAACAAAAGTGGTCTTGCTTCCTGCAAAATCATAATATACTCGTAGTCAACGGCTATCAGAATATTACTCTGACCGCTCCAACCTACGAGAATATTACACTGGAATGTGGTTCTCGAACCGACTAGGCGTGGGATTCTTACAGATAATAAATTGACGCACGTCCCGTGTGGGTGTGGACAACGGATAAGTCGATAGACAGGGGTAAGGGAGGAAGGTAGGAAGCCTTATAAAAACCAGAGACGAAACGGCCTGTACTCAGACGTGATTTACCATCATACATGCGAGCACCTTTGCGAGAGACAGTATATCGATTTTGTCATTATGGACTTAGTATATTTTTCCTATCAAATAGTATATATATATATAACGATATCATATTTGATTTGTTTTGAACTAGCTGTTTAGGAACATTTTTAGTTTCCAATTTTATTAGTCTATTTTTCTATGAATGTCAATAAAACTTTATTAGTTCGGTACAAGAGCTTGGAAATTTAATATAAGACTCCTACTATATTGTTACAATGAAATTTGAAAAATATTAAAAATCCTCTGTCACAATTTATTTTTATAAGTATTTATAGTTAAAATATTGACAAAATACCTAAAATTCACGAAAATGTACAAATTATGTTGAGTGGGAAATTCATAATACATTTTCGATTTTAATCTAAGATTTGAAAATGTAATACAAGATTTCTTATAAGTTTGTCTACCTTTATCAACAAAAAAAATGTTTACAAGCAAAACAAATTATATTTTTATGAGTATTTGAAGTTCATATTTTTACAAGATTGGATATTCACTCCATTTCTTATGTAGCGATTTTGTTATTTTGTTGTAATTAAAAAACGAATAACTTTAGATACATGCAAATTTCACTGAATGTTAATATTTTCATTTTCTATACACCATAAAATGTTAACTCTTTTTGAGTTGTTTACGGACATTGTCAGTTTTCAATTTTTTTAGTTTTTTAGTAGGTAGTTTAGTAAAAAAAATTTTGTTTGTTTGGAAAATTGAAAACTGAAAATCGTGAAAATTTAATACAAGACTCTTGATATATTGTTATAATAGTACCTACTTAAAAAATATTAAAAATACTTGCCTACCTTTATTATGCACATTATATTTTAACACATTACGTGTAGCAGTCAGCAGATCAAATATATGTTGAGATATACATATATACCATATATATAAACTCGTTAAAATAATTGATAATCAAAGGAACGTGATTGACTTACAAACTGATATAAATAGCATTCAGTATATTGGTGCTCAGCTAACCACCTTTCATTAAATATCAACAAATGCAAATTTGTGCGCTTTTGTTTAATTAAAAATCCTATCAACTATAACTACTATATTCGAATTTAAATATTGAATTATTGGCAACCTTATTTGTTTTAAAAGAAACTTCCACAACACTATAAATAAAGATTTATTCTATCCCATCCCTTATAAAACAAACTATATGATAAATATTGCTGTATAGTGACATAGTGTATCAGAGTTCACATACGATGTATAATTTTTACTATAGGTAAGCTTGCGTAGTTGCGTTTATAATATAACATATTATAATAATATAATTTATAGGGCATAAGTACAACATGCATATGAATAAATAAATATACCGCTGTTTTTGTTCTAGGACATAATAATATTATTATTAATTAGTGATGAATGATGTTTAAACATTTTTCCCGGCTGTTTATGTCTGTATTATTTTACACTCGTAGAAGGATACCTACATTAAAATGTAATCTAGCCTCTAGGAATAGTAGTTTATGAGACAAAACTAGGACTGAGATATTATTTTATTAATGCCGTAAAAAATCTTGAAAAATGACATTAAAATGAAAATTAATACATATGCAATAATAACATGAAAAATTCGAAAAATGCGTTACAAAAATGACTTAAAATTTATAAAAAATATATAATTATATAATTATATAACTATATATAAAAAAATATTAGAGGTGTATTTTTGTTTTTTCAAATATAGTATTTTAAATTTTTAAATAAGTATTAGTACTTACTTTGGTAGTATATTAGTTTAAAGTTAAAATAAAGTTGTACACATAGCTAGATCTCATTTCCACAGCGTTAATACAAGTACCTATGTTATATTTTATTCATGTTATTGTGACGTTGACGCCATATTATATTAATGTAATCATATATTTTAATTACATATTAATATATTATCCCACTGTATAATAATAATATATTTACTTATATTTATTTCATATTTGTGAAGAGCCACGACGTATATTGATATTTAAAGTAAACCGACCTTACCTAACCAAACCATTACCCCCTATGGGCTATGACGTATATTAATGTACATTATTCCTCTCTCTTTATATTGGCGATTGAAAGCTTATTTTATCTGGCCGGCGGTGGGTGATCTGTAACGGGGAACTAGTAAAATAACATAGGTATAATTAATGATACACAGCGTCCCCGCTACATCTTAACTCTTTCAATTGCCAATATATTAATAAATTATAATAATTTTATGTATCAGATTATAAGAACCATTGAACCCATTGCCCATATCACTAGCGATAACGTTCTACAGGCCGGAAACGCCGATGAAGTAAAACTCGTATTATTATAATATATACCTACTATAATAAATTATTGTGTATACCTACCATAAATCGTATTTATTAATTATTTAGAATTTTTTTTCCTGGAAAATTGGGTAATAATGGCTTCTCGGTTAGACAATAGACATCGTCCCTGTTTTATATAATATGAACGTCCAAGTTGTACACATATAGTCACTGTTACATGCCGTTCACTCAGTGATCCACATATTATGACATTATTCAGTATAGCGTGTGGTTAATTAATTCAAGACAATGTCCACAGTTGAATTAAATAGTCATTAGTCAATATACCTATTGTATAAAAACACAAGTGTAATCAAAATATAAAATAGCTTGGTGGTCTTAGTCTCATAGACTATACTAACCTAGGTAATAAGTTGTAAAGTGCATGGACCTATTGAAAATCAACGACCATAGTATATCTGAATATGCTGTTCCTTGAAATCCCTGATATAATATGGTGCTTACCATATTGTAACGCTTCTCTTATAATCTAGAAGTACTATAGAATTTGGTCAACGCTTTTGGCTTTGTTGTTGTCTTCGTAACCCGTAAGTGAATGTTGTTTTTGTAAAATCTAGTGGCTAAACCATATTTTACAGTTTATAAGCAATGTGAAATTGAAATGGTACCTAAAATTATCATATTTCATATTGAAAAAACATGTTTATACGTTTTTAGCAATTATTTAGCAAATTTACTCGAATGTATTAACACTACGGAGGTACTTTTAAACTATAGACTGTCGCTTGGTCTTGTAATATACTCGTAGGTCTGAGTAGTCAGTGTAATATTCTGATAGCCAGGTGACTACGAGAAATATTATGATTTTCAGGAAGCAAGACCGTTTTGTTGACGATGAAGATGATGATAAGGTAGTTGATAAATAAATTTGTAGACAGGTGAAATGTTACTATGTGGTTTATTAAAATATACTTCAATAACTTGACTAAGTCCAAATAAAAGATTATTATACAAAGTGTCGTGAAGGTGCTCGAAGTGCATTGGAGAAAACACGTCTGAATACAGGCCATCTCCGGTCTGCTTTTATAAGGGCCTAAGCTCTCCTACCTACCCCCCGGTAAATTGACTTATCCATAATATGTCGTCATGTTATTGGTGTCCTGTGCACTGCGTGTGAATGCTGATTCCACGAACCGTCAATTATCTGTTGCACTCACATCCTGTTTTTTGGTTTTTGAATATATGCACATATATCTATTTTGTGAAGAGCAAGCCCCCATATCCTGTCGTTATATACATAACTTGTGGTTTTTAAATGTTTATATTTTATTATAATATTATTCTCGATTAATTTTATTGTCCAGCGGTCCATATATTTATAATTTGATTATTATATATAAAATATTGTGATGGTCATCTCCGCTTTTTAGTGTCACCCCTTAGCACCTATGTTGTTATGTTAACTATACTTGTATGATTTTGCAGGAAGCAAGACCGTTTTGTTGACGAATTAAGATGATGATAAGGTAGTTGATAAATAAATTTGTAAACAGGTGAAATATTACTGTGTGGTTTATTAAAATATTCTTCAGTAAATTTGACTAAGTCCAAATAATGAAATTATTACACAAAGTGTCGTGAAGGTGCTCGAAGTGCAGTGGAGAAAACACGTCTGAATACAGGCCATCTCCGGTCTGCCTTTATAAGGGCCCAGGCTCTCCTACCTAACCCCCGGTCCATTGACTTATCCATAATGTGTCGTCATGTTATCGGTGTCCTGTGTACTGCGTGTGAACCTAATCATAATGATGATCCCACGAACCGTCAATTATCTGTTGCACTCACATCCTGTTTTCTGGCTTCAACTATAATGCACATTTATCTACTTATTTGAAAAGCTAGCCCCATACCCTGCCGTTAAATACATGGCTTGTGGTTTTGAATGTGTTTTATTATATTATTATGCTCGATTAGTCCCACCGTCTAACCAGTGGCGCAACTACACCTAATGGTGCCCTAGTTACTAAAATTACTTGGTGTCCTACTACATATTATTTGCATTATACAATTATAATTTATAGTTATGGTGACCAAATAAACAAATTTAAAAAAGTACATTTTAAGACCTTAGCTCCTCTGTCAAAATTGAACAATGTGAATACTATTATACCCATTTTGCCCATGCCATAGCTCATAGGTCATCTTCATCTATAAAAATTGTTTATTTTATTTATTTATTTTTTTTTTATCATAAACTATAAAATCTAATTATTGGTGTGTGTCTTTATGACAAAAATATTTTGAAATTTAAGTAATTTTAAGTACACTTAAACTGATTAGCTACTAACCAACCAGAATATATTAAGTCAAACCATAAAATATAAATGGATAGGTAATCAAAATTCAGTGTTGGGTAAGTTACTTTTAAAAAGTAATTAAGTTACTTTACTCTTTAATTAGAGATAAATGTAATTAAGTTACTTAACTCGTTACTCAAATCAAATTGTTGTGAAATTACTTTACTTTTCAAATAGAAAAGTAACTCATTACTTTCTCGTTACAAAAAAAAAAAAAAAATATTTTTTTTTCAAATTTCTTGGCAATTATCATTCTGCAGGCAATAATGTAACTTTTTATAGAAATACATTACCAATGGTATAAAGGTATAATATTATAAAAAATTTGTACAAAAAAAAAGAAGATGTACAGTTAATACATATTTACATAACAGTATTACAATAGTAATTACTTATGAGTTATGACTATTAAAAAATAGTACTAATTAATTGTAGCTACTTATCAATAGTAATAATTATTATATAGTTAATTATAATATTATGTATTTGTGTCACAAACTGACAACATAAACTTATACCTATACCTATCAGTAGTGCGTCAATTGATCGACTAACACCAATAAGGAATAATAGCATTCAATCTTGTGTTTGTGTTATTAAATATTATGTTTGTGAAAATAAAATCACAATACATATAGAACATAATAATAACTTATACAATTATAAAAATAAACCGTTTCTTATAAATGCCAAATGTGAAATGGCTATAATGATTTATAACGGCGTAATGTATAAATATTTCGATTCTATTTAATTGTCAGAAATAAAATGCTATAGGTATTCTAATGTAAATTCTAAATACAGCAATAACTAATAAGTATTTTCAAATTGAACAGTTTTTGTACAACACTAAATTATTTATAAAACC
>NC_042495.1:69655603-69656398 GCF_005508785.2 Acyrthosiphon pisum
CGCTATAATAGATATCATAGGAAACGTTCTGCAAAGGTACTTAAGAACCTATTTAGAGGAATCAAATTAAATAATAACTTTTCTCGTGATTTACTGTGCAATTGGACATGACAAAATTGTCAAAACAATTGAAAACTGAGTTAAAATTAAATATATAAACATATAAGATTGATGGGTAAACATAATAGGTACTTAATAATTCGAAACTGTAACGCGTTATTTTATAGAAATTACTTATCAAAAGTAATTTCCATTACATTTTCGTTACTTGGATAAAATTCCAATGAAATTACGTAATGCGTTACGAGCAAAGTAACGCCGTTACAGTAACGCCGTTACAGTAACGCGTTACTTCCGTTACGTTACTACCCAACACTGTCAAAATTCAAATTATAAAAATCATAAACATATATTATCCCATAATATTTTCTTTAAAAAAAATACAATTTGATGTATTTAACACTAATATTAAGGACACTAGGAGAATGCATCAAAAAAGAGTACTGTCATCCGAAAAAAAAGTACGTATCTGGTCACCATAATTATAGTATAGATTTTATACCTATATATATTAAAATACTTCAACTAGGTATTTACATAAAGAGTAATTAAAATATATAGGTAAGAACTAAAAGTCAAGATGTAAAATGAATGGAGTACCTAATTTATAAATAATTTAGGTACATAATTTACAAATCATTTTAGGTACAGCTGTCTATTTAAAATAATAAATAATACAAATTATATTATAAGTAGGTTCTTTAATTCATAAAAAAAAATTAATAAGTTAACCAA
>NC_042495.1:69656562-69663737 GCF_005508785.2 Acyrthosiphon pisum
TATTATATTATATTATACTACTATAATTAAACACTAAGAAATCGACCTTACGGAACGTAAGGTATTAAACCGATTCATAGGTAACATTTGACAACCGGCTCATGTGTCAGAATCGGAACCGAGTCCTAATCCTCCTAGGACTCGGAATTTGACATTAAAATTTAGAAATAATTGATTACATCTTTTCGACAACAATAACTCTTAAACGACTTAGACCAGAAGACGTCTTCGTGGTGTCGACACCTACAAAATCCGTGAGCCGACCATATCGCTGCGTACAGACCCTACTGCGCCCCTACACATGGTCATAAATTATAATACAGTGAAAACTGTTTAAAGCGGAATCGCACGGGACCAACGAAAAATTCCGGATTATTCAATTCAAATAAATACCAAAGAATATTTTTCAAATTATTGTTTTAAATAATATAATTCATTAAAATTAAACTAAAATATAGGTTTTATAATTCATTAAATTTAAACTAAAATATAGGTTTTTTATTACATATTACATACTAAATTACTAAGGCAATTAAGTATGACGTACATATAAACATTTAGAATTTCCAAAAATGATGAAGAGTTTTTTGTTTTGTCACGGTTGCCGGTTGCTTTTTACTTGCATGGGACTTACAAAATCGTTCTGTTTCCGCGTTATGAAGGTTCCGTTTTATTGAGGTTGAGCGTCTATATAAAACTATAGGAACGTGCCGAGACCATAGAAAAATTCCGTATTGGATAGTTTTCCGTATTATTCAGGGTCCGTTTAGACAGTTTTCACTGTACGTAAATACGTAATATATAATATACTATATATTAGCAGTTAGCACACACATAAGATATAGTTAGGATGATGTCAGCGTTACGACGAGACCCTGGGAGAGAAATAGTTAATACTTAAATGTAATAGTCGAAACATCTGGTATAACCTACGTCATGTGGCAAATGACTACCGCGAAGAACTAGTAGAATATATAATATACCTACTGTGGGAAATCCTCGGGCGTAGTTTTTCCACGATTTTTTTAGGGGGTCTTTTCATTTTTTTTTTTGTAGTAAAATGTAATTTTTGAAAGATTTTACAATCCTTACAGTGTAATCATAACTCATAAATTGTTTTAATAAATTATAATATATATTTTATAATGATAATATTTATATATTGTTAACAATTTATTATTATAATAGTATTCAGATAATTATTATTGAAACATTTTACAGTGCTGTAAACACAAGGTAATCATAAATTAATTGATTGATAATGATAATTATTACCAGTTCTGTATAGAGAACACGAACTAAGGTATAGAACGAACATGTCTTAGTTGGTGATAGAGAATGAAAATTCTATATGATGACGGGTGTGTTTCCGACACGCATCGACGACTACAACTGCAGTTATACATAATATATAAACTTATCTACATTATTTTGTTTTGTTTTAGTAAGTATAAGTACTTACCTAACTTTATTTATTGAATACATTTGAGTAAAAGCATTAGTTTAAAATTATTATAATATTGATGATGCAAGTAATATAAGTAACACAGACGGCAGACCTGTAATATATAATATTTCTATACTTAAATAAATCTACAACCACATGTGACTGGCTGTATGGAATGTGGTGTGATGATTCAATATACATAATACCTATATATACGCACTCATTTTACACAACGCGACACATGCAACACATAAAATACAATATTCAACACCTCTATTATCAGACGTTTAGTAAAAACAACACAATCAATTTTCAGCGGCGTCAGACAACACCGCACAAAATAAAATAAAATCATAAACACATCAATACTTTAATATTATTACATTATTACATATTATTATTATATTACGTATTAATGGTAATCGGAATAAAAATTCCCAGGCAAAAAAAATCTCCGGAAAAAAAATTCCCCGACGAACGACCCAGGAAAAAAAATCCCCAGACTACAATATCACTCACAAGCACATGCAAATGGTTCAACAAATATTTTTAAATGTTAATTAGTATCTATAATTACCACATTATTAATATTTAATTACAAATACGTACCTATACCTATATTATATTATATTATACTATATCATTAAAAAAAATTATATTTAGTGATAATAGAATATTAATTATAATATAAATAAAAATTGTAGTTTAAAATTGAAATTATAATGAATGCATAACGTACCTACCTAATCACGCATCGCCATCACAAATATAGCATATTATAAAATATTTCGAATGATCGTTAATCGATACGTCAAATAATACGGTTAAAAACATAATGTACAAAAATATTATACAAAATATAGGTGGTAATAATAATAATAAATAATAATAATAAAAATAATTATCAAACAATAATTTATTGTATGTAGTCACCTACTCACAATAAAAACATATCATATAAAATTAATATTTTAAATGATCGATACGTCAATAATATAAAATATAGGTAATAATAATAAAATAATGATCAAGCAATAGTTAAAAATAGTTAATTAGTTTAATTAATTACAAATATAGCATAGAAAAATAAACTAGAAAAAATAAAAAGGTACTCACTGCTCACAGTTAATTTTTAGATTGTTTTCTAATATTATGGATTATTGTATTTAAAAAATCTGAAGTATATTATTATATTTTAACACACAATGACATTGTATTTTCAAATACAACTCATAGCAATATAATATAATAAATATGGCACGCCAAAAATGTAATATGGTACATTATTCACAAACTCAGCAAATAAACTCGATGTTGCATGTGATATTTGTGCTTTTTTGTTCATTGTATTTTGTTATTTTAAAGCAGCGACTTAATTTTTATTAGAACTATGTAATGGATCATGATCAAGACCAACAAATATTGGATTTTAAAAATTTAAACTAGTCTTAAGTAAAGTCGGACATCTTAAAGAACTAAATTTAGAACATCATCAACGTATAAAATTGGAGCGCTCTTTTTGAAAATGATAAATAAATCCGATATGTGCAATTTTAGGTTTTTTACCATTAGTTTTAAGAATTTCCAGCGTTTCCATAGCGTTATCATTCTGTACTTGTGTGTCGTGTACTAAATGTGTAGGTACTGAGATCTATAATATGTGGTCCACTGAAAATCGTTGCAATCAGCATTCTATTTTACATTAATTTCATACTCAATTATATCGCCACACTATTAGAAACATCAAAACCTGACGTGTTATGCAGTGGATGTTTTAAGGAATTATGACTGGGCGACATTAAAAAAATAATTTCACGCCGACTATTAAAATCAACATAATATTATGAGCTTATAAAAACTTTTCAGTATTAAATATTATGGAAAACATGACCTATATCTAACAATACGATCAAAACTCACAACACATAAAAAATTACAAATAATTTATGAGTTAGGTAAATTAATACTTATTAATTACAAAAAATGAAATTAATATTGTTAATGACATACAATATATATAATATATTATATTATATGTGTAATTGTGTAATAAACAACACTATAAAAATAGATATAAAAATAAAAATAATATTATTTTTTTAAACTTTTACAAAAAACTTCTGTTACTTTTAACCAACTTAAATAACGAGTTACATTTTTTCCATGTTAGTTAGTAACTTATGTCTTATGAGTTAATTTATTTTATTGACACGTCAAGTTAATTGTATTCCTAAACCACAGATTAAAATATATTACATTTTGTAAAAATGAATTTAAAAAAAGAAAGTAATAATAATCCAAAATATTAAATACTATATTATTAATTAATAAATAATAATTTATAATAATAGTTATAATAATGAATATTCACAGAAATTCACAGAATATTAATAATATAGCACCAATACTATTTTTGCTAGTATTTATAACCAGTGGTAATAACCAATACGTATCATATTATGCAAGTATATATATTATTGTATATTATTATAGTATTATTGTATTTTGTAATATATTATAATTATTGAAAATAGGTTCTGTATTTACTATTTAACTGTCCAAGTATAAAATATTATTTTATTAGATTTTAAATTATATTATTCAAACCTAACAGAAAGTCGTCCTGTCGTCGTAATATCGTATAACGTATTACTTTGAAGGCTTGAACAACAGACCTGTTGTTTAAAGGTTTAAAGTGAAATAATTATTTAGCTAATAGCATGTAGGAACAAGGACTAAAATAAAATCAAAAACAATCAATTTATAGATATTTCCCGGGACGACTGACGACCAGATGAAACACGTCGCATTGTCCCGTGCCGCGTGGAATAATTAATGGCTTTCTTCATTCTTGCATTGTATTATTCTAAGGATAGGTACCTATCCACAGGCTATTACAAACGAAAATTCAAACGAAATGATATACATCAAAAATAAATAACAAAATTAAACATGATAAATAATCAATAAATAAAATTATTAAAGCATTTGTATACGTAGTTTATTTTAAGTTTGATCCTAAAAGTCTCGTACCCAGTATAATATCCTGTGTCCAACATAGCTAATGAAATTGTTAACCACAAGATTTAGCAACAAGGCTTAGGCGAGGTGACAAAAGAACAGGTTTCAATTATGATCAATAAAGTAATAGGAAAGACTCATTTCTAAAAGGGTATAAAGAAAGGCGGACATTAATCATAGAGTATAATTGAATCCAGAATCGTGCGCAAAGCAAAATTAATACGACTTAAGAATCACACAGATTTGCTAACGTGAATTATATACTAGAATAATAATAGAGTATTATATATATAATAAAGCATTATATAGATGTGTGGATATATATTTTATATTATATTCATACGTCACAATAGATTGGGAAAATTTCGCAACACGGGATGGACGTGGGCACTGGGCCGTGAACATTTCCGAGGTGATTGTAAGAGCACATCCGTAAGAGCATCGATACAGCATCGATAAACAGGGGGAGCGTGGTCAGTAGTCAGTACTATAAGAATGCCCCCGAATCAGCCTGTACTCAGACGATTTCTGCCCGAGCACATGCAAGCACCATCCCGCCGCCTCTCAGCATAACAATTGTTAATTTAGACTTAGAATATTTCATTGAAGAATAATTAAAATAAAAAAATACAACTTATACTATTTCAACCAAGTCTATAATTATTGAACACCTGAAAATCCACCTCATACCAATGGTCTGCTAATTTGCCAAAATATAATATACAATATGTTGAAATCGAAGCACCCTTCTGGTAGAAATTTTGTATACAGGATAAATATAAAGTCTACCACTTAACAGAGGAACATAGAAGGTAAATCAAGTAATCAACTCTTCTATCTCAACAATTTTATTATAGGTTTATTAATTGAAGTCTGAACTCTACTGAGAATATATCTACAAGTTTTATATAGGTTTATTGACTGAACTCTGCTGAGACACATAATATCAACATAACCGATTTTTCAATAATAAAACGGGTACGCGGCAGAATAAACGGTATAATATTATACGAGTGATGAGTAAACGAGTACACGACCGCAATGGTCTACGAGCGTTCTATGTTTTGTTATTGATATTGTCGATGAAGTATATAAATAACTGTCACGGTACGTCTGTACCACGGTACCCGATGGTGGTATCTGTAGACAACCACCTACTAATATAGTGAGGTATTAACGAATTTAACGCGGCACGGCCTTGGTGTTATGGATAAATCATAGAAATCAATCGACAATCACAATTAAATATGAAGATAATTCACAAAATGTTATACACTTATACTATTATAACTTATACGATACTGAAATAGTCGGTGTACATACACACTACACAGCATTACACAGTACACACACGCAACGCTACTGGTGTAGATACATCTGAGTAGGTATCATATTAGACGAGCATAATTAGTATTTCCGTGCTATGTAATATGAACACTCCTAAATAATTGTATAAACGTAATATAAAATGTACCTGTACAGTGTACGGTCCGATGGTCGCGTGTCTTATTCAGCAGGAGCACAGGACGCAAATAAATAGAAAATCAGAAATGTAGTTATTCACGTTATTCCCACCCAGCCTTCAATTTATGAAGACGATGACGGTCGACGACTTCCGAAGAAATTGATAACATTATTAAAATTTAAAATTACCTACGTGTACTATTTTTGTATTACATATTTACATCCATATATATTCGTATTTTATATCAATACCTATTCCAGCAAAGCTATAATTGCGTGGATGTGAGTATGTGACATGTTCTACATTCAATAAAATATTATTATTTATTATATAATATGCGATAAGCTACACAAGATTCGAGAGCTTAAAATAGTTTTATTTTCTTTATATATATATGTATATACATAATAATTGATATTGGGATCGGTCGTTATGATAATGTGTTGGTCAGTGGCACGATCACCCACCACTGAGTAGCATTAAAATATCACTGGGGGGGGGGGGACACTAGTGTCACGTACTTTGTATGCTAAAATATGCTCTAATTAAGTACTTTTATTTTGTTTTATACGTGCAATGACATTTCAAATGCAATTTTTTTGGTAACAACTTAACCTATAAGTAGTTACTGTACTATTGTAATACCCAAAACGAGTCATTTGGTCGATGGTTTAGTGTTTAAAAAAGTGATCGAAATGTCATGTGAGCTAATTGTTTTTTGGTTGGAAAACAATTAATGGCCAAATATTTCATTAATATGGTCGAAATGTTGAATGTTTCTTGGTAGAAATCATAGATATGTCTCCTTCTTGTCATGGAAGTCGGCGGCCATTTACAAAGCAGGTAAAGTTTACAAAATAATATTATCATAGTATATATGTATAGATAAATATATATGTATATAAGTAAATTTAAAATAAATGTTAACTATGCCTGCTTTATAGATGGCAGCCGATTTCAACATTGATCACAACTACTGTAGTATAAAGACGGCTATCTAGTTGTACATAATATGTACAACTAGATTATCTATGGTAGAAGTAAAGATAATGATTAGATTTTCGATTTCTTTATCTAGTAGGTATTTTTATCGATGTAGCCCGTATGTACACCACAGTAGCCAAGTAGTAGTAGTAGTACTTATGCTAATATCTATAATAATACTTATACTTATCAATTATTTTAACATTTGATTAATTTTAGATTCTGAGTGAACGATGAATGTATTGATTTTACATGATG
>NC_042495.1:69665209-69667676 GCF_005508785.2 Acyrthosiphon pisum
GATTTTACTCTAAAATTACTTAAAAACATAGAAAAATGCATTCTGCGTTAATGCGTTTCGTCTATGTTGCGCGTGGACCAGAGAGAGAAAACAAATAACGCGCTGACATCCTCCTAATAGTAAAATTAATAATTACTTTAATTATAATAATTTATTTATATTATAAAATCTACTTAATGATATTATAGGCTGACCGTCTTTGCTCAGAATTGTCTTTCGAATACAAAGATTTCAAATCATTGAATTCAAATTTAACAGATCCATTAGTCATTACAGTGACTTCTCTAGACACCTAATGTACAGCAAAGACTTACCAACTTTTTTTCCTATAGACATTAGAATTTGGATTTGGACGAAAATTAGATAATTAAACGTAATTCAAAAATGTTATTCTAGGGGACTGGGCTCTTTTACATGGTATACATTGCCATTTTCCAAATTTTTAGATTTCTTTTAAGCTATTGCCTAATTACCAGGACTCGTAAAGTCGTAAGTTTATGACCTAAAAAAAATGTAGGTATAGATAAACATGCTCATATGCACTAAAAATGCCTTAAAAAGTTTATAAACATGCACTAAAAATACATGAATTAAAAGAAAAAAAATCATAATCAATTTTTGATTCTGCAAGAAATATCCATTTATATGTTTAAAAGTTTTATTATTAATTAAGCCTACTATATTACTAATATTAAAATAAATTACTAAAGTAGCAATGCTAAAATAATATAATAAAATGTACTCGGTAATATATCCTGACAAACTGTCTCCATTCAAAATAATTTATCATTGAATTTAAATTTTACTGTACAGCAGAGCGGGCGGTACCAAGTTATTCAATTTTTTTTTAAGTTTTTCTTATTCATGACATTTTTATAAAATATCCCAAATCAAATATATTATGAATTATTACGTTGTGCATGTCGCTAGATAGAAATAGCAGATTACAAAATATGCCTGTAAAAATGTTACTGTTGAAATTATGTATTTAAAGAAAAATATTTTTCATTTCATTCTTTTATTTACCAATACATTAGAAAATATATACAATTGAATAAGAAGGATTTCTCCATTATTACATAGATAAATAGTAATCACCTAATGTTCTTATGCCATTGCTTTAACAGTACAAATGTACGTTATAAAAAAAAGGTATAATGGATGACCTATCTTAACATTCATCAAATGATAGTTAGTCTTGCATTATATGTATTACCATTTAACATTTACATAATTTTAGATATGTAACACATTAAATAGTAATTTTTATTTTAAACTAAATAGGTAGGTAGTATACTATTATAAGTTATAACACATTAAAATAAATTTAAAAAAATAATATTTCAGACTTTTACCTAACTGAGTTATAGTATTTTATAACTATAGCCACAATATATTAAGTTATACACAAAAAAATAGTAGTAAATATTAAAATATCATGCTGACAAATATTAGACTCGTGTCTAGACTATTGGAAATATAAAAATATTTTTAATCATCAGCAATTCTTTAACAATAATAACAAACATGAAATCCAAAAATTAAAGAATTGTGGCATAAATGCATTAATACAATATATTTAAAGTGATTGGTAAAATTGTATTAATACTGAATACTTAATTTAGCTTGTATGTCATCCAGAATTTGTTGTAATTCATCGTCATCAAATCTACCTTCCAAACTGGGTATAAGTGATTTGGCTTCATCGGCGAGTTGTGGGCATAAGTTACCGATTGACGCCAGTTCAAACTTGTGTAATTTCTTGCCGGCAAGTAAGTTTCTTACAGCAACAATGGTTTCTTTGTTTTTAAATTTGGAACACTGTTCTGTGTAAGTCAAAGTTTTGTTAAAGACTTCAGAAAATTCTTGTTCTTCCTCCGCACTTTCATTTTGGTTCTTGCGAAATTTCAACAACATATTTACCTAGAATAGAAATCAGATTATTAAACTTGATGGTAAGATGTATCATTTATAATTAATAAAGGTATATCTACTTCGGAAATAAGCAACGTTTCAGCGTTTTCAAATTCTTTGGGAAATTGCAATAGCGCCGCGTCTTCATCTACTGCAGCGTTCATATGTTGAGCCATGATTGTGGATGGTAATATGGTATTGTATAAAATAGAACAAATTAATCGAAGAACCTAGTTAATATATTATTATTATTTGTTAATCGTTATAGAGCCACAAAATCTCAAAACGTTAACAATAAACAGTAAACACAAAACATTTTAAACGTGTAGCGACATAAATGATAACGATACCCGATGATATGAACTAACTCAGTGTAGCCAAAATGAAATTAATCAGCAGAATATTGGTTGAACCATTATTGTCAATAATAAATAATATAACAATTTTCAATGATAAGTATTTTAAATTTTAGAAAATAAAATTAACAAAATTACTATAAAAATGTATTTCATAATAATTCATAATAAACATTTGTACAAAAGACTCCTTTTTC
>NC_042495.1:69668798-69669774 GCF_005508785.2 Acyrthosiphon pisum
GAAATCACGAAATAAGTATATATAATAATACAATTAAAATAAATTAATAAATAATAATTTAGATAAATATGGACGTAAATGTTCTAAAAATGTTAAATATGCGTATAATTAACAAAAACTAATTAAAAAGCTAATAAACTGACAAAAAAGTACCAAAAAAGCATTTATTTACAAATATCATAAGAAAATGCAAAAAAAGCAAAATCAAAATTGCATATTTGAACTCAGCTGTGATGAATGAATCGAATTTTGTTTTTGATTAGCTATGTCCTGTAGTACTATGAAATAAAATGCAAATTCTACAAAATCCTAGCCCTAGTAATGACCTATGCAGTATGCCCATATATGGATATATATTATAATATTATATTGTTGTATGCCAAATCGTACAGGTGACGTACAGTGGGATAAGGATAAAATAGTTAGAAATATCATGTCCGATTATACAAATCATTACAAATGTACGCATATTTTGTAAATTTTTAATTTAAACTTTTTTGCTGAGTTGGAAATGCCGTTATCAACATCAAGGGGGGTGGGAGGGTGGGTAGCTTGTATACATTTTTGCTCCTCACAAAAAATGAGTTCAACACGCCACTGCTACATATTGAAATCAAAGCACTCCTTCTGGTAGAAATTTTGTATACAAGATAAAAAAAAAAAAAATAAACACCATTGTAAAACCACTATAGCTTCATCGCTCCGCTCAGAATCAAATATAGTTATGTTCTAACTTTTATAAAAATATTTCTTAAAATACATTACTTCATGCAGTGTTGATCTTAGATAACTTTTCAACCTTTTTAAGGTTGAAAAAGATCCCTCTGATAAGTGGCTGTAGATACTGGCAATGAAAAAAACTACAAAATATTTGAATTAAAAAATAAACTCGATATTTTTCAACAATTTTCAGTACCAAACTGATAACAAAAATAATCACTATCTTAATTGAAAATGTTGATAACTGAAGCTTCTA
>NC_042495.1:69669824-69670496 GCF_005508785.2 Acyrthosiphon pisum
TTTATTTCAATTCAATATTTATTCATCAATTATTCACTTTTATTTCAACTCAAAAATTATTCATCAATTATTTCAATATATTTATTCAATTGCTACGCGCGTGCATCAATTTTTAGATCAGCCTATACCACTGTCTATCACTATTTATTCTCAATAATCACTATATATCATTAGATCAGTCCCTTGCTGTCTATTTATCATAAAAACTCTTAGATCAGCCTACCGCTGTCTACCAAAAAATATTCCCAGGTCAGTCCTCCGCTGCCTATAAAAAAAAACCTAGAACAGTCTATTACTGTCTATTACAAAAAATACCTAGGTCAGTCTACTGCTGCCTTTACAAAAATTACATATGTTTCCCTAACAAGCTTGTTTTATTTATTTTTATTCAAATATTACACCTTCACCAATAATATTTAAAATTTAACGCTGGTTTTAAAAATTTAAAAACCAACGTGAGACGTGCACTCCAAAAGCTCTAATCTTATTTATAATATCTTTATATTCAACTTAATTAGTCAACTTACAATACTGTTGCTCCAACTGCTTGGGCCATTCTGTCTATTTGTCTGTCTCTGCTTGCCTGACTCGTTCTTTCTCTCCGGAGTTGTCAAGGGTGATCGGTCTTCGACTGTGACTCGTGTGAGCTGCCTCCGTGGAGTTGAACGTTGA
>NC_042495.1:69673124-69674382 GCF_005508785.2 Acyrthosiphon pisum
CCCCCCCCCCCCCCGAAAAATAAAAATAATTATAATAAAAGTTGTACACAACATAATATATATATGGAACTGATTAGGCTAGGTTCACATGGTGTCTTTGCATCGCTATCGTGAAACACGCTCATTGTTTCGTGCCATGTGAGCGATTTAGGTATATAGGAAATCCGTATAGGTACCCATAAATACGCGCGATTGACCGGAGCGCGTGTTCGATAACACATCGGCTATTGTACTTTATCTCCGAATTTCTGATATGATATATTGTGTTCCATGTAGCCACGTAAAAATTAAACACGATTCATTTCGACCAAGTTAAAACTGTTGGAAATATTAGCAACTTTACCTGCGTCTACGGCAACCGCAGAAATGACATTTTCTACTTTACGGCGTATCAAAACATATTTGCGCAACGCAACTGGCGAAGATCGGTTAACTGGGTTAGCTCTTCTTTCAATTCAAAAAGAAATTAACGTTGATCCAAATGAAGTGGTGAGAAGGTTCGCTTTAATACCTTGAAGACAAGGAATCATTCTATAATTTTTTTTTTTTTATATTAATTTTTTTTTTTTAATATTATAATAGTAGACTATTGAATAATATGACACGATATCTGACATATGTATATTATATAAACATTTTATATATACTTAAAATAGGTACGTTATTAAAAATTTTGAACCTCCCCCCCCCCGAAAAAAATGTCTAGGCACGCCCCTGAAATGTGTAAACATGATACATATAATAAGATAATAACAATAGGTAATCATTAAATAAAGGTATACGCATGGTATATTATAATATAATAATAAGTATTAAGTAATAACAATATAACGTATGAGGGTGTGGGGACGTCGGCATACGACTCTGGCGCCGGAAAAAACACGGTGATGAGCCGAAGTCGTCGAACAAAGCACGTCGGCGACATAACGACCTGGTACCTACGCCAAAAACTGGTTGACCCGTGGCCTGCGTTTCCGTAGAGGCGTCCATCTCCGCACTCATAGGAACTGCAGGTGCAGAGACCGGTGGTGAGGCGGTCTTCACTATTTTCGGATGGTACACGGGCGAATCGGTGGCCAGCTCGGGTGACGACCGGACACGCTTCGCAAGTCCGCGCCCCGACGGAAACAAGACATCCGCAATTTTATTGTCAACGGCCAAGTCCAGCCTACCGATCAGAGAGTGAACCTCATCGGTACGATCAAACGACTGTGTAATTTTCGTAGATTCCAAGTAGCTGGCATCCATCTCTGTCATT
>NC_042495.1:69676935-69678332 GCF_005508785.2 Acyrthosiphon pisum
GAAATTATAAGAGGATTATGCGTGATATAATATAAGATTTGAATAATGATTTAACCACTAATTCACAATGGTAAACAATTAAACAAAATTTCGAAATAAAATGATAGAATTTTAAACTGTCTAAAAAACCATTTTGAAATAGGCAAGGCTAGGCATTAACGAGTTAAAAAGTTAAAGTTAAGTTACTTTTACTAAGTTACTTAACGAGCTACTTTTTTTTCAAGTAACTTCTAACTTAACTCGTTAATTTATTTTATAATCACGTTAAATTATATACATTTATAATTAATTTGATTATTAATACTTAGTTCATAGCTGGTAACAACAAAGTAAAATTTAAAAGTTTTAACATCACTTTTAGGTAAAAAAATAAAATAAACAAATAATTTAATTATTTTGTTGGATTTCATAATTTATAAGTACTTACAACAAAATACATTTTTTTAAGATATAAAGACCTACATTATACTATTATATTATTTGTAAATCTTTAACATGAGGTGTAAATGGTGTAATTATAAATTTTATATGAAAAAAAAGTAACTTATTTTTAACTAAGTTCAGTTACTTATTTTTTCCAACTAACTTGTAACTTTAAAAAGTTAAATAAAAAAGAAAAGTAACTTTTAACTTTAAACTTAACTTACATTTTTCCAAATTAACTTAACTTAACGAGTTAAAAAAAATAGTTAACTTGCCCAGCCTTGGAAATGGGTCGATATAATAAGCTCCTTCTCTTTTAAAATCTATGTAACATAAATCGTCGATTTAAAACCAATTTACTAGTTAAGACTGTCATTTTTGACTTTATATTTTATTCAAAAATGTAATTTACTGTTGCCGTAAACTATATAGCTTAGTAATAAGAAAATCCTTTCACCACAAAATTCAAAAGAAAAATATAATATATCGAAATGGTCATCAACGCGGTTAACCAAAACCTAAGTAGGTACGAAAAACATTAACAGTTTCAAACATTTTTTTTACCAACGTATACTATATCGGACACGTACATTAATTGCATTAATTGTCAAGCCCATTTTGGAAAGTCAGTTCTCTTTTAAAATCTATGAAACATAAACAAACAAATTTACAAATTTAATTTTTTTTAATCTATACTGAGAGTTCGCGTCGGGGCTTCTACACCAGTAGTTTTCAGAGTTATATTGAAGACGGCATTCGCTTGCTCTTCAAACTATTTTCACGTTACACTGACCTTTTCTTTTGCACTAAATAATTAGATGAACAATATTGTTTTGAATTATAATTATATACATTTAATTAGAAATGTGTGCTTGGTGGGTGAAAAAATGTTTATTAATTTTATTTTTATAATTTTATTCTCGAACGAATAGTTCACATTTTTCAGAAGACCACAACACACTTAAGAGGACGTC
>NC_042495.1:69680008-69716168 GCF_005508785.2 Acyrthosiphon pisum
CTCACTTAAAAATTAAAATATTGTAAAAAACCAACGAGAGGGCACAGATAATGTTGTTACCTAAAAGTTTGATAATAGGTCAATTATAGTCAATTCACTCTAAAATCAAAAATGACAGCACCCTATTGAAACTAGCGAAAGAAAATTTGCTATAACGTACATGTGTAAGACGGAGACAACACATGCGGGTGCGACATCCTCTTAACGATTGCTCGCGGCACCCAGTTTGAAAAACACGGCTCTACAAATTATCATCAGGGAAGACACTGACCGATACGCATAATCCAAACACGACACACACATCAATGACATGTGACAATGTGACATCATAATAATTATTTAGTATTGCCTTTATTTTTGTATTACCTTATTATTGTGTTGTGAATTATATAATAATAATATATTAAGCAGATAACGACCGGAGCGTTATCGGTCGCCGCCGACTCGCGAATATTTAGCACGGCTAAAAAAAAAATCTAGTCAGTCGTAAAAGTTTAACCCGCAAGTGGGTATATTATAATTATATTTCATTCAAAGTGTATATTTTATTTATTTATTATGATATTTTGCTGATCATTAGTTTTTGTTGTTTGTTCTGGTAAGTCGCAGAACTGCATATAATATTATTATTACGTCGCGAATCGCCGTTTTGTTATTTATTATTGTAGTGGGCGCGATTCCCCTTTTATATTATTATTACGCACAATCACGATTGTTTGTTAGGGTTCCGTACGGTAAAACGGGACCCTATTACTAAGGCTCCGCTGTCCGTCCGTCTGTCCGTCTGTCATCAGGCTGTATCTCATGAACCACGAAAGTTAGAAAGTTGAAATTTTCACAGATTATGTATTTCTGTTGCCGCTATAACAACAAATACTAAACATTCTGGAATATATAATATAAGCAGTGTTGCCGACATGTTTATAGCCGATAACGTTACAGAACCCTTCGTGCGCGAGTCCTACTCGCACTTGGCCGGTATTTTATAAATAACGTAACTAATTTACCCTTAACTTTTTTTCAGGATTCATAATTACTAATTATGAATTTACTCGATGTTGAATGTAGTAACTATTAATATTTAATACTATTAAAAATTTAAAACTAGCTACTAGTAATAAACTATTATAACTAAAAGTGAAAACTTGTAATATCGAAATATAGCCGATAAAATGTTTTATTTCACGGAATAAAAATTGTTTTTAGTAATAAGTGAATCGATAATCGAAAAACCGATCGAAAATAATATTTACAATTTACAATATTCGATCACTGTCTGAGAATACACTCGATCGAGAACCAGCATTCGAATAGACTTTTTTGATCGAAAAGAGCTATTAGACCGATCTTTTCGATTAATTTGAGAATTAGGCCTCATGGTTATAAAGTTTTAAATGGCAAATGTATTATAATATGATAGAACGTTATATATAATAATAATATGAATATGAATAATGAATATATTATATTCATAGTTACAATAGATTAGGTAAATTACGCTAACACGGGATGGGCGTGGGCTGTCAACAAGTCCATGAGAATTTAGGTCGGTGGCCACATCCGTGAGAACATTGATACAGTTTCGATAGGCAGGAGGAGCGGGAATAGGACTATAAGAAGGATCCTTGGACAGCCCGTAGGCAGACGTGTTTTACCATTCTACATGCTGGTACCTTCATGCCAGACGTTACAACAATTTGTCATTTTGGACTTTATTTTGGAAATATTTTGAAGAAAACTTTAATAAACACAAACTTAACTATCAATAGATATTGCTACCTATACAAGACTATTTATTGATTTCTTTATGTAAATCATATAGTTACAATTTATATTAATACTAATCGGAATGTTTGTGCATCACATGGTATTTTTCCTTTTGCCGAATTATAATATGTACTAGACTTTTTACAACAACTTTTTATGCTTCGGACTTTTTGGTAGTCTACCTACACACCCATATATATATATATTCATATTAGATATTCAAATGCTGTTTGGTAATTTATTAATACGTATTTTTTATAACAATAATCAATTTTATGATTCCACTTACGCTTTTGTGTGTTTTATATTAGTTTGGTCGTTAGATGTTTCCCTGCCCATAGCAACATATATTTGTTCTAGTCGTAGAATAGCTAGTAACAAATTGCTATAATGTTTTTTTCCCAAGGAAATCTATTTTATTGGTTGGTGTATGTTATGTATCCAATTACCCGGCAGGATCGCGCTAAGTATAAAAAGAAAAGTGCACCTTAAAATACACATATAGGCAAAACACTTGTGAAAACTGCCGGACTACAATTATAGGAAACAACACGATTCATGAAAAAAATGTTTTGAGATAGCATAGGAAATTTGTAGATAAATAATGAAGTTTAAAAAACCAATATTCCAATTGGAAATTGTACGTAGATTTGCATGGTGTACAAATCATTTTGAACAATATCAACGATTTATGGCCAATTTAAATAGGTATGAACTATTGTAGCATATTTTCAACATTTTATTAGATAGTATTTCCCGCGGCCCGTATTACAATGCACTATCCGGCATGTATTTATAATGCAGTATGCACTATCCGACACGTATTACAATGCACTATCCGACACGTATAATGGCAACCAATAATTAAAAAAAAAAAAACA
Organism: Acyrthosiphon pisum; assembly: GCF_005508785.2. Classification (NCBI taxonomy): domain Eukaryota; kingdom Metazoa; phylum Arthropoda; class Insecta; order Hemiptera; family Aphididae; genus Acyrthosiphon; species Acyrthosiphon pisum. The sequence continues at coordinate 69,682,657 of NC_042495.1, forward strand.
TCATTGTAAACCATGGAAATGTAGTAGTTATAAATTATAATCACTAATATTACAGTGGCAAAGAGTTTAAAATAAGTGTTAATCCACAAACAATTATCGCGACAATAATCAGAAATCAGAATTCATAATAAATATTGAGAAGAAATGGTATTGATATTGATATTTGTTTATGTCATTCAAACATTAATAGCTGTCATGTTAACAATAACCTCCTATGAATCTAAATGATTTATATTACTTTAAAGTTTAATTCAATTTATACTACGTAGGTTTACTTTAATTCAATTTATACTACGTATATATGTTGTAATGATTAAATCGTGGGTCCGAGTGAACATGTAATGGTATTATTTTAACAGCATCAAACTACTACGGTTTAAATAACTATAATGCAAATTTAAAACTGTACTAACAACTATTAAAATTAATAAATAATGAAAATTTAGTTTGAATATAATAATTATTTGTGTAGTTTAGACATTTAAATAGTTGACTATTTAAGAGCAAAAACATTTATGTGAACACCAAATAAGTAAATAAGTTATTATTTTAATCAGTTTATAAACACAGTATACCTGATTTAATATAAATCAATAGTATTGTATTTAATTACAAGAATTTATTTTATGTCAACAATAGGTATATTTATTTTAAGATTCAGCGGTGACTGATGTTAAATTAATATCAGTAATATGGACTTAAAATTATTGTTGAAATAGTAAATTTTAGAATAGTATAAAGTTTATTTTAGTACAATATTCCTGTTGTTTTAAGAATATAGTAGTATTGACACAGTATATACTGTGATATTGAGACGGTCCCTGTGTCGTCTAAATTTAACAATTTTAACTTATTATTTTAGGAATGATATATCAAACATTTAATACGTATTAAGCTAACAATAATTTGCAGTTATTTCAGATATTTCAGTTTTCAGTTTAAATACTATTGTGTGAACTATAGATATACCTAATTTATGTTGAAATAATCTGCTAAAAAATTGAACTTTGCTTTACTTTACTATCAATTTTTAAGCAGATTATTTTAACAAAAATTATATCTAGGTATAGTTCAAAGACGTTGTTCCCTATAAAATAATATCACAACTTTTAAAGCCATTTTTTTACACGGATGACGGAGTGTTTTTCTTGGCATATAATATTATTATAATAGTTTCCTTCTCGAGGTTAATGACTGTTTATAATTATAAATTATAATACATGGTGTTTTTATATGTACCTATCCTATATAATATATATTATAATATATATATTGTAAGCTAGACGCAGTACATAGTAGTATAGCGCATACTTAAGAAATCACCCTCAATAAAATACTATAGGTATTGTAACGGATGGTATCCGTTTCCTTCAAACGATACAAGTAAAAGGAACACAATAACATAGGTAATAAGGAGTGGCGCTAAAAAGCGTAAATGCCCATACAATATTTTATATATAATAACTAAACTATAAATATATGAATCACTGAACAGTAAAATTAATCGAGAAATAATATTATAATAAAATCATAAACATTACATTAAAAACCACAAGCCATGTATATAACGACAGGATATGGGGGCTTGCTCTTCACAAAGTAGATATATGTGCATATATTCAAAAACCAGAAAACAGGATGGGAGTGCAACAGATAATAATTATAGACGGTTCGTGGAATCATCATTATGATTAGGTTCACACGCAGTGCACGGGACACCGATAAATGCGACGACGTAATATGGATAAGTCAATGGACCGGGGGGTAGGTAGGAGAGAGCCTGGGCCCTTATAAAAGCAGACCAGAGACGGCCTGTAATCAGACGTGTTTTCTCCACTGCACTACGAGCACCTTCACGACACTTTGTGTAATAATTTAATTATTTGGACTTAGTAAATTTTACTGAAGAACATTTTAATAAACCACATAGAATATTTCATCAGTCTACATTTATTTAATAACAACCCTGTCAACATTTTTATCATCAACGCAAGTGGCCTTGCGTCCTACGAAAACATAATATACTCGTGGTTAAACGGCTATCAGAATATTACTCTGACCAGCCCTAACGACGAGAATATTACAGTATTACCTATAACATTATTACACAATTAAAATGTTGTAAATTATTTTTATTCATCATTACAGTGCCTTACTTGCCACGTTAGATAAATTTATAATTTCAAGGATTTGTACGTTCAATTTGAGGAATATATTATAAGCCATTACGAGCAAGAATATACAATACATTATTGACTAGCTACAAAAACAAAAGCGCAACATAACCTACTAATGAGTATCTAATGATGTTATATTTTTGTTCAGTAGATTGTGTTCTAAATAATATAATATTGTACTTCGCACTTATTAATGCAGTCAACTTGATAATAACATAATAATATTTTCAATTTACATAAATTGAATATTGCTGTTAACTGTCGTCGACTGCCGACGGACATCGATAGCGGTCATCGTTTATCAATAACAAATGAGAATCTGTTATTAGGAGCTATAATAATATTGTCATATGATATAAAACAATAAATAGTCAATTTAATTGGAATTTTAAAACGACCATATTTCATGACTGAAAATATTTTTGTTGGTCAGGGGCGGACTTGCCATTTTTCCGCCCCTAGGCATTACAACACTAGCGCCCTTTGCATTGGCGTACTCCCACGGTGGGGGGGTAATGTTCCATGAAATAAACTATAAAAATTGGATGAAATCTATAAGATTTCTGAGCAGTATGCACTATGCAGGAGATGGGCGACAGTGCCAGCGTCGCGCGTCGTCGAAATGTTTATTATTATTAATTACTTTATCAAGACTTCTGATTTCCAGAATTAATTCCAGTATTCTAAGAATTCCGAGTGCGGGGTGAGGCGGTTCAATCCAATTTTATTTACTTGCTAAGAACTGTGCGAGCGGTCCCCCACCTAGCTAGTAGAGCGGCTATAACAATGTACCCGGCGGCCCGAGGCAGTATATTTGGCTGCCTTGGCTGGCGTTTTGCGCATGCGCCATTCACAATATTGTATGTGTTTACGCCGCACACCCGTATACCACCTCCCATGCATTAACATAGGCAACGCCCGGCAACTGCCTCGCGAGTGCCGATATCGATATAATATGGTAGCAGGATTGAACCCAAACTGCAAGGTTAGGTATTATAGCTTATGAATTAAAACGTTACTCCGACGGGGCTACGAGAGCCATTCTCCTGTTTCATGCAAGTTGTATACAAAAAAAAATTAAAATCATATATGAATTTAGGTAAATATTATAATAAATGATGAAATGATGAAAAACTAAAAAGTAAAAATTAACTAAAAAATTGCGTCCCAATAAATTTTGCACCCTAGGCACGTGCCTTGGTGGCGTATGGGTAAATCCGCCCCTGTTGTTGGTATAAAAAATAAACAACGATTTTAAAGATTTGTCAAAGTTCAAGACGTTTCGGTGAAGCCTGGACCCCTTGAACTATTCCCCTCGCCCTAGATACTGCCTTATGACGAACAGTTTATCGTTGGCAGTTTGGCACGCAACAAAAATGTCATTATTGCTAAACTTCTTCAAAATCTCATTTGAAAATGTACACATTTCACTTTCTATTTTATAATCAATATTTACATTATAAGTTCAATGGGCCGCGCACAACATGGATGTACCCTATACAATCATACAGTGTTTTGCTATAATGCAAATCATAACTCCATGTCCCAACTGATTTGCACGCGTGCCGACTTTTCTGCACCCACAATTTGGGTCTCGTAGAATAACTTAATATTCTGATCGATTCGTATTCTTTCCCGCGGATACAGAGACTTTTCCTAGACGAGAAGTGTGACAAGGACAACACTTTTATATTTTGATTAATATTTCAATTCTGTGTTTAGTGTTTACTACGCTCTTCACAATGACCTCAGCATGTTTTTGATATTAATTGCCTAATTAATTATGTCGCCACACTATTCTAACCACGTTCTATATTAAAACATATTTTATGGGATGGGTACGTAACATTTATATTTAGTATTTACATTGTTGTAGAATCTAATCTAATCACTTAATTTTAGAAATACGCGCATTGTTCCTGTTTTAAAAACACATTATGATGCGGGATCGACAATTAATACAAATTAAAATCGTAAACAATTTATTAGTTGTTCCCCTCATTTAGAATTAGGTATAAAACGATGTAACCCGAGTGTTAATTAATAATTAATTATCGTCCACCCAGACTAATATTCGTGAAGTTGAGAAATATATTCTTAAATTGAAAACCTCTCTAAATAGTAAGTGATGCAAATCAAACCTAGAGGTCCTATTATAGGAGTGATATAACTGTGGCGTATAGTGTATTAATATTATTTAAGTATTTACGCAGTACTTTATGTAAATAGGTAGCAATTATTACATTGTAAAAATTACGATTTAAAATACGAACGCACAATAATTTTTGATCACGACAAAATAGTGATAACATTAATAATAGCTTATATAACTTACAATTAATTCATAATCATTCGTAATTATGATACAGCAGTATCGGCATAAATGTTAAATTATAAGTTTTGGTAACACAATTATATACCTACCTACATATAATATGTTTATGCATAATAATTAATGATAACTAAGTATTAATAATAACTCATAGGTCAGCATTATCACATAATATTTTAGATTAGGTAGGTACTTACTTGATAAAATATACTAATGAGTAATGACCATGCATTTATCACTATTATTATTTACAAAATTATATAAATGAAAATAGTAATTTTTACATTTTTAGAAGAAAATATTATATTGTAGGTATTAGGTTGATAGATAAAAACTGACGTTTTTAAGACCAACGAACGAATTATGTTCCATAATAGTTACCTACGTGATCATGTTTGTATACGTAGTAAACGGTCAACGGTGAACCTTTTATAGAGGATGTATAATAATGAAAACGCTCAGCCACATAATAATAATAATATTTTATTCAAATAGATAATATAGGTAGATAGGTATATGAATAAAAACGGGCCAACGCCCAGTTATACAGGTTAGTTATATAATAGATATAGCCATATAGGTACATTATAACAAATAAATACAGAGTATGAATATGTTATATATAAAAACAAAGTAAACATACAATAATTAATTATTAATGACAGTTTAAAATTAACTCTGTTGGTTGTGGATTTAAAATATTGAATAGAGGCGTGAAGAAATAGTCGAAGTTGGTGTTTTTGTTGCAAAGAGACAACGCTCTTGGAAAGTGGGAGTTAGTTTGTGCAGTAAGACGGTATATGAAAAAGAGAAACTGAGAGGCTATTGTACGAAGGAACATTAAAAAAAAGGGATGGAACTTAGGAGAGAGGGAGAATTGATATATTCATTAATTTAATTAATATATAAAAGTCATATCTGAAAGTTCGTGACGTAATGAAAGGGTTTGAAAATTTAATAGTCTGATCTGATTGGATTGTAATTATGGTTTTCTATGGGTATATTAAGTTTATAAGATCAAAAAACGATTCTGGACACGTTCGATACTGTCAATACCCTATTTAGTGTATGTACACCATATAATCGAAACATACTCCAATATTGACCTAACTAAATACTAATGTATTGTATATTAGAATGAAAGATCGTGGATTTTTAAATTCAAGTGAATAGCGCTTTATAAATCCTAAAACTTTTAGAGGTTTTCTAATAGTTCTCTCAATATGTTGATTAAAATTGAAATTATATGAAAAGGTATTAAGTACCAAGATTATTGATGTAAGAAACTGATTCAAGTTGATTATTATTTATAGAGTACGCTAATTTTATAGTATAGGTGATCGTGACCTATAAAAACTCATAGAGTAGTATTAAAAAATATTTAGTCGTTTAGAATCATACTCCATGTTTGACCCCAGTCAAATAATATATTTAATTCATTTTGTAAAATGTAACAGCCATCCATTGATGAAACACGAATATAAATTTTTAAATCATCTGCAAATAACAGAAATTGACTATTTAACATGACTGAGGAGACATCGTCAATAAATATAAGGAATAAGAGTGGACCGTGGAGATAAATGATCTCCTTGGGGAGTTCCAGACGAGAATGGGTAGTGATAGATGAGAAATCTTTATCTTAAATTGAAAGTAAATTGAAATCTTTTAGTTAAATATTAAACCATGATATACTTAAACTGAAGTGCACACTTTTTATCAGGAGTACCAATGGGTATGCATCCACAGACAGACTTAGAAAATAATTAACCGAACTGTTTGTGACGTTGGATATCTGTATATCTTAATGCAAATATTTTATGACAGGCATCAGTCAGAGTACAACTTCAAGTAAAAGGGAAGTTGACCACCAACACAACACCAATAAAGATTAACGTTATTGATGATGTAAAAGATGAATGTATGCCACTAGCTAAATGGAAATAAGGGAGAATGTTTGAAGTTTACCCAGGAGGTGGTGAGAGTGATGAAAGTTGTAACTATACGCTTATAATTGGGTTCCAAAATTAAGTATCCAATAAAACTATGCTCCTGCCCACCGAAGCAGATACTGTTTCAGTTAAAATTTAAAATTTTCTAACGGGGGGCGAGACCACACACATTACATACCTAACCAATTATACAATAGGTATCTGTTTTTGTGAATTATTATGTAAAAAAAGGCCGACGCCCGATAATTATTGTTAACTTTCTTAGGTATAGTGTCAGGCATCGTCGTTTAACATTGTATTTTTGCTAACGAGACCGCATTCTTAATATTATATATACAATATATATATTATGTGTACTTTAATATTTAAATGTCATTTATTAGGATATAATTAGAAGAGGTATGCATAAATATTTATTAAAAAGAAGTTCCTTTAAATTCAAGAATTGTATAAAGGATTTTGGGTCACACCCTAGCATCGCTGCTAGTATTATAAGTCCAGATTCAAGTTGTAAAATAACTTTATTCTCTGGTCGAGTTATTTCATTCTGTACACGAATTTTATTTTTAAAAATACATTATACATTACGAGGTTCATTTGGAAAGTATTGACTGTTTGAGGTTAAAAGCCAGTAGGAAATCGTAGCTGCTATGATGATAGCACTACATTAAAAAGAAAGTTGTCCATTAATAGAATGAACAGTAACGCAACTCGGTAGCTTCAAGACTGCCGGAGCAGTCACATGTCCAGATGGAAGTCACCGTTACCTCAATAACAAAGTATATTGAGAGCAAGATGAAGACTTTCTCTTTCCATATGACCATTATACAACTAACACAAATCAACTGTTCTTTCTTCATCCAAACTTATCTTAAAAAAAGCAAACGTGAGACCACCGGCGCCACCACCCAGTCTCTCAGAATTTTATAAAGCCTAGTGTAGAGTGTCATAGTGCCACCCTAGTACCACTGCTTGTATTATAAGTAAAGATTCAAGTCGAAACGCAACTTTATTCTCTGGCTGAGTTATTTCCTTCTGTACACACATTTTGTAAGTTTAATGAAGACTATATTAAATATTACGAGTGTCATTTGGAAAGTATCCACTCAGTAAAACTCAATTCAGTAACTTCATAGAACAATATAGAAGCGAAACTCGATCAGCTGATGGGTGAAGTGTTTACCTATGATCTGAAGTCCGAACAATGAAACTGTTTCCGTATACCGACATGATGTTATACCCGTATTGAAAAACCGTTTCCACCTAATAGGCAAGGTATTCTACGCGGGGTCGGGTTGTTTCCACGGTTTACTTTTATCATAGATTACGTATTCCACGCCCCCCAGGAGACCGTGCTTAAGGCCACAATTGCCCGATTCGGCCAATTCACAGAGTTTCATACCCCTGGTAACTTCAAACTGACGGAGCAGTCACAGGTCAAGATGAAAACCGCCGTTACCACAATAACAAAGTATATTGAGAGAAAGATGAAGACTTTCTCTTTCCATATGACCATCATACAACTAACACAAATCAACTGTTTTTTCTACATACAAGCTAATCCTAAAAAGCAAACGCGAGACCACCAGCGCCACCACTAAGAATTTTATAAAGCTTAGTGAGGAATCACTACAGAAGTTAAAAAAACATAGTGAATAATACATAATATAAATTATTATATAAACATTAAAAAACTATATAGCGTGATTATCCTCAAGTTAAAATGTTAAATAGTGTTTCAGCGTACACGTCTAAGTAGGTAGGTACAACTGAAATTTGGTGTGTTTCGTAGTTTTATATGCCAGTAGCGTATTTTAAGGATTTTAAGCACGGGCCTAGGATTGCACATTTTGAGGTGCGGCAAATTTTGGCCTCATAATATTATACTTGACTTCTTGAGTATCGAGGTCATTCTTCCATTTTACTACGTGGTTATTTAGTTAAACCTCTTAAGTGAAGGTGAACGTTATACCTGCATATTTTGTCTCTGTACTACACATGGACTGTATAGCAAATTTACGTTCAGCAGTTTGAATTGTTAAGTTAGATTAAATAATATGGTGAGTAATATATAGGTACTATATAACAACTATTATACCTACTAGTCCTTACTTTCCTTCTCACTGTTCATCATTCATTATTTGAAAACTTTATGTCTCGTGTTTAGTATGTTATTCATCTGTTTCCTAAATTCTTAACATACCTTTATATTCTGTGCATTTTTTTTTCACTTTTCAAACCCATCGTTGCCCGACATTGCTTCCACAGCATGTTACACACAAAAGGAGTTGAACAATCAGAATTTTTTCCGGGCAACGGAAAAGTTAAGATAAGTTTTGAACACCATACACCGAATATTAAATAACGTATTATCAAAGTTTGAGTCATGTAGAGTTGGTACATTTAACGGTCAACGAAGTGCATGGGATCAGCTAGTATTATATATATATGTTTATGGTTCATAAAGAAATAAGTTAAATATTTCTTCCATGATTTACTACTTTATGTTCTTTTTCTCTTCTTTCTTTCTTTCTCAGTTATATGATTCCCTAGCAGTGAGGGCAGGGCTCGGAGTGGAATACGCCGTTCATTAGTTTATAGGTATATTATAGTTTGACCACCAGGGAATGACAGGGATATCAAAGAGTAAAACCTATACCAGGTGATACTATTAACGTTTTTGAAAATATTTCTTTTACCATTTTTATCGCTATTCTTTTTATTTTTTTTTAGTGACAACACTTAATTATCTAAAACATCATGTCACGTTGCATAAAAATACAATTTTGGACCAGTTGGACAAAATACATGGATATGTATTTAATCCAGAATTCCTTATATTAATCGTAATAGGTGATTAAAAATAAAGTCATTATCCATTTTGTGTTTATTTTGCTCCAACCGGCCGAGTTTAGTGTCTTAGCCCTTGATGATATTATCAATAAATTATGAAGGGAACATAAAATATATAACAACCAAAGAAAACACATATTAATTAACAATAATCTTTATTAAATATAAAATGTATATATTTTGAATCTCGTCAAAATGAAAGCATCCGCTTTTCAAACAAGACCGTATTTAGAGATTTTTATGAGGACAAATGAAAAATAATTAATTTCAAATAATAATATATTATTTAGGTACAACCCAAATATATTTAATGCTGAAATAAATCCCGCTCTAATTACGGTCTTGCTATAAGTAATTTATACTTAGGTACTTAAGTATAATCAATTTAAATAAATATCTTGATTTTAAACAAAAATAAAATAAATTTTAAATACTACAATTATTATAATTTACCTTAACATATTATTAGCAAACAATGCTGATTTACAAGGCATTCGTTAATAATTTTACAATGCTTATCTATAATATCTTTAATCTATGCTAAGTATGTACTTAAAATTCCTTAACTTCATTAATAATAGGGGGTCTTTTCTAAAACTCATTAATTCTATTTTTAACAAAATTAACTTTTACATTGATTCTTCTTTGCTAAGCGGCCAATCTAATGGTATCATTATGTTATTTATTTATTTATTTGTCAGGTTTATAAACCTACTTATTTTTTAGTTTTTTATTACCTAAATTGCAATATATTTTATGATTTTTCAAAAATAATATAAAAATGTTGCTACATAGTACATATATTTAAGCATATTTTGAGAATTTTGTCTGCTTATTTCGATAATTTTTGGTGCACAAGTCAAGTCCTGAACCCTAAATTTATTTATATACGAAAACTTTAAAAACTTGGTTTTAATCTATACTTAACCCCCCCCCCCCCCCAATTTCATAATCCTGGCTATGCCACTGCCTGCTATTGCTATGGTTCCAAACAGATTTATGCCCATGTAATTAGAACAGGTTATAAATATAGCAATTTTTCGAAGCGCACCATTTAAAATAAGTTTATATTTTATAAAACATTAAAAATGTTATTTAACAAAGTATTATTTATTAACCAAGTGGTGGGATGAATTTGTTTTTTATTTTAGGGGAAGTGTTGTCGTATCTAAAAATTGTTTTCATATGCATGTCTGATAAACATAATTTAAGATATTTTACTGGTTAAACAACGAATTGTGAAATGGAGACCGTCCAACTGAATTGCTATAACAGCTATGGAATTACTGACTGGCGCAATTTAGCGATATAATGTGTTAAACCGGTATGATATTTAGTTATACTGTATAACTTATACACACGATTAAAGATAGTATGGTTGCACAACGAACCATAATAAAGTGATTCTCCGAGTTTCCTTGTTATCACAACGACTAGCAGAACCGAGCATTGGCGCTCCAAGCGTTTAAATATTGAATCATATAATTGAATGCCTAGTACTTAATTTTTACTCTATGAGCGCTAGTAAAAGTTTCTAGAGTATCATTGATAATAAAAGAAACTGAGAGCATCATTAAATTGTTTCTTATCATAGTTCGTTGGGCAACCATACTATCTTTAATCGTGGTTATACATAAGCTTATGTCATACGACAAAAATACGTTTTGAATTGATCAGTTTCCACAAAAGTACTGCTAGATGGCGCCATTCTGTATTTCCATAGCTGTTTTGGCTACTCAGTTTGACGGTCATGAAAATATATTATATCATAGGCCAATGATGTTTAACTGTATATCTTAAACGGTGCTGATAAACATCGTTAGATATAGTTATATAGAAGTTTAAATTAACATCACATGAGAGGACATGCAATAACTATTTGTGTTTTCCCATGCGGCATACAATAATATACTCAAGTCACAAAATAGGCGCGTTTCAAAAATTGTGATAAAAGCCTAAATGCCATCAATATAGCCAATAGCTATGCAAACAAATCTACTGATTTATGTTGCATACAGCCACTTTGATCTACAGTTTTTAAGTGTGATAATCGTGGTTTTTTTTGTATATTTTATTTACGCTAACCTTAGCACAAAATACTATACATAATTTTTTTTGAACTTTTTGTTAACACTGGCGCTTTAGCCCAAAATACCACACCTCCCATAAGAACTAATGTACATTTTTGGAGGGCTCATTCTGGTTTAAACTGTTATGATCTAGTAGTTAGGAGTCGTGTGCAATATACCTTCTATAGATCTTAGAACAAAAAAATGTGTTTCCTCAATAATTTGATTTTGGCATTAACGAGTTTTGGAAAATAACCACTATTCTTTTTTACATTTTAAGTTTCATTATGTAATATCTAATTCAAAGTTATCATTTAATGCCCCTGCAATGGTCTGTTAACTAGTTCAAAAACAAAGCCCCCAAAATGATTGAGGAATATTGATTAAACTAATTAGGTTCCTCATTAATTGTTTGTAACTAATATTGTGACCATTGATCATATAAGTCATATTATGGTCATTGTAAGTATTTTCATTTTGAGTCAAAATTAGTACATGATAAAAGGAGATTGTTGCGTAGATTGTTTTCTACTCTTAAATATCTAAAAAAAAATAGATCGTAAGACTCAATGACTAATGGTCTAGAGGCATTTATGTTAATGTCTACAGAAAAATACATTTTGACGGAACTAGATAATGATTAATAAAAATGAACTGGGTAAATTGTTATTTTAATAATTATTATTTATTAAGCGTTTATGTAACAAACGGTTTTTTAAGGACAAGTTTTATTTTATATTTAATAAAAGAACATGCTAAAAATTGTATTTGTTATTTGTTTGAAAAATTATACACAGTTAAACTGGTAGATTGTTCAAAGCTAAAATCAAATGAAATTAATATTTTTTATATAAGAAATTCCAAAAAAACCAGTGTCAAGAATATGTTCTACTAATAAAAATATTACAGCCTAAGCCCTAAAATAATATAGAACAGTAACATTTTATAGGAGCCACTCCGGCATTGAATTTGTACGCATAAAAAAAAGTTTTAATAGTACCTACTGACTGGAAAACTTATCAAACACTTTTCTTTTAATCATTATAACTATATGAAAGTTGAGTAACAAACAAAAACTAAAAAAAATCTCAGTTAAATTGTTATTAAGTTTAGTCAGCCTTTCAATTAAATAAGTAAAACAACAGTAAGTAAACAAATAATAATACTATGGTCCTATAGAAAAGTCATGCATAATTACTCCTATTATGTAATGAAATAATAATATTATTATCTATTACACAATAATAATAATTATTAATAGAATAACAATTATTCTCATATCAATATGTCATAGGTATTAACCAATTAAATAATAAAATTAAATACATACATGTAAATAAATTAAGTTGTAATTATTTACAAAAGAAGATGCAGTTGAGGGTAATATGATAAAAAAAAATTAATGTAGATATAATTGACAATGTTGTAAAAATTAATCATAATAATTTTGATTAAATAACCTACAATCCAGTTAATAAGAAACACAACATTCGTTTTGGTGGTAATGCCAATCAGATTTCTGAAACAGAAAATTTAAATATTTACTTAATTGTATATTTGAATATATTATAATATAAATACAGCTACATTTAACACTGCATAATATACTAATGAATTGAGTGTGGAAAACATTAAGGGATGATAGAATAAATTATTTAAAATGAATTGGAACAAAACAGAATTTATTTGTTCCAAGTATTATATCTTGAAACATTATCAAGGGAATCGGTAGCGGACAGTTTTTAAAGAGTTTGAAATAGTCAGTTTTCAAATGTAAGTTATCATTAGTATATCTGACTGTGTGTAAAAGAAATATCGGTTAAAGTCAAGGACGGGCATTGCGCATGCCAAATAGTAAACAATTTATTTATTTGTTATGTACTTTTTGTCCTTTCCACCAATTGACCTAAAAAATCGATAATATTTTAGAAAACTGATTTGAATTTGCTAAAATGTCTACTTGACTACTTGAGATAGTTCAGTTAACATTCTAAGGTTGCTGTATTAAATTCAAATAATCAACGTTCCAAAATTTAAAAAAATTGTAGGGGTGGGGGGTGAAATTGGGAATAGTGGACTTGCCGATCTCAAATAGACATAATAACGAATATTATCGCCTTACTATAGTATGGCCCGCGACACTTTATGCGAGCTGCTAATACAGATGAGACAACTATATTTCAGCTGTTATATAATGAATTTTGAGTACTCTAACTAAACTCTTTTCACGAGAGAACGGGGCCGTTTCGCGCATGTAAAATGATGCGTCGAGAACCACATGATCATGCTTACAACGAATAGTTTGTGGGGGATGCGCGGCGGCGAACCAGTTTTGGTCGGCCGCCAGTCCTGTTCTCTCGTGAAACTAGTATAAATGTGTAATGTATAAATATACCAACAAAAACACTACGCCATACTCCGTTTAAAAAAAACAGTAAGTATAAAAAAAAAGGCTCTAAGAGTTGTGATATAATTTTAAAGGTAGCTAAGTTATTTAACTATAGATATCTGCTAAAAAATTGATAATAGAATGAAGTCAAGTTCAATTTTTTAGTAGATTATTTTAACATAAATTATATCTATAGTTCAAAGACTTAGCTACCTATACAATTATATCACAACTTTTAAAGCCGTTATTTTTTATACTTAGCGTTATTTTTATATAGTATGGCGGAGTGTTTTTGTTGGAATATACTTATTTTTTGTTGAAGCCTTATTATTTCGGGAACATATTGGATATTAAATAATATTTTGTCTTTATAACAAATCAAGAGTATTTAAAATAATTTTACGCGGGAAAGTAGTCGTAGAAACCCTAATAAAAATTTACCACCATGCGCATCACGGTCACGATTCTAGGTTCGCTGGCCTTACTATAGCTCGACTAGTATGATGGATAAAATATTGTTAAGTTTTGGCTAAAACAACTGTCCACCACCGATCTCCTTTATATCAGTTAAAAATTGGTTTTATAGCAAAAATAAAAACATAAAATCTTACTTGGCATTGTATACTGCAATAAAAAGCAGCCAAACAAGTATTACAAGAAAAACTGGAAAAATTTGTACAGTTGGCCGCCATACACTAAAAAAAGGTTGATTACATTATTTTTAAATTAGTAAAAATTCAATTTTTCAAGTACCAAAATATTCTTACAACAGAAACAATATCAAATTGATCAAAGGAAACAAATTCTTCAATTAATTGTTTAAGTATAATGAAATGATATAATAACTACAAAAACAAATGTTTCTGCTAGGGTTTCAATTTACTATAAACCAAGAATCAGGACATTACATTTTAGGGAAAAGAATACTAACCCCAACCCACTGTAAATTATTTTTTGACTTAGAGGTATTCTCCTTCTTACTCTTAAATTGAATCTTAAAAGGCTTTTACCTATTTAAACAATCTCAATTATTTGTGTACATTATCCATATCTGAGAAAATAAAATATTTCTTGGTGAATACTTAGGTACTGAATCTCAAATTCCATATTATACGACTAATTTATCAATATTTACCATTTGATTTATAGTATCAGCAGCCAGGTGATTTGGCATGTTAGGTAGTCGAGCATCAGGCAAATCTGGTGAAACCTGTACATATTTAAAATTCAATCACTTTTACATTTTAACCTACATGGCAGATTTTCTAAAATTGTATTCATATAAATTATAAACAAGCTATCCCTACCCGGCTGGGTCAGTAGCCTGCCAGCATTATCAAAACCCTAGGGTAAGGAAAACCACTTTCTGTGTACACTATGAAATATACTTTCTGAAATAAATATTTCTGAGGTGGCCCTCTCTTTAACTATGGCCCTACCTACCTACATCACCAGCTGGTAAGGTTGAACTTAGACTGCTACCAGTCAAGCGAAGTCTTAAGGCAGAAGTGGCCAACGCATAGCTTTTGAGATACATTTGATATTATTGATTGGCACGCTAGCGTCAAATAAAATAACATATGATTTTTAAATATTTCTAAAATTATGTTTTTCAATATTAAATAAATTATAAGTCATAAATATTATATGACGCAACAATTATTGCGTCAAAATAACATTAGGATTGTAATATAGTATATTATTAGATTAGTATCTAGAATCAAGTCAGCAGAGTTCATTATTTAAGGCACATTCTCAATTTTTTTTTTAATTTGGCAGACTGTGGGAAAAGGTTAGCCACCTCTATTCTGAGGGAAGGAAAATCCCAAAAGCAAACCCTGGCAGAATTCACCTTTACAATCCCATGAGAGAGCAGTCAACCTTCAAGGCACGGCGTGACCATGAAACAACTAATCAGAATACAACGCAACGGGACCCCGGTAAACCCCCGCCAAGTCAACTACTATCTGCGCAAGCGGCATCTCAAAGATTATCAGAGGTCTAAATGATGGAACAAAGCGTAAAGGTGTTATATACCCAAGGTAATGAACAGGTTCAACCGGGGAATCCACTCACTACAGCGAAAAGCCGAACGGATTCTGTGGGTGGCCAATGGCCATCCATATTTCGATCCCAGTACCAGAAATGTTACACATTACAAATACTCAGTGGCGTCCGACCAGGGACCTGTCTATTATACTCCACTACGACTGTCGAGACGGACGAGTCAATGGGCGCGTAAGGAAAATTAGGCATTGTAGGAGATAAGGAAACTTCACAAACGAGCAATCGTCTAACTAAGGTAATGCCGGGAAGAACTATGAACATCGGTATGCTCAGTGAAGAGGTTCTGGGTATGTATCAAGATTATGTCAACTCGATGACACCCTTCGCCATTAAAACCGCAACGTTCAAGCAGCGCACATTGAGTCCCAATTAATCACAAACACAAAGCACTCAACAATGCCACAACAAGAAAAAAAGGCAAAAACACGACGAAATAAAAACCAAGACAAGCTGAAGGATCATAATAAAGAAAGCCTTAAAGAACCATCATGTTTCTATCTGTAGGTCAAGGAAATGGTAATAGCAGGGCAAGCGGCCACGGTAGAGACTCGAATAGGGGGGGGGGAGGAGGAGGACGAAAAATACCTCCACGTTTTATCGAATTGGACATGCATTCAATTTAAATTATAAGGTAATAAAACAAGCATATAAAATGATGATGATAATTAATTACCTGAGTATTGTGATCGGGAGTCTTCAAGTTATTCTGACTTGAGTAAGAATTACTATAATTATAACTTTGGTGCTGCATATAGGTGTTCATTGATGCCACTCCTGCTGTGTTGCTTGCTAATAGATCACTAAGTAATGGATTTGTGTAGGTTGTTGGATATGTAAGCGCATTTGAATATTGAGGATGTGAAATTGCCGATGGAATATTATGACTATATGTCGATTGTGAATACGACGAGGCAGCAGAATTTGTGTATTGAGTAGTGTAAGTACTAGATTTACTGCAAGAAGGATCACTACACATATTGGTATACTTGTTTGATGGCCATGTAGTTGCTGCCTTTGGACGCTGTGAATTCGTTGCAGCTGAACTCTGATGGTGAATCGCTCGGTGGTTATTTGATTGAGGTGGATAAATAATAGATGTTCTGTTTATATTAAGTGATGGATTTGTATTCGCATCTGAAGATTGTGTAGTATTAGAAAGTGATGGCAAACCAATAGGAGCCTGCGTAATATTGGAATTGATATTATTGTAATATACACTTAAACTTCGAGAGGCTACTGTTTGCGAAGTTACCGGAAGTTGACTACTGGTATTACTAGAAGAATAATGATTGTAATATGGACTCAAATTATGAGAAACTGTTGATGGCACTAAACTCTGAGGAACTGCTGCTGATGAACTTAAATTATTAGGGACTGTTGATGATGAACTTACATTCTTAGAGACTGCTGATGATCTCGACTTCTGAGCGATTGCTGATGAACCATAAGATATGTCAAATTCTTTAGGATTATTTGCAATGGTAAAAAATACGCGTGGAGATTCATCTAGTGTTTTGGATTTTTTACTTTGTGTCGGTTTATTTTCATTTGTTACTACACATCGGCGTTTACTAACAGATGATGGTACTTTATTGTTATCAACATATGTAGTATTATTTTGGACAATAGAACTTTCAATACTTTCATTAGAAGTTGATACGTTGAATTTTTTCATAAGGTCACTGACATTATTATTAAACCAATTTAACTTATTAACGAATGAATTTGAATAATTAAATTGAGGACGTACTATTATTTTAGGTATTTTAGGATCAACTGGAGCAAGACACACTTTCTCTATATTTCCTGATGTAGTATGATTAATAGTATCTATACGGGTGTCATCCGTTTTCAGTTTTTTGCGTTTAAGATCATTCAAAGGTATGTCAATAGATATATTTGGTATTACTTTTGGATCATTCGTGGCATGTATATCATCAATTTCCAAGAGGTCATCAATTCTAGTCAATTCAAATATACCACTCTTCTTATGTGACTTACTTGGTTTCAAATCTTGATTAATAAATAGATATGCACACCTTCTAACCATTTTATAGTACGCTGTTGCATTTCTTAAAATTGACTTATTAAAATCTATTTTAAATTCATTTTTAGTATTCATAAAAATAGAAGCGACAGTAAAACACCAATCGAAGAACATACTAGGTAAAAACCAAGTTCTCCATAATGCATTATCATGAAATTTGATGTATTTTTTAACAGCATCAAGGAACACAATCAATTTTAATTTCAATTGACACGGGAGAATGGAAGACTTTTGAGCGATTTCACGAAATATGCAAATTAAACAACCTGTAAATTGTGCCATATTATATTTGATGTCATTAAACATATTAAGGAGTTTTATGATTAACTCTCCAACAAGTTCTGATTCAGTAGTTTTCCATAATGCATCTACTTTGTATAGAAAATCATCATTTAAAAAATATGTAGCTAAATCTTTTATTATAGAACTTTTAAATACCTCATCATCCGTGTTAATAATTTTTCTAATTTTAAGCACTAAATTTGTATGGTCCAATATTTCCGATAGATTTTTCAAATCATCAATATCCGTATCGATATGCAATTCGTTAATTTTATAATTGGCTAAATCTTGATGACTTATAGATTTTTCTAATTCTTGATCTATAATTTTACCAACAAGAGAATTCGTTTCCAATATTGTACTATTGGAAGATTGAACATTTTCGTCTATTATTGAATTTCCAACGTCGGTTTCAAACGCAGATTGTTTTTTCGAATCATCAATATATGTATCAATTTTCAATTCATTAATTTGAGAATTTACCAAACCTTGATCACTTGTAGATTTTTCTAATTCTAGATCTATAATTTTTCCAACAAGAGTATTCATTTCCAATATGGTTCTATTGGAAGATTGAACATTTTCTTCTGTTGTTAATTTTGAAACCATAATTTCTCCAACATCAGTTTTCAATACAGTACTCTCGGCATTTTCAACAAATTCATCTATTACTAACGGAGGAGTATCTTCATCATCAATATTCTGAGCCAATACTGGACCTTTAGAACTTCTATGTGCAAATGTATTTTCTCCTTCAACGTTTATTTTTAATGCAGTACTATGGGCATTTTCAAAATATTTGTCCATTAATTTTGGAACCATAACTTCTCCAACGTCGGTTTCCAATGCAGATTGTTTTTTCGAATCATCAATATTTGTTTCAATTTGACAATTGGCCAAATCTGGATTACTTGAAAATTTTTCTAATTCTAGATCTATAGTTTTTCTAACAAGAGTATTCGTTTCCAATATGGTTCTATTGGAAGATTGAACATTTTCTTCTGTTATTAATTTTGAAACCATAATTTCTCCAACGTCGGTTTCCAATACAGTACTCTCAGCATTTTCAACAAATTCATCTATTACTAACGGATGAGTTTCTTCATCATCAATATTCTGAGTCAATACGGGATCTTCAGAATTTTCATGTGGAACTGTATTTTCTCTTTCAACGTTTATTTCTAATGCAGTACTATGGGTATTTTCAAAATGTTTGTCCATTAATTTTGGAACTATATCTTCTCCCACATCGGTTTCCAATGCACATTGTTTTTTCGAATCATCAATATCTGTATCAATTTGAGAATTGGCCAAATCTTGATAACTTGTAGATTTTTCTAATTCTAGATCTATAGTTTTTCTAACAAGAGTATTCGTTTCCAATATGGTTCTATTGGAAGATTGAACATTTTCTTCTGTTATTAATTTTGAAACCATAATTTCTCCAACGTCGGTTTCCAATACAGTACTCTCAGCATTTTCAACAAATTCATCTATTACTAACGGAGGAGTTTCTTCATCATCAATATTCTGAGCCAATACTGGACCTTCAGAATTTCTATGTGCAACAGTATTTTCTCCTTCAACGTTTTTTTCAAATGCAGGGACTTTGGAATTTTTAATAATTCCGTCAATTTTAAGCTGTGGAATTATGATTTGTCCAACATGATTACCCGTTTCCAGTGCAAAACTTTCAGCGTTTTGAATGCTTGCGTCGGTATTTAGTTGTGAATTTATCTCTTCAAGATTATTCATATTTGATGCCGATATTTTAGAATCTCCAGTATCGCAAATATTTGAACCTTTTTTAAATTTTTTATGAACCGAAGTTTTTGATAGACTAGTTGTTGAAATTGATTTTTTAGCACAAATTGTATTTGATTGAGGATTATTTTTAATTAAATTAGAACTTATGCGGACAATAGCACCCTTGTCTGGTCGTAGGCTATAAGCTTTAGTTAGCATACAACTTCTTTTACCAATTTCTTCATCATCTGAAACTATTGTTGAATCAGAATCAAAATCTATTATAGGTTCTTTGATATAATCATTAAGTTTTGTTGTATATATAATTGTTTTATCTGTTGATGAATTCTCCTTGCCAAACATTGTTAAATTTCGATTATCAATATTTTCTTTTAAACGGATATCCCTACTTTTTTTATTCTTAATTATTATGTGTTTTTTAACAGTTTTTTCGACAACTTTACATGGCAAAATGGATAACCTCCTAAAACAGAATTTTAAAAAACTAAATTTAATTCTAAGTTTATAGACGGAATACGATTCAATTTGGAAGTAAGATATTTACCTTTCACTAACTCCTGAAGATAAATTAGGTATAAGATCAAGTCTTGAACATGTGTTAGTCGCAAGTTGTTTCATCATAGCTTTACTCTTTTCTACAGATCCGGTTAAATCGTAACATTGTTCAAAAGTCTATAACATAAAATGAATACATTCAAACTAGATTTATGTTTAAATTAAATACTAATCATCATAGCTTAAAACCGATATACTGTAAACAGTTTTTTTATTGTTCAATGAATTCGGTGTAGGTTTATGAATGGTTTTTATATTTGGGTTTTGATGACCGTTTTTCAAAAAAATTTGTTTTGAGCCCGGCAGTAATAATTATAAACATAAAAATGTACAGTCGCTATTTAAAACAAAAAGTTTTAGTTATTTGGGACAAAGCTACAATTGAGTTTATATAAGTATGCGTCTTTTTATAAAAAAAATCATTCATTTCATATGTACGCGAACAGTTTCTATCAAATTTTCAAATACGCCAATAGTTAACTTGATGGAAACATGTACCTACCAATTCATTTAATATTTTAACTTTTAAACATTATTTATAAACATACATTTATAGTAGTGTCAATGTTCCCACTAAAAAAAAATGAAAATTACGCTTGAAATATCGATACGTCGACTAATTACTTATCAGGCGATTTGACCAAACCTGTATAAGTTTCTCAAAATTGTTTGTAAACTTAAGGGTCTAAGAGTTGTATAAATATTTTTTTTACGACCATGATTAACTGTTTGCAATTATCATAAGCTCGGTAAATTTTCAGAACATCTTAAGTGACAACAAAATAGTTTGTACGCTACTACCAACTATAATCGAGGAAACAAAAACTGGCGGCTGATTTTAGTTATGGGTACGCGATTATTTTTTTTTCTTAAATAATCGATTTTTCTATAAATATTTTATAATCTGTGATAAAACATACAAGAGTCGATTTTTTAATTGTTAACCGATTGACTGATTAATCGATTACCTTTTAAAAATAATCGATTAAGATCAATTTATCGATTGTTATAATCGCGCACCCCTAAATTTTTAGCGCCCCCAGTGTTTTTGTTGGGGCTATCTAGTCCTGATAGCCCTAACAAAAAAATACCACTAATGGCGCTAAAATCAGCCACTATTTTCCGTGTCCAAGGCTATGGTAAGTATTTACATCTTTTGTAATAAACACATTGACAGGTGAGATCGTACTCGTTTTTTCATCCGTCACTGCGCATCCCCCCACTATTTTTTCCCGTTTGGTTACGATAGTTAAATGTTCGGCCGGCGGTTGTTGTTGGCGGCCGATGTTGCGCGCCGCCGGACGGTAAAGTGGGAAAAATTGAGTTTCCGCTCTTTCACCAACGTCAGTCAGATGAAGGGAACGAGTACGGTCTCTCGTGGAGAGTAGTAGTAAAGTACATTATTCTGTGATGTGTTCCAAGCATCTTATATTTTTCAAAGTAATGCAACTTACAAGAAATTAAAAACAAACATTTATCATTAGAATGCAAATAAGTATTAGAAATGTTTTTTTTACCATTATATACCTACAAATATTTCGTCCAAGGCTTAAACATGTCAAAAACGTCATATCATTAGATATATCTTTTTTAAATTATTATGAATTATTTTTAACAATAGAGTACCTAAATGTCCTGAGATGTTATTCTAAATATATAATAAAGATATATTTATACATCTAAAATATATCTAAACTCTTCGCTTAATAAAATTCTTTAACTCAATAATTTTTTTTGTGAAAAGATATTAAACCACGGAAGAAACTTTTTTCGTATTATTTAAATCGGTTTACAGATGTTTTAAGTACCAATTTTCAAAATTATTTGTTTTAAAGAATCTAACAAGTAATGAATGACTAAATAGGTATATCTTCAAAATCGTAATAAAATAAATATTTAACTAATAATGAATAATGATACACAAGGAAAAAGAACAAGCACTAAGAAAATTCGTCTTATTAAAAACTAAAAATCACTTACCCTTTTTAAATGCGTTTCATTTCCATCAAATTTCTTTAAATGTTCTTTGAGAAGTTTGTTAACGTTAGAAGAACTAATTTTCTTGTAATCTAGAAAAAAAATAATGCATTTAAAAATAAGCGTAAGTACTAGGGTTTTAATTTGACGTTATAGCATGTATTTAAAATATTATAAAGAGCAGTTCTATTTCTGATATCGATAGTAGATAGGTATCCAAAGAACTAAGGTAAAACTTAAGACTATTCATTATAATCGTATTATATAGGGAAATTCTAAGCATAGAAAGTGGTGATAAGGGGGAGGGGTGGTATTGATTTTAGTTCCTATCTTTCTACACAACCTTTTCTAATACACATTCAAGACTTTTAAAAAAAAATATCGTAACACGAAAAAATGACTAAATACGTTTATAAAAACTTGATATTGAATAACAAGATAATGGTTTGAAAATAAGTGAAAATGGGAGTGGGTGAACAATGTAGTTTAGTGTATAACATGCTATTACCATGGGTCCATAATTATTATACTGCGTTCGCAGTTTCGAACGTAACTTTTTCACGCATCCAAATGAACGTACTTCACTCAAGGTAAAATTCCTCTACCACGTGGCTACTATTTATTTACATGTACATACTACGGTGGTAGCGTCGTCGTCGACTACAGTAGCCAATCTACAAGGGGAATATGGGGGACAAATCCCCCCCCCCCCCCGAGACCAAATTTTGTACACAATGCTGACAACGGCGTAAAACGCGAAGCGCACGCACTGGAAGTGGTGGGAATGCTCAATAGTGAATAAATATTGGGTGGCACCCAGTTGCGTTCTCTCAACGAACGTAGTATAGTGTCCAACACATCAAATAGAATTTGTTATTCCGGTGGTTGTGGCTAGAGTTGTACATTTTCGAGAAAATTTTTTTGATTGAAAAAACTGAAAATTTTGAAAATTATTTTTTTTTGTTATGAAATTAGGTATTTATTTTTTTAAATTATAGGCCATTTGTTAATAATTTATTTAATCATTTATTTACAAAACGCTTACCGACTTACTTATAAAATAAAAATGTTAACTGCTTAATATACTTAATTACTTAAAAATGTAGGTATTATAATCTTTTTTTTTTAAATCCTAGGATTCAGAATTAATTGAATCTTTATTAGGTACATGAAATTGTATAGTACATTATTTATATTATATTAAAATACATTTTGGTATTTGCTTAAATCATCTGAAAATGTATATTGTTCTCTTCTTTCTATAGTTGGTGTACTTAAAATACATTTTATTTCATCAACATTTATTGATGATGTGTCTTTAATGAGGGGAAAACTGAAAGAATTAGTGGACTTTTTATCACTTTCGTTATTTTTACTAAACACGAACAATTACAAATTTAATTATTTTATTAAGAATTGAAAAATTGGAAAAAAACTTTCAGTCGATGACAATTTTCAATGTTGATGAAAATTTCATAAAAATAGTAGGTAGTATAGTGTCCACGTATCTATGTTTAAAAATGTTAAAATTGTGTATAATGTAATACCTATGGTATAATGTATATTTTTACTTTTAATTAAATAACACAACATTAAAAAATTGAATACAACCATAAAAAAAAGTAGTAATATAAAATGTTTTGAAATTAGAAGGTGTGAAGGATGTTCACTAAGAATGATGTTCCGGAACACAATGGTTCTATGATCCTAGTTTGAGAATACAAGATAATAGTAAATAATATCATCAAAAACTTACTTAAATACAAAAAAGCTTTTGCTCGCGTAAATTCAACATTTGAATATCTGGATTCCTTCTCAGCTGCAACAACCTAAAAAATAAAAAAAAAAATACTATAGTTTTCGTCAGATCGTAGACAATATGTGACAGCATATCAAGTAGGCAATGCGCGGAAATTTCATTGGATGCATGCTTGTACCTGATCTGCCCAGGGCCGGATCGGTATATATCGGCCCATCAAGATTTTCACTTCTACGTGGCCCATTTAAATATTCACTGTCCCAAAATTACGCTTAAAATTATTACGAGCTGATAAGTGATCAATCGTATTTAAAACATGAATTTTTTCACTTACACTCACACGACCGGCCCACCGAGATTTTCTCGGTAGCTCGCCTAACCAATCCAGCCCTGGATCTGCCGATTAACGAATGGCAACCAAATAATAAACACTTATTTGTACTAATTATTTTTCCTATAGGTAACCAATAAGAATCATTTATAAATAAACATTTCAACCGTAAATCTCAAAATCCCTGTTTGAGCACCTCTCCATATTGGACCTAGGAGGGTGAAAAAATTTATTTATTGATTTTTTTCTTATTATTTTTAATTACTACTGCCATATTGGTATATTTACTAAAATATACATAAATATTTATTAGGTAACGGTAATTGACATTAAATCAATCGACATATGAGGTAGGTACACCTAGTACCTACTTTATTTATTTTTCGTGCACACGGCAAACGTGTATATTAGTAACCTGCCTTTATCATGGTACGGTATAACTGGTTATATCATAGATACCGTTAATAAACATTTACCGGGTTACCTGCGCGGTGTAGCCACCTCCCACGTACTGTAGGTACCGTTGATGAGATAGGATGAGGTAGTGTTATATAATAATTTGAATAAACTTGAATATTTATTAAATATTTAATTAAAAATGCTTCAAAATGAAGGTGTTGAAAGTTAAACTGTGAAATGATATTCGGATCACGTGTGATAAACTATAGCAATTGGGTTAATTGCTCAGCTTATCAGTTGCAAGTAGCAAAACCGTTGATGTGAGGAATAACTTAGGATGGTTGATAAAATGGGAATTTACCAATATTGCGCTTAAAATTACCTTTTCATATACCAATTGCACTTTAAACATTTTAGGGTTGATATACCAATTGCGCTCTAAAAATTGTAGGGTCAATAGACAAATTGCGCTCAAAACATTTTAGAATACCTAAGGAAAAGTCCCAGGAAAAGTTATAAGTTAGTTATAAATTTTTAATGTGAGTATTAATACATAATATAATATAAATAAACATTTTTTTCTTCACATTTAACAAGTTCAATTATATAAAATGTAGGTATGATAATGATAACTTATATAAAATGTAGGTATGATAATGATAACTTATATAAAATGTAGGTATAATAATGATAACTTGTTTTCGTCTATCACTCAAATGCATATTTCCGTGATCAAATGTCCGTAGGTAATAATAATGTTTCATAAAATTCCCGATACCGTTATAAAATGTATAACCAGTCACTCTAACCAGTAATCAATTGATCAATAAATACGTTTTTAATTTTCAAGCATTTTAGTGTGTTTATGTTGATGTTGATGGAATTAGATCAAAAAACAATATTTTTAAATCTGAAGATAGCCGCCAAGCGACAAATTTGAATACAAGCGCAATTGGTATATTTACCGTAAAATATAAGCTGCGCAATTGGTATATTGACCCTAAAATACAAATTTTGTTTTGGCGCAATTGGTCCATGCCCAATAAAATATAGAGTCGTTGAAAGTCAAATTGTTTATTGTAAATATTCTTCAGAAAAATATACTAAGTCCAAAATGACAAAATCGTTATAATGCCTCTCGCGAAGGTGCTCGCATGAACGATGGTCAATCACGTCTGAATACAAGCCGTTTCAGGTCTGCTTTTATACGGCCCCAGGCTCTCCTACCTACCTCCTGATCCATCGACTTATCCGTATTGCGTCAGGTCGATAACGATCGGTATCCTGGGGCCTACGCGTGCAAAAAGTCAAATCGACGATTCCACGAAACGCCAACTATCTGCTAGATATTACATCCTGGTTTCTAGTTTAAGTATATGCATATACGAGTATATATTACCTAAATGTGTTATGGCTATCCCCATATACACTCACTAGATGCGTGATTTGTATCTTATGAAGTGGTTTTTTATATTAAAGTCAACTTAAAATATTACTCGAATAATATTATAACCCGTTTGACCTTACTATTTTCGTATATTTGCAATTTGGCAATTGCCAAATATTATTGTATTCGTTCACCTATTCCTGACAGTAATATTGATTACTATACCTTTCATTTATCTACCTACGTTCGTTAATCCTTATACGTTTTAAGTAAACGGATACTAATGGTTACACATGAAAGATTTAAGTGTATAGAAAATATCTCTGATCAAAACTATTTTAAGTCCAATTAAATATTTCAAATGGTCGGCTAGCGCAAAGGTGCTTGTACTAGCTCGTCGAATTCTCGTCTGAAATATGAGCTATTCGACTCTCTACTTTCCCAACATTATGATAAGTGTTTTTCCTATTATTGTGGCGTCCGCACGGAAATATCATCAACCCAAGCTCGTATTAGTGTATCCTATCCTGTGCATAAACAAACCTTTTTTTTTCAGTTCTATTGTTAAATAATTGTTTTTTTTTTTTATTAAACATACTATCCGCGACGTCTGTGGTCATTGGACGTATTGTTAAATAATATAGATGCGCAGATGATGTAGGTATACGACTTTTTGACGTAAGGTATAATAATGCGCAACTGTTTTACGAAAATGTAAAAATTAACAATAGTGATGGGCAAACGGCAACCAGAGCTCTTAACAAGACATGTATATATTAATCATTGGTATACAATTACCAGAACCAAGTTATATAATATTATTTCTTTGCCCTAGCCGATGGCTTGACGAAATTGGCCTAGGACGGGAGCGCAACAAAAAAAGGGGCGCAAAAACCAGAATAAATATGCCTAGGTTTATGTTATTACTTAGATAAAGGGTTATTATTAATAATATATTACAATTTATTAAGAATATGCGCAAAATAATTATACTTACTACCTACTAGAATTAGGTAGGTATTACTTTATGAATCACTACTATAGTTTAATAATTTAAGGTCAGATACATATCAGTAGAATAATGTTATGGACAAATGGCTAGACAGTAGACAGTGATATGATAATGTAATCTTTAAGTCGGGTAAATACGAGGGTAAATACGAGTAAATATTAAAAAAAAACTCAATCACTTGGGTTAAATTTCATTTCCTAAAAAATATTTTAAGCGTTTCTTATTTTATTTTATTCTAGGTATCTGTTAATAATTGATAACGCAGCACATTATACAATCGCCAGATGCTATTGATTAATCGTTTTAATATGTATATTGTATACTATAATTTGTGTGTACCTATTTATAAATGTTATCCACTAATAATTAATGATGGCTGTAGAGGAGTAGTATAGTTCAAACAAAGCTTCCTCCTCTGCTGTCGATTAAACAATGAAAAATAGGTAGGTATCTGTTAATAAAAAAATATCAATCATCTAACGTAGAGTTAAATTATAGTAAAAATCTTCAAGTGGGTACTTCAAAAAATATAAAATTTGTTCGTTTTTTTCAATACTTATTTATGGATTTTAATGTAATTTGTAATTTAGTTTTGTAAAATAGTAAATTGTTGTATATCAAATGTCAAAAATAGCTTAAGTGAGTCGTTGTAAACGAGACAACCGGAGACAACTATCTAACTTGAAGACAAACTATGTTTAAATTATGTTTATAACCAAGGCTTGGGACTTACAAGCATTTTCTTATTTTTATGGATTGGCTTAAAATGTAGCAGTATGTAAGCTATTATTAGCAACAAAAATCTTTTCGTACAATATGTAAATCGATATATTTTATTTTGGGTTTAGGGTAATTTATATAATATAAAATATTAATATAGGTAATTAATATAGGTATTTAATTAATTAATTAAGTATCAAAATAAAATTGAATTTGCATACCAGGTACTACTGGCTACTAATATAGACATATAGTACTACCTAGTATATATGTACGAGGCGTGTCCAGAAAGTAAGCGTACTCAATTTTTGTAGGCTTCAAAAAAATGTATTTAAAAAAAAAAATTACATTGATATATTTGTGTGCTATTTTTCTACATAGTCACCATATCTTTCAATGCAGATTGTGAGACGGCAGATTAATTTTTTATGCCTACCTCGTAGAACTCTGCCGCCACCTCCTTTGTCCACTTGTCTTCACTTCTTCGTCAGTTGAAAATTTTTTTCCACCCATTTTCTTCTTCAGGGAAGTGAACAAATGATAATCTGAAGGCACCAGGTCGTGGGAATACGGTGGATGGTTCAAAACATCCCATCCAAATGAGTCCAACAATTGCTTCGTGACATTGGCCGTGTGGGGTCTGGCGTTTTCATGCAGCAGGCAAACTCCGCTCGTTAACAGACCCCTGCTTTTATTTTGAATGGTTCTCCCGAGGGTTCTCCTCAATATTTTTAGGGTGTCACAATACTTTGCTGCGTTTATGGTCTCCCCCTGAGGTAAATATTCAATCAAAATGATGCCTTTGTGATCCCAAAACACTGATGCCATGATTTTTTTGTTGAAATGGTGGTATTGAACTTTTTGGCTGAGGGTGAAGTGGTGTGACGCCACTGTTCGGACGGTTTCTTGGTTTCAGGCATATAGTGTGCAACCTAAGTTTCATCTCTAGTAATAATTGAGTTGAAAAAATTATCACCTTCCAGTTCATAGCGTACCAAAAACTCTCGGATGACGGTGTGGATTTCGCACATGGCGGCAGACTCGATGGACATGGTTCACTATAAAAATTCCTGTGACCACAGTTTTCAACGTACTGAACTCGTTCGGGTCTTTTTTTAAAGGTTATGAGTTAAGCTATACGGCAGTGTAGCCAACATAGTAAAAAAAATATTCCCTATGGCCGTGAGAGCCTCAGTACACTTACTTTCTGGACAAGACTCGTATGTACAAATAATTTATTATTTTATGTTTTTTTTTTAGTGTCCCGGATTTTTATTTTATCTCTGGCCACTATAGCTGCTCTAAATATTCATTTTTACGTCAGTAGGTATAACATCTGAATTATAAATACGTTACCTAGCTAATTATAAACGTCGTTTAGATTTTAAATTATGAATTATTTTACTTTTTTTCATAATTACAAAAATAGTAATAGGTATAAGTATAATATGTATTTTCTCAAATTTTAAAATATTATTTAACATTGATTTATAGTTTCATGAAAAATGTATTGCATGTATATAGATTATAGGTATCAGATTTTTTCTTAGTCCGTGGTTAAAATGTCTATATGTTCTAACAAGTATGGACCCTCCCCTTGAAAAAATTCTGGTTGCGCCACTGCTACAGCCTGTGTGGTTCAGTCCAGCACAAAACAGTTTTTGCTATATTGTAAATTTGTAAGACAACACATGTGGGTGTAGCGTTCTCTTAATGGTTGATTACATTATTATAATATTTTACTGTCGAGATTATCAAGGAAGAAATTGAAGTTTATCGTTACATATCGGGTCAATTTTGAGTGTTCAAGAAGTTACACGTGCAATATACAAGCTATACGTACGGGACCCGTAGCCCTACATGAAATAATAATATTATTAATAGCCGAAAAACTTAAAGTAGTATGTAGTGATTGTTACCATACGAGATGGGATGTGGTAGAACGTAGAAAATTAAGTGGTTCTTTGTAACCTGTTGAATATGGTTGTTGGGGGGGGGGGGGGAGGTGGGGCATGGAGTTTGGGAACGTCTGCAGTTCAGTGCACAACGGACGGCGGCATTCTTTCCCACAGTCTGCCAATGAAAACAACGGTCACGGACTAACCTAACATCTGCCTAACGTAGTAACGTGCAACTCACAATGCACACAACACAATAATATGTCATATTTCCATGTTAGAGTTTGATAGTCTACCGGGAATACAGATGCATACGTACGCATAAAACAAATTAAGACGATGACGATTTATTTTGTACATTTTGCATTTACCCACCATTGGTGATAATCGGACGAGCAGTACTTTGGTATGCGTCAATTACGATCCAACGACTATACCACACAAAGGGAGCGATATTGATATATATATTTTTTTGAGTTTTGAGTTTTTGTGTCGGGTTATTGTGGGGCCCTAGAGTTGCGACTTTAACGGTCGCGGCGACACAACGTACCTACTGAGTTTCGAAAAAATTTAATCTGATACCACCATAGTCAGCGCAGGTCGTGACTGCACCCAGGCTTATACAGTTATACTTTCTAACCACAGAACCTATCGCAATAACACTGTTATTATCATCTTACCTTCGATTGGTTGACTGAACTTTCACCGGAATGTATTTGGAGAGTACTTAACGCAAGGTCACGCCGCGCTGATGTCGCTCCGTCGTTGTGTGCCCTGTAAATCTTTTTCCTCTCTGGTTCGGTGCTGCGCGCACTCAAACTCTGACGAGCTCGTCTTTTGCGGATTACCGCACCGTCACGCACGAATGTGTTCATCGGATGACGAAAATAAAAACGTCTCACGCTGATCGCACGTCCATAATATTGTTTGTGGAGCGGGAGTTTAAAGGCACGATATAATTATTATTAAGGGAAAAAATAGAAAACTCTAGTATTAAACATAGATTAAATATTATCTTAGGAATTAAGCGTAAATAAATAAACACGATTGTGATCACATATTATTCGTTGCAGTCTAATCACGGTATTCGGTTATTCGCGTTCCGTTGTGTTTACATGGGTAACCGGCCGAATGCATTACGACGACAGCGGCGGCGGCGGCGGCGGCGAGAACGGAAACGGAGAAACGACGAAAACGACCGGCGGCGCAAATAAGACTGACGGACGGACCGCGGTCGACGGAATACACAATACGCGTTTCTTGCCACTGCGCGGTCTGCGGACGACGGTTGGCCGCCTGGCGAACAACCGCGAGTCTGTCCGATAGGGGCGCGCGCGAGCCGGTGCCGAACAGACACGTTACCGACAGAGCACAAGCGAGAATAATATACGACTGCGATGCAATTCGGCGGTGATCTTGAACGGTAAGAGTGGCACGCCATACCCGCGCACTGCCGCGGAGGACTACGGTGTAATGAGGTTATATTATTATTTATAGTTAGGTTTTCATTTTTACTTATTACCACGGGTAGTGCGTCGGCCGTCAGCTTCTTTCGCTGGACAGCTATAATAGATGATTATATTATATTATTATTATGATGTTGTGACTTCCCCCTCTACACCACCCAACAATCCATAATATATATATATTATACCGTACATTGTACAATCTTTGATTAAATATTTAATTGTATATTTAATCAATGGTACAATATTATAATATGATATGGGACGGCAAAAGCGGCAAATATTATTATAAAATACGCGATAACTAATGATGATAAAAAAGATCAAATAAATATTATAATTATAATTTTAATTATAATTATACTACGATAAAAGTTATACAACATAATATATCATAATTATTATTAAAATTGTATTTTGTGTAATTATCAATAATGGGTATATTATTGGATCGAAATGCGAACGATGTATCAACAAATTTGAACTAAACAACTATTACAGTTCTATCTATTAAGAAAACATTTTTAATCTCTCCGTTTCCTGTTTCACATCTATAAGAACATGATGATATTTTTTATATTTTAATGTTATTTATAAATGAATAGATTCTCATTAATCATTATTTAATATTATTTTTTGTATGTTGTATTGTATTTAGTACCTACTTACAGACTATAGTGACTACTTAGTTGTTATGATCAGTGGCGAAACTACTAGGGGAATCACGGAAAAAGACCAAGAAAATTAAAATCAAATTTTTATATTTTGCTATAACTTCATATTTTATAAGACGATAAAATATAAAAATAATGAAACGATAAAACACGATTAATTATATTTTATTTATTTTACACAAATCTAGTTTACGAATAAGTCGATTTTGTTTTTTAATGTAACTCTAAATAAAATAACCAAATATAAATAATATTTTCACTCAATTAGCGATTACTATACACCGTAATATTTTCGAAATATTGCGACTCTTTTTAAGTTATTTATATGTTTAAGAAAATGTCGAGTTTTATTAATTTTAGATTCTGAGTGGAACGATGAATGTATTGATTTTACAATGATGTGTGTTTTTTTATTTTTTTATTTTTTTTGTGTCTATGTACACGATAAGTAGTCGAAATAATGCTACGATTTTCAATTTCAGTATCTTGTTCGATCAGAAAGTGAATATCGTTGGTGCATTGGGGAGGTCAAAATTTAAATTTCCCAGTAGTTTTCAAAAGCGCCGGGAAAAACAAAAGAAAAATTAAGGAAAAACGGGAATTTTTACGCAAAATCTGTTTTCGAGAAAATCGATTTTGGTTTTTGGTGTAACTTTAAAAAAAATGACCGTGGATGCATGAAATTTTGACTGAATGTTTACATTTCCATTTTCTATACACGATAAAATTTTCAAAATATTTTGACTTATTTTGAGCTCTTTACGGACATTGTCAGTTTCCATTTTTTTTTAGTTTTTTTTCTAAAAATATCAATAAAATTTTATTTGTTGGATAAAAAAGCTTGAAAATTTAATAGAAGGCTCCTAGTATATTGTTTCAAAGGCAGATGAAAAATATTAAAAATCGTTAGTCACAGTTTTTTTTTATAAGCATTTAAAGTTCAAAAAATGACAAAATATGGAAAAATCACGAAAATTTGCAAATTATTTCGAGTTATAAATTCATAAAAATTTTTCTTTTTAAATCTAAGATATGAAAATGTAATACAAGATTCCTTATAATATTATCTACCTTTATCAAACAAAAAATATCTATAAGAAACTCAAATTAAATTTTTATGGGCGTTTGAAATTCATATTTTTACAACATTTGATATTCACTCGATTTCTCACGTAACGATTTTCTTATTTTGTTGTAATTAAAAAACGAGTGACTGTAGAAACTTGAAAATTTCACTGAATGTTTATATTAGCATTTTATATATACGATAAAATTTTTAAAATAATTTGACTCTTTTTGAGCTGTTTACGGACATTGTAAGTTTTCAATTTTTTTAGTTTTTTTTTTCTATAAATATCAATAAAGTTTTATCTGTTGGGGCCAAAAAGTGTATAAATTT
>NC_042495.1:69716368-69719473 GCF_005508785.2 Acyrthosiphon pisum
TGAAAAATATTAAAAATACATAGGCACAATTTTTTTTTATAAGCATTTAAAGATCAAATTTGGACAAAATTTATCAAATTTTAATTTGAAAAATTATTTTGTAGTTAAAAATTTATAAAATGTTCAATTTTTGTATCTAAGAATTGAAAATTTAAAACAAGATTCCACGTAAGTAATTAATTCTGTTACCAAAAAATCTAAAAAATACATTTACGCAGTTTATTTTTATAGTCATTTTAAGTACAAATTTGGACGAAATTACATATTAAAAACCTAGGATAACTATTTTAGTTATTTTGTTGTGATTGTATAATATTATTCGTGGGTACTTGAAACTTCTAAAGTATACTATTATATATCTATGATAGTACCACGGTTTTTTGTTGATGTATAACGCTTTATAAGTACCTAATAAATATTATGATATGATTAATTTGGAATTTATTATAGGTACCTAATATAATATTATGTCTTATACCTAGACTAACATACCGTCTCCGCTCAGAATCGTTTTTCTTATACAATGATATTATATCATTGAATTCAAATTTAATACCATCCATTATACAGTGACCCACTTGTAACCTACTGTACAGCAGAGCGAAATCCACTTACCCACCTTTTTTTTAATTATAATTGTCGATACAACATTTTTCGGTCTGTAAAAAAACTTTAAAATGTAATAAAACATTTCTCATAAGTCATAAGTTGTTAGTTGAAATTAATAAAATAGTTTAGCGCAAATCCCGAGGCAAATCCACAATCATTTTTATGAGTGTCTGAAGTTGGACATTAGATATTCACCCGTAAATTTACAAATTCTCATACAACGATTTTCTTATTTTTTTGTTATTAAAAACTACTAACCGAAGATACTAGTACTTGAAATTTTTATAAAATGTTTATATTAACGTTTTCTATACATGATAATATTTTGACTAGTTTTGAGTTATTTATAGGCATTTGAAATTTTAATTTTTTTTTAAAAAGCTTGAAAATTTAATACAAAGTTCCTCATTTCGTTCTATAATTCTACAGTTCAACAGAACTACAGATTATATTACTATGTTTATATATTTCTACACAGTAGGTACTCATTCAAACATAGGTATTTCAATATTATAATAATATACTTATTGATTATTGTGCATTTTAATTCTATATTTTCTATATTGTATATTTCTATTAATATCGACTATCATCTCACCGTGACTTCCACTTTTAAACGGCTTTTTGAAGTAAGTATTTGGTAAGGAATTTATATCTTCTATTTTTATCTAGATAATATTTTAGCTATCTATTCCCAATGGCCAACACTAACTATAATAATATAACCTTACATAATTAAATATTGCTAAATATTAAAATAATATGCAACAAAAACAACAAAATATGCAAAAAATGTACATCAATGATATAAACAAAGAGGACTTTTTAAAGTTAATAGTGAATAGTGTTGATAGTTGATACGTATTAATGTATTATTAGTTATTACTAAATACAATAATGTAGTGATCCCGTGTACAGAGGTTGATTTGAAGACCTAAAATGATAGGTAAACGTCACGATGTAGAGATGATACACCTTCTCTTTCTACATCGTGATTCGTGTTAAACTTAAAATAATGACAATAGTCAACAATTCAAAATTTCTATTATAATGTTTATTTAATATTAAAGCTCAAAACTCGTAAAATGTTAACAATAATGATTCTATTTGTGTTAGAACAATCTCAACCTATGAGTGGTTAGTACTTCAGAAAATATATGATCACTCATATACTTATTACTTTCTAAGTCCTATAAATTCGATTGATAAGAATGACCTAAGTCCAAATAAATAATTATAGAAATGCTTTATGGCTTGAAGGCACTTGTACTAGCTTTGACATAACACGTCTGAATATGGTAAATTCGGGTCTCTTCTACTATATATTATTTTACTAGTTCCCCGTTACAGATCCACCATTCCGCCTCCCGTCGACCTGATTAGCTTTCAATCGCCAATAATATAGGATTTACCCTACCTAATAATAAGAATGTTGTCCTCATTATGTGGCGTACGTGCGTACGAGGTCCAGCCGTCCAGGAAATGCCATCGACCCACGCCCGTATAATGTGAATATCCTGTACAGCTGTGCTATGCTGCTATGGGTAGTACAGTGCGTTGTTAATATCACAATAATATGTATAAACTATTTGTATATAATTATAAAGGAATAGTGTTCGGTCATTTTAATTTTTAACAATACGCAGTATTTTATAATAATGACATTTATAAGTAAGTACCCATTTTATAACCGTTTCCTTCCAGAGGACAATAATGTTTTAGAATTATAATAATATGGTGTTTTTATAATATGTATTCTATACGGCTAATAGCTATATACAATATACAATATACTGTAGGCTAGTCGCCAGTACATAGCTATATAATATACAATATACATCCTCATCCATTAAGTCTCGACTGCATGGACGCATTTTATTTATTCGAATCTAGCTTATTTAGATCTCTCTCTCTATATTTATATATAAATATTATAATTTTAAGTTTTATTATTATTAAAAATACTTATATAATATACCTATAATTCATATACTTTTTTTTTATATATTAAGAAAGACAATTTACAATCGGTACACAATAATTACAATAAGCATATTAGATAAAAAAAAAGGTGGGTAAGTGGATTTCGCTCTGCTGTACAGTAGGTTACAAGTGGGTCACTGTATAATGGATGGTATTAAATTTGAATTCAATGATATAATATCATTGTATAAGAAAAACGATTCTGAGCGGAGACGGTATGTTAGTCTAGGTATAAGACATAATATTATATTAGGTACCTATAATAAATTCCAAATTAATCATATCATAATATTTATTAGGTACTTATAACGCGTTATACATCAACAAAAAACCGTGATACTATCATAGATATATAATAGTATACTTTAGAAGTTTCAAGTACCCACGAATAATATTATACAATCACAACAAAATAACTAAAATAGTTATCCTAGGTTTTTAATATGTAATTTCGTCCAAAAATGTACTTAAAATGACTATAAAAATAAACTGCGTAAATGTATTTTTTAGATT
>NC_042495.1:69720361-69725556 GCF_005508785.2 Acyrthosiphon pisum
GCTAAGATAAACATTCAGTCAAAATTTCATGTATCTACTGTGTAATTTTTTTTAAAGTTACACCAAAAACCAAATTCAATTTTGTGAAAAATCGATTTTGCGTAAAAATTCCCGTTTTTCCTTAATTTTTCTTTTGTTTTTCCCGGCGCTTTTGTAAGCCACTGGGAAATTTAAATTTTGACCTCCCCAATGCACCAACGATATTCACTTTCTGATCGAACAAGATACTGAAGTTGAAAATCGTAGCATTATTTCGACTACTTATCGTGTACACAGACACAAAAAAAATGAAAAAAAATAAAAAAAAATAAAAAAAAAATAAAAAAACACACATCATTGTAAAATCAATACATTCATCGTTCCACTCAGAATCTAAAATCAGAATAAAGTAACATGAATATCGTGTTGAGGAAGAAACCCAGTGGTTATCTCTTTTACTAATTTAATAGGTCTCTACACCATTTACGCTTTAGTCTGCGTGGCGGGTTTTTTGGGAGGGTAAGGGAGGACATGTTTGATATTAATGTATTGCTATGCACTAATATAATACCTAAACATTTTAAATCACTAATGGAAAAATTAATTAATTACTATGAAAAAAAAAATAATGTATAATCTAGTATAAGAATGCCGTATATAGAATTCCGTGGCTCTACGCATTAATATTACATTATATTATATTATATTATACTACTATAATTAAACACTAAGAAATCGACCTTACGGAACGTAAGGTATTAAACCGATTCATAGGTAACATTTGACAACCGGCTCATGTGTCAGAATCGGAACCGAGTCCTAATCCTCCTAGGACTCGGAATTTGACATTAAAATTTAGAAATAATTGATTACATCTTTTCGACAACAATAACTCTTAAACGACTTAGACCAGAAGACGTCTTCGTGGTGTCGACACCTACAAAATCCGTGAGCCGACCATATCGCTGCGTACAGACCCTACTGCGCCCCTACACATGGTCATAAATTATAATACAGTGAAAACTGTTTAAAGCGGAATCGCACGGGACCAACGAAAAATTCCGGATTATTCAATTCAAATAAATACCAAAGAATATTTTTCAAATTATTGTTTTAAATAATATAATTCATTAAAATTAAACTAAAATATAGGTTTTATAATTCATTAAATTTAAACTAAAATATAGGTTTTTTATTACATATTACATACTAAATTACTAAGGCAATTAAGTATGACGTACATATAAACATTTAGAATTTCCAAAAATGATGAAGAGTTTTTTGTTTTGTCACGGTTGCCGGTTGCTTTTTACTTTCATGGGACTTACAAAATCGTTCTGTTTCCGCGTTATGAAGGTTCCGTTTTATTGAGGTTGAGCGTCTATATAAAACTATAGGAACGTGCCGAGACCATAGAAAAATTCCGTATTGGATAGTTTTCCGTATTATTCAGGGTCCGTTTAGACAGTTTTCACTGTACGTAAATACGTAATATATAATATACTATATATTAGCAGTTAGCACACACATAAGATAGTTAGGATGATGTCAGCGTTACGACGAGACCCTGGGAGAGAAATAGTTAATACTTAAATGTAATAGTCGAAACATCTGGTATAACCTACGTCATGTGGCAAATGACTACCGCGAAGAACTAGTAGAATATATAATATACCTACTGTGGGAAATCCTCGGGCGTAGTTTTTCCACGATTTTTTTAGGGGGTCTTTTTATTTTTTTTTTTTTGTAGTAAAATGTAATTTTTGAAAGATTTTACAATCCTTACAGTGTAATCATAACTTAAAATTGTTTTAATAAATTATAATATATATTTTATAATGATAATATTTATATATTGTTAACAATTTATTATTATAATAGTATTCAGATAATTATTATTGAAACATTTTACAGTGCTGTAAACACAAGGTAATCATAAATTAATTGATTGATAATGATAATTATTACCAGTTCTGTATAGAGAACACGAACTAAGGTATAGAACGAACATGTCTTAGTTGGTGATAGAGAATGAAAATTCTATATGATGACGGGTGTGTTTCCGACACGCATCGACGACTACAACTGCAGTTATACATAATATATAAACTTATCTACATTATTTTGTTTTGTTTTAGTAAGTATAAGTACTTACCTAACTTTATTTATTGAATACATTTGAGTAAAAGCATTAGTTTAAAATTATTATAATATTGATGATGCAAGGGACGCATGTAAAAGCCCGGAAAATAATTGTACGGACCGTAGGATTCCGGAATGTAAATATTCGGACCGTAATATCACGGACCGTAAGAATCCGGAAAGTGGTAAACCGTACATTCCCGGACCGTAAAAATCCGGAAAATAAAAATGTACGGACCGTTATATCACGGACCGTAAAAATCCGGAAAGTAAAAATGTACGAACCGTTATATCCCGGACCGTAAAAATCCGGAAAATATAAATACGCGGAGTGTAATGCCCCGGACCGTAAGAATCCGGAAAATAAAAAAAACGATACTAGCGCTCTCAAGTGGAGTGCAATAAATTGTCTTAACAATAAAATATAGTAAATATTTAAACTGTTAAAAGCGCGGTTATTATTGATCTGTGATTATATTGTTCCGTGCTATAGTGGTATAAAAAGAGTAAAGACGTATAAAAAATATATTAACGATTCATAAAATTAGCAAAAGAAATAAAAAAATTAATTAAAAATGATTGCAAAAATTAAAAATTAACTATGTATTACAAAAACTATTATAAAAACTAAGAATGAAATTGCAATTTATAATTTCTATAATTGGATTATCGTGCTTTTTTACCCACATGAATTCATCCAAATATCTGTGTATATGTTGACGAGGCGTAGGTACTTCTACGTTTCTTGTTGCTTTATTTAAAGAATCCCTACAACCTATCGATATTCAGTATTTCAGTGTGTATTGCATACTGTATTTGTGTATTATGTTCAGATTTGCATTGTAAAACTTTAACGAATTACACGTTTAATAAACTACACTACACGACTACAAACAGTATTGACAATATGAAAAGTACGATAATGGTGTTGGCAAATGCCGTAAAGGTAGTCGTAATAACCGAATTGCTTATTTATTATCAAACAGTTATGGTAGTCGCAATAACCGATAAGTACCACAAAAATGGTTCAGAAGGTGATAAATTTATCTTTAAATAAGAATAAAAATAATAAATTAGTATACTCTCGGTAGTCTCTAGTCAGTACCTGTAAGTTTAGTAAGACTTAACTACAAAATTATGTTATTTTTAAAAAAACGAAGCCATAGAAATAAAATATCTTAGGCTGACCAATTGTCTCCGCTAAAAATCGTTTTTCATCGTATAGGTACAATGAATAATGATTAAGTTCATTGAATTCAAATTTAACACAACCATCATAGGGACCAACTCAATGACCCACTAATTACTATATATTATCAGAGCGAGTTTCCGGCTTATACATAAAATATAAATATATATTATATAAGATTAACAAAAACCATTTACTATCTTAACTCAAAATAAAAATATTCATTAAATATGTATAATTAATAATACATTTTATTACATATAGGTAGGTAGTTACTTAATTACATAATTATTTAGCTCTTCGTGTTACACATTTATAAGTTCTGCCTGTTACGCCTGTATACATTGAAGTATACATGTGTGTATACTGGCTAACCAGCACTAAGGTGGTGGCGTGAAACTAAGTAAAAAAAAAAAACCGAATGGCCACTAACATTTTTTTTGCCATTTTTTTCAATGGTATAACTCTGGATCCTGTAAATAATAATTTGTGCTAATCCATATAAGGTCATATTATAAGGTATCAATCGATCAGAAATATTGTGCAAATGTCAATGGGGGAACTTTAACTGGGGCTTAAAAGTTACAACCAAAAATGTTCATGTACTTTTAAGGCTGATTTTTCGTTAGCAACGAAAATATAATATTGTATGTGTAGGTTATAATATGTACCTACCTACATATTATACTGATATAGGTACTATAAAATATTAAAATAATATTATAGTCTACCTACTAACATTGGAATAAGTAGCGTATGCCGTATAACTAATCAAGTGTTGTAAAGTCACCAAGCTAAGTTCAACTATTTAGACTATTTTAACATAAATGATATATCTATGTTCAAATACATATATCAAATAGCTATAAAATGATGTCACAACTTTTAGAATCGTTTTTTTTATACTTTGGGTTTTTTACACGGGGTTTGGTTGTGTGGTTTTGTTGGGTATAATGTAATATATTACATCATATAGTTATCAATTACCTATGTATAGTTATTATTTAGTATATTATATAGGTAGGTATAAAGGTGCAGGGCATTTACTAGTTAAAAAGTTAAAACTAAGTTAAAATAAAATAATTTTTTAACTTTCCTAGTTTCTACTTACATAGTTTTAGCTAGTTAAAGAATCTTAAAAATCCATAGTTATAACTTAGCTTTTTCCTGTTAGTAGTATACTAGTATATATTATTTGTATGTCCTGAACCAGCTATTCCACCGTAAAAAAAAAAACTAAGCGGGAATGTCCCTCTTAGAGGACCTCGATTTACCGCGTAATAAAATACGGTGATTACACACACGTTGTCCACCTACCTATTTGTCACTTTCACAAAAAAATATTTACCGTGTAGGTACACACCAAATTTTTTTTTTTTTAAATAATTATTTCAAGAAAAGAATACAAATTGTTAAAATTTATTACAATAAATTCGAATTTATTTGATATTTGATCATTATACATCAGTCGTGACTCGTGAACTAAATTGTATTCAATGTGTGTTTTTATTTTCTTTAGGTACCTACTACCAAGTGATTACATAGATTTTGTAATATTGGTTTTTAAAATTTACAATTTATTTGTTTACATAACTGTTGAGCTATTATAGTTTCATACTAAAAGCTAAAAATAAAAGTATGTACCTAGGTACATTGATTAAGTACCTATAATATGACGTGTCATAAACTGTGTTAAGTAGGTATACATTGTTATATTCTAAATTTATGAATATGAGGTAAGCATATAACATAAAATACCTATCTTTTACATTATTGGACTACAAAATAAAACTAAACTATTATGAATATTTTAAATTGCTAATTGTGGGGTGACAATACAAAACGTACTATTTGCATTTTTGTCAAAATTGAGTTATACATTGAA
>NC_042495.1:69725606-69726822 GCF_005508785.2 Acyrthosiphon pisum
GTTAAGATAAGAAACTCCCGACCATGATTGATAAGATAAGGAACGCCCGACCATTCACGAATAAATGCGCCTTTATTTGAATGTTGGTGGTTATTGAATAATATATTTATATATATATTTATCTCAATTGTATTCTCTATAGACCCATTTAAACCTGATCTTTTCAGTTATCTATAGTTCCAGTGTTTCTCCACAGTGATCTATTTTTGAGAGTGTTTTTCTCTACAGTTACCTGTTTTTGAGAGTGTTTTTCTTACAGTTACCTGTTTTTGCAGTGTATTTCTCCACAGTTACCTGGTTTTAACAGTGTTTTTCTTATTTAATAATATTAAATTTTTATTTTATTAACATAAATATGATGGAAGTTGGTCAGACATTTACCTCATATTTTGATTTTCAAAATAATTTTGAGGAATATAAAAAAACTTTTTTTTGTGATTTTGCAATTTCGGATTGTCGAACTTTAAATGTAGCTCGAAAAAAATATCCGCAAAAATTAAAAAATACTCCGGACTCGTTAAAATATTATTTTGTAAAATTTAAATGTGTTCATGGAGGAGTTTACAAGAAGTGTTCTAACAACGAACAGCAACGATCCACATCGTAAGTGTGTTTATTAATTACTAAATTATTTATCAATTATTTTAAATACATAAGAACCATTATCTAGTACTATGAAGCAAAATTGTCCAGCATTCATTTATGTAACTCAGTTGCGTTTTGCACACCGTACAAGCAGCACGTATGTTTCGCTTTCGCAGTTCGCGAAATAGTGCTGACTAAGTTATTACAATTTTTTTTTTGTGTTAATATTTACAATGCAAGCCACGGCCTGTCGGACGGATGGTAAGTTTTTTTAAACAAATTTATTTTAAGTGGGTCACACTCAAATTGACCGAATTGCACAATGTATGACAATATAGACGACGGTTCAATTCCGCCGCATAATATAACAGTTGATGTTAGTATTTGGACACAAATACAAAATGACAACGCGACCTTGAAAAGTATGGTAACGGAATTGCGATTAAACAATGAGAAATTACAACTTCAGATTTCTGAAATGAACGCTGGGAGCTCCAATGAAATTTTGAGCTCGCCTAAAAAATCAATCAAAGTGACGAAAGAAGTAGCGAAAACTTCTGTAAAAATCCATAAACCACCTCCAATAACAGTATGTGGTGTAAATGATTTTAAAAAATTAATGAATAATTTA
>NC_042495.1:69728985-69732732 GCF_005508785.2 Acyrthosiphon pisum
CAAGTACATCGAGTAATTAATGTGATTAGTAAAGCTCTGAAGAAAAAAAGTACTGCTGTGGAGTATTCCTTGACGTAGCCCAGGCTTTTGACAAAGTCTGGCACAAAGGATTCCTTATCAAACTGCGTGATCAGCTA
Source organism: Acyrthosiphon pisum (assembly GCF_005508785.2). Lineage (NCBI taxonomy): Eukaryota > Metazoa > Arthropoda > Insecta > Hemiptera > Aphididae > Acyrthosiphon > Acyrthosiphon pisum. The sequence continues at coordinate 69,729,123 of NC_042495.1, forward strand.
CCACATACTTGGTGTGCACTTCTTGAATCATACTTGACCGACCGTCAATTTCGAGTCGTACACGAAGAAGCAATAACCGAATGGAAAGACATATCAGCTGGAGTACCGCAAGGTAGTGTTCTAGGACCTATCCTGTACTTACTCTATACGGCTGATATACCAAACGATAACAACACAACATTAGCTATGTTTGCCGACGATACGGCAATTTTATCAACACGTAATAGTCAGCTCACTGCAACTGATAACTTACAGAAGTCAATTAACAATATATTTGCCTGGACAAGACGTTGGAAAATTAAGATCAATGGCGATAAATCGGTGCACGTTAACTATACGTTACGTAAAACCGAAAATATCCAAATAGTATTGAATCAAACACCAATCCCACAAAAAGATTCAGCAAAATATCTTGGAATGGTACAAAATTAGAAATTGTACGTATGGATGAATGCCATAACCATGCTATGTCTTCAATGTTGTTTTCTAATCTACCCAATCAGCGCCGATTAGCTCCTCAGACCAAATCTGAAGTAATTGAATTGATGGATTTGAAAGCTAATAAGAAGTTAATTCAATCAAAAATCCATGCCGAAACTGGAAAAAAAGTTACTCTTAAAGATTTATCAAATATAAATAGCACAGGTAGGTAGTTAAAAAAAAAAAATTAAGTTTTTGTAATTGTTTACAATGCTTACATTTATTATTTCATAGAAAAACTAAAGCACAGACTGAAAAATTTTGAGGAAACAATCGAAGAGGTTAAAAATACGTATAAATGTACGATTGAATTGCTAGTGCATAATGATGGGACTTTATTGGGAATGTTCCTTCAAGACTCAAGAATGAAAATAGAATTTGAAAATTTTCCTGAGGTACGTCTTATTATTAATACAATTTATGTCATTAATTTGTATACTTCTTATATCATTAATTTTTATACTTTGTATGTCATTAACTTTTATACTTCTTAAATCTAGATGGTTTGTGCTGATGCAACTTATAAATTGATAGATTTGAAAATCCCATTGTATGTCCTGCTAGTTGAAGACGGTAATGGCCAGAGTGAAGTAGCAGCCCTTGGCCTATTAGTAAATGAAGAAAAGGAGACGTTAGCATGGTTTTTTAAAAAATTCAAAGAACTAAATCCTGCCAGTATAAACACTAGAGTGTTTATCACGGACAAGGACATGAAGGAGCGGACTGTCCTAAAAAGTCTGTTTCCTGATTCGTACATGGTAATATGTTTGTTTCATACACTGAGGACATTCAACAGGGAAATAACATGTGATAAATTGGGAATCACACCAGATCAACGAGATATGTCTAAGCACATATTTGAAAAACTATGCTACTCTAAAAATGAAACAGAGTACATGCAAATATATACAGATTTTATTAACTCTGAATTAACTCCTCATCAAGTAGTAGCATATTTCAATAAAAATTGGCACAACATCCGCGAACAATGGGTAACTGGTTTAACGAGTGAGTCTGGAAACTTTTTAAATTCAACCAATAATAGACTAGAAAGTTTCAATTCAAAACTTAAATCAGTAATTCCAGTGTATTCTAATCTGACAGAGTTTTTTAGAAAACTTTTTATTATTTTAAAATGTATTCGGTCGGAACGGGATCACTGTGCAATGAAAGTAATTCAAAAAATACCAACAACAATATTTCAAAACTTAGATGAAGAAAAATATTATAAACTTCTTACTCCTTATGCATTTAATTTCATAAAAAAAAATTTATTTTGCCCAACAAAAGAGGTTCTAAAAAATACAGCACTTGATTCATGTTCGTGTAGTTTTTACAAGTCTATGAGATTACCATGTAACCATATCATCAATAAAAGAAAAGTAACAAACAACCCCATATTTGATGAAAATCTGTGCGATGTAAGGTGGACGAGGAAATATTACATCAAAAGTCAAACATTACTAAACAATCCTCCTGAACAGGCCCATTCAAACATAGAAATTGAAATTCAATGTCAAAAAAAAAGTCGTAAAATGTTGACAGCACCTGAGAAGTACAGAAAAGCATCCATTCAGACAGCAAAATTGGCAGAACTTTTGTCAGAAGTTTCCCAATTCAGTTTTGAAAGAAGGATATGTCAGCTACAACAAATAGTTAATCTTTGGAGCAAAAACAAAGATTTTTTGATAGAAGAAATTCCATTGGACAACTCCACAGGTAACTATCTACAAATAACTAATACAATTATTATTAATAAAAAATAAATTTATATTTAATTTTACAATAATTGTATACCTTCAGAGAACGCAGAGAATGACAACAACAGTGAAACGGTCGAAACTGAATATATTATGGATCAGGCAGTGGAAACTGAATGTATTATGGATCAGGTCGTGGAAACTGAATGTGCTATTTTTGCAGGTAATTAATTAAAATATCATAAAAAATAAATTTATATTTAATTTTACAATAATTGTATACCTTCAGAGAATGCAGAGAATGACAACGACAGTGAAACGGTCGAAACTGAATATATTATGGATCAGGCAGTGGAAACTGAATGTATTATGGATCAGGTCGTGGAAAATGAATGTGCTATTTTTGCAGGTAATTAATTAAAAAATCATAAAAAATAAATTTATATTTAATTTTACAATTGTATACCTTCAGAGAATGCAGAGAATGACAACGACAGTGAAACGGTCGAAACTGGATGTAGTATAGATCAGAAAGTAGCTAATGTAAATATAGCTAATGTTACACCATCCTTGGAAACTAGAAGTGATATTGTCCTATCAGATGTCAAATTGCCAAAAAAAGTAAAATGTCCCGGAAGACCAAAGGGAGCTGCACTAACATCAATAGGTCTACCTAAAAAACGAGCCATTAGTAATCCTACTGCATTTGCGAAAAAACATTTTAAAATTAAAGAAAATATTATAATGGAATGGCTTACTGATAAAAAAGTGGTTAATCAAGTTAGAAAAGACAAATATATCATAGAGAAGAAGGATATTGAATGCCGCCATGAAGTTATTTGCAATGGTATTATGGAAGAAGACGTTGATATCCATATCATAAGACCTTACTGCACAAAAGATGCATGGAAAACCATATTAAATTTAATAAAAGCCAAAAAAAAAAAATATGACATGGATATGCCCTGTTTGTAACCGTGACATTGGATCGGAGTGTGTTTTGTGTGATTCTTGCCTAGTATGGTTTGATGCTGTTTGTGTTGGATTTAATATAAAATCAAAACGCACAGGATCGTATTGGTTTTGTACACATTGTAAAGAAACAAATACAAATAAATAATAATACAATGAACAAATAAATTAATCATAATCATCATCTTACATTCTTACCTAAGTATTTTATTCACTACATATTACGACGTTATGACGTTATGTGATAATGTGATATTATGTTATGTTTTTGTTTTTATTGTAATGGTCGGGTGTTCCTTATCTTACCGACCATGGTCGGGTGTTCCTTATCTTACCGACCGTGGTCGGGCGTCCCTTATCTTCCCGACTATGGTCGGGCATATAGACACAGCGTTGATTTTTACCCTGTCTTAGGATCTTAAATTTAGTATTCAATTTTAACACAATAATATAAAAAT
>NC_042495.1:69732832-69733748 GCF_005508785.2 Acyrthosiphon pisum
CATTACGATTATACTTAATATAATATAAAATAAGTTTATTCAGCCATATTATGATATATATGTGTATGCTATTTCTGATATTAACCATAATAGTTCTCTTTCTTTTGAACACCATATTGATGTTACTGTTGGTAGAGCGTTAAAAATTCTGGGGTTCTTAAAGCGCAACACTAGCCTTTTCACGTCCGCTACTTGTCTCCGCTCCCTCTATTTTTCCCTTGTCCGCTCTGTCTTAGAATATGGCTCAGTTGTATGGTACCCGTATGTAGCCAAGGACTAATTACGTTTAGAGCATGTCCAAAACCGCTTCCTTTCCTACGCCGCTTTTATACTCACTATTGATCACCCACTCCATGATTACCTATCAATTAGAACTTCCTTAAATATCCCTACTCTCGCATCTCGTCGTGTAGATGCTGACCTCTCATTCATCACCTCTCTCCTTAACGGCTCAATAGATGCCCTGAACCTTCCGTCCTCTATCTCTTTCCGCGTTCCTGTGAATTTCACTAGAAGTCACTCTTTATACCTTGTCTCCTCTCACCGTACTAATTACTCCCATAATAATCCATTAGATAGAATGCTCCGCCTACTTAATAGCTCCTGATCTGTAGCTGACTATATTATTATTTATCTCTACTGAATGTTTTTGTCTTTAGTTTTATTTTACCTTAGCATGTACTCTTTTTAGGTGAACGCTGTTTAGTATAAGTTTAAACTTAAGTCTATAATTATAACTATATTTTCCATGTATATTATTTCATTATTATCACTTCTTGTTAATCTACTAATTGTTACAATGTATCTATAAATTGCCATTTGGCGTTAAATAAATAAATAAATAAATAAATATACGTAAAATTTACATTTCAAAATACACATATAACGACCAAATGTCAGAACAAATACATGTTTT
>NC_042495.1:69733798-69735337 GCF_005508785.2 Acyrthosiphon pisum
AGTCCCGGTTGAGTTTTTTTTACAGATATTTAAAGAAAAACTTATGGAGAACCTTGTACCAAATTTTAAAAGCTTAGTTATAAAAGAAAAAAATTTTACGATTTTTCAACCACAAAATTACTTGCAAATTTTCGCAATTTTGACATATTTCGTATAAATTTAAACTTTAAGCACTTATAAAAAAAAATTGTGACTAACGATTTTGGATTTTTTTTTATCACTGTGAGAACAACTTATAAGAAACCTTGTATTAAATTTTCAAAGTTTTCTATCCAACCAAAAATTTTTTATCGTTATTTTAAAAAAAAATACTTAGAAAAATTGAAAATTTCATTTGTCTATAAATAGCTCAAAAAAAGTCGAAACACTTTGAAAATTTAACCCTGTATAGACAACGCTAATATAAACATCTGTTGCAAATTTCAAGTTCTTACAATAATTATTTTTTGAGTTACAGTAAAATTAAGTTTTCGTTTTTGTCAAAAATTGGTTTTGCGTAAAAATTCGCGTTTTTCCGTTATTTTTTTAAGGTTTTTCCTGCCGCTTTTGAAAAGTATTGGGAAATTTATTTCCAAAGTACCAACTAGATTCACTTTCCTTTCAGAAAAGGTACAACTTTTGAAAATCGAAGCATTTTTACTGCTCCAAAAGTTGTCGTCAGACACAAAAAAAAAAAAAAAAAATAAAAACACACATCATTGTAAAATCAATACATTCATCACTTCGTTCAGAATCTAAAATTAAAAAATTAAAAAATAAAAAAAATAAAAAAACACACATCATTGTAACATCAATACATTCATCGTTCCACTCAGAATCTAAGAAAAAAAAAAACACATCATTGTAAAATCAATACATTCATCGTTCCATTCAGAATCTAAAATGGCTAAACATTCCTACATAAAAATGATACATTTTGTAAAAAAACATTTGATTACTGATTCTTTTGTTATTTCGGAACACATATTTTTTAGCCTTTGTTCATATTTATAAATTGTCCCATGGAAAAAAAGCCCAGAAATATAAACATAAATTTGAACCCATGTATACTCTACTCTAATTAGTAATTACTATGTTCCTATGACAAAATAATAAAATAATATATTATAATGAAAATATATTTAAATTTCCCAGTGGTTTACAAAAGCGCCGGGAAAAACAAAAGAAAAATTAAGGAAAAACGGGAATTTTTACGCAAAATCAATTTTTCACAAAATTGAATTTGGTTTTTGGTGTAACTTTAAAAAAAATTACCGTAGATACATTAAATTTTGGCTGAATGTTTATCTTAGCATCTTCTATACACCATAACATTTTCAAAATATTTTGATGTATTTTGAGCTCTTTACGGACATCTTTATTTTCCATTTTTTTTTAGTTTTTTTTCTAAAAATATCAATAAAATTTTTATTTGTTGGATAAAAAAGCTTGAAAATTTAATAGAAGGCTCCTGTATATTGGTTTCAAAGGCAGATGAAAATTATAAAAAAATCGTTAGTCACAGTTTTTTTTTAAGCATTTAAAGTTCAAAAATGACAA
>NC_042495.1:69736451-69739506 GCF_005508785.2 Acyrthosiphon pisum
AAAAAAAATTACCGTAGATACATTAAATTTTGACTGAATGTTTATCTTAGCATCTTCTATACACCATAACATTTTCCAAATATTTTGATGTATTTTGAGCTCTTTACGGACATTTTTATTTTCCATTTTTTTTTAGTTTTTTTTCTAAAAATATCATAGTACACAATACAAAAAAATTACAAATTACAAAATTACAAATTGTACAATGACATTGTAAGTTTTCAATTTTTTTAGTTTTTTTTTTCTATAAATATCAATAAAGTTTTATCTGTTGGGCCAAAAAGTGTATACAATTAATACAAAGCTCCTGATATATTGTTACAATATCAGTTGAAAAATATTAAAAATACATAGGCACAATTTTTTTTTATAAGCATTTAAAGATCGAATTTTGACAAAATTTATCAAATTTTAATTTGAAAAATTATTTTGTAGTTAAAAATTTATAAAATGTTCAATTTTTGTATCTAAGAATTGAAAATTTAAAACAAGATTCCACGTAAGTAATTAATTCTGTTACCAAAAAATCTAAAAAATACATTTACGCAGTTTATTTTTATAGTTATTTTAAGTACAAATTTGGACGAAATTACATATTAAAAACCTAGGATAACTATTTTAGTTATTTTGTTGTGATTGTATAATATTATTCGTGGGTACTTGAAACTTCTAAAGTATACTATTATATATCTATGATAGTACCACGGTTTTTTGTTGATGTATAACGCGTTATAAGTACCTAATAAATATTATGATATGATTAATTTGGAATTTATTATAGGTAGGTACCTAATATAATATTATGTCTTATACCTAGACTAACATACCATCTCCGCTCAGAATCGTTTTTCTTATACAATGATATTATATCATTGAATTCAAATTTAATACCATCCATTATATAGTGACCCACTTGTAACCTACTGTACAGCAGAGCGAAATCCACTTACCCACCTTTTTAGTTATTAATTCTATTTTATTTATACTTATTTTTTTTAAAAATTTTTATTGTTTCAAGTAGTTCTGTGGATCAAACATATACATTTATAATATATTGTATTTATGAATTTAAAAAAATGTTTACAAATTTTATAGTTTATGAAAATAAAATAACTTCATATTAAATAATAAATGATATTGTATTATTAGATTCATTATTATAATTCAATAATAGACTTTTAAAAAGAATGGAGGGGAAATGTCCTACTAGACCTAAAACAGAAAAGCGAGGGGAAATGTTTGTGGGAAAGGTCCATTTAAATATTTTTTTTTTTTTATCGTAATATTTACAATTTTTTTTAGATTCTGAGTGAAACGATGAATGTATTGATTTTACAATGATGTGTGTTTTGTTTTTTTTTAAATTTTTTTTTGTGTCTATCATCACCTTTTAGGACAGTAAAAGTGCTTGGATTTTCTTCAACAGTATCTTTTCTGATAGGAAAGTGAATCGAGTTGGTAGTTTTGGATTTTCGAGAAAATTGTTTTTGGTTTTTGGTGCAACTCTTAATTTTTTGGTTAAAAAAGCTTGACAATTTAATAGAAGGCTCCTGGTATATTGTTTCAAAGGCAGATGAAAACAATACTACTGTTCGTTAGACTTCACTTAACGAGCTAATATAATAAATTGTCGTAGTGTAACACGATAAATAAACATTTAACATACGAAATATCTAAGTTTATAATAACTTATGAGTTCGATTCAGTATTATCAATAATATTTGAGTTAATATATATATAGATATATTATATTATATTGTCAAAAACCATAAAAAAACAACCTATTTTATACCATTTTGCATATTTCTTTAATAAGTTTAATACAAAAGATATAATTGTAACAAAAAATAACAGTATAATGTATAACATATAATGTATTTTTTTTTATTAATTAACCCGTGACAACTTAGGCCATTGGATGGTTTTTAACTGTGCGGCAGGATACTGTAGGTTTTTGTAAACACGTTTGTTTTAGTTTGGCAGAATTTCCATATGGGCACCCGTGAGTATCTGCCATGCCCGGGTGGGGGATGGCGGCCTCTCTCTCCAGACACCGTGACTATCCGAAGAGAATAGTGCAGCCCGAGACCAAGATTAGGACTGACGACGGCGCGCGTCGAAACCGACGACTTAGTCCGCTCGGCCACTTTGTCAATAACATAAAATGTTTGAATTTATAATTTATCTCTAGCACTCATTTGATCTGCAGCATCAATTGATTTGTCATCATTTACAGAGACTAGTGAGTACCGTGCAGTCATAGGCGGTGCGACCGACCTGCAGTCGATAATAAACTATTGTTTCCATTACGTAAACGATATATCATATATTATTTATAAATATTATTTCCAAAAAATATATTATAAACAGTAATCGGGTATCATTCTAAAATGCATGATATTTTACTTGTTGTGCTAACGTGTTTAATCGTACGGATTAATCTATAATAATAATAATAATAATAATAATAATAAAAAAAAAGCATAAATATTACAAAAAAATCGTAGTCATATATTTTACTTTCGTACGCCCCAAAAAGTTCGTAACCCCTAGACACAGTGTCTATAGTGCCTATATGCGCTAATACGGCCTTGTCTGATCGAATCGATGTATGTTGAAGTCGAACAAAATAGTAATTATGAATCGAGCTGCTCTGTGTTTGTCATTAACACGTTGATAAAGTGTCTTGTAGCAAATTACGCGGGTTATCATGTAACATGTTTGTGGTCTGTTTCAAGATTATTTGCGTATCTAGTTTATTACAAAAAGAGTATTGTAATATTCGTAAGCAATTGAATGACTAGTGCAAAATAATATTATTATACTATGCTATAGGCTAGAAGTCCACGGTGGTCGGGAGTAGGTAGCGATTAACGTAGTATCGCTATACATTATACATAATTTCGTAGCGAAAAACTTTAGTGCGCTAGTAATTTTCAGTTAGCGTAGCGAAAATTACCATTATTTTGTCGCTACCTTCAACATATTTGGTGATAGTTAAAATAGTATGATGACTATTACTTATATTTATTTTAAATAATTTATTTATACTACA
>NC_042495.1:69740425-69742262 GCF_005508785.2 Acyrthosiphon pisum
CATTTTGTAATGTTTTATTTTTTCAAATTAGAAAGAGGCTAAATGGTTTAGCAATGTTAAGCATTCATCGCGATATTGACGTTAATGTAGACGAAGTGTGAATGAAATGTCTCAAAAACCAAGACGAATAAATATTATTTTGTGATTTTTTTATGAAAATAAATGTATAATATTATAAATGTTGGTGTAGTTTTGAGTAACATCATGGTGACATGACTAGCATGGCCTATATAGTGTACTTTACCGAAAGGTAAGATAACATAATGTGATCCTAGATATTTGTCCCCCGCCTCGGTCTGCCCCCAATGTGCTAAATAATTTTGGTCATATCACCCCCTAGAAAAAAATCCTATATACGCCACTGCTAGACACAGTGTCTATAGTGCCTATATGCGCGCTAATACGGCCCTGTCTGATCGAAGCGATGTATGTTGAAGTCGAACAAAATAGTAATGATGAATCGAGCTGCTCTGTGTTTGTCATTCACACGTTGATAAAGTGTCTTGTAGCAAATTACGCGGGTTGTCATGTAACATGTTTGTGGTCTGTTTCAAGATTATTTGCGTATCTAGTTTATTACAAAAAGAGTATTGTAATATTCGTAATCAATTAAATGACTAGCGCAAAATAATATTATTATAATACGCTATAGGCTAGAAGTCCGCGGTGGTCGGGAGTAGGTAGCGATTAACGTAGTATCGCTATACAATATACATAATTTCGTAGCGAAAAACTTTAGTGCGCTAGTAATTTTCAGTTAGCGTAGCGAAAATTACCATTATTTTGTCGCTACCTTCAACCTATTTGGTGATAGTTAAAATAGTATGATGACTGTTACTTATATTTATTTTAAATAATTTATTTATACTACAATAAAAATGAATTATTAGGGTGTAATCCACGATTAACGCGCGTACTTAAAACCCATCCAGTGATCAAATGTTATATCAGTACCTACAAAAAATAAACTAACAAATTTCAATTAGAACATTTAAAAATTGTAGCGTAAAAGTAGCACGCTACATTTAAACAATATCGTTAGAATATTGACTAAATATGGAAAAATCACGAAAACTACCTAAACATTTTGAGTTTATGGTCTGTTTCAAGATTATTTGCGTATCTAGTTTATTACAAAAAGAGTATTGTAATATTCGTAAGCAATTAAATGACTAGAGCAAAATAATATTATTATACTATATGCTTTAGGCGAGAAGTCCGCGGTGTATATTAAAAATTGATAATTGGTATCTTTTCTGAAGGGAAAGTGCATCTAGTTGGATGCGTTAAACAGGTAAAGCTTGAATGTTCCCAGTTGTTTTCACATACATTGGGAAAAACAAAAAGTTAAGTCATGAAAAATGATTATATTTTTTTATTTTGTTTTATAAAAAAAAAATACCTAGGTATAGACATGTGAATGTTCTTATTAGCATTGTCTTTACACCATACAATTTATAAAACAATTTCACTCTTTTTGAGCTAGTTATGGGGATAGTACGTTTTAATATTTTCAATAAGTTTTGTTTTTAATATTATTGTCAAGAAAATGTGTCAAAGAATTTGAAAATGTGATACGGGCATCCTGTTATAGTTTCTATAATATCTGTTCACAGATATAAGAGATACATTGCCACCATTTTTCATGAGCATTTAAAGTTCACATTTCGACAAAATTCATCAACAATTTGCAAATTATTTTGTAGTTAAAAATGTAATATATGTTCAATTGTTTATTAAAAATTTATAAAAATTGATCATAGTAATATTAATTATCAAATTGAATTGAATATGTAAATTATTGTCTTACAGGTTGTCAAACCCGTTCCCATCTGCA
>NC_042495.1:69742362-69743872 GCF_005508785.2 Acyrthosiphon pisum
GTGTCAAACAAGTATATTTCAATATATTAATCGGTCACATTTATCGCATGCGATAAGCTTACGAGTTGTCGATCATTATCGAGTTTTCTAATCGTAGCAAATAGCCCGCATTACTTTGTATCTGACGAAAAAAAATAACTTTATATCGTCATATAATTTGAAATAATATTTCTACGTATTTAACTAAAATAATTTAAACATTATTTAAAAATCAGCGTATATGTACGATGCTCCCCCTGACAAAATTCCTGCCGGCGCCTATCATGCTGCCAGATCCGAGATAGCGACAAGCATATTGTTTTTATATTGTACCTAATATTAACGATGATTTCATAGGAGATTTTGCGCAATAATTTAGGTACTCAACAATGCCGCAACCGTGATCCGTTCCTCTGATTGTAGTGTCTGAGTATGTAGGTACACTTGTTAAGAGCACGTGATGCCCACATGTGTTGACTCCGTCTTACAAGTGCATAATATAGGTAGACAATTTTACCCTCAACTAAACACGCGTAGATCCGTTAATTTAAAAATTAGACCATTAGAGTAAATTGACCTCTCATACAATCTAAAGGAAAGATTATTATCTCGACAACCTCATGGGCTTTTTATTATATTTTATTTTTTAAGCGAGTTATGAGTATTTTAAGTTGTACAAACAATTTACAATTTTAAAGCTTGTATACCATACCGGCCCAGGAATATTAATATTTATAGCGATCATAAAAAACGATATAAAATAATAATGAAGGCACTATAAGCTTAATAATAGGCAACAATTTTACCGTATTTATCATAAGACTAGACAATAATTAAAATTAAATACCTACCTATTCAAATACAAGTCCTCTCTACCCGATATTATAATATTAAAAAAGGTGGGCAAGTGGATGTCGCTCTGCTGTATACCTATAGTAGGTTACAAGTGGGTCACTGTATAATGGATGGTATTAAATTTGAATTCAATGATATAATATCATTGTATACGAAAAATGATTTTGAGCGGAGACAAACCGTCAGTGTGAATATTTTATAGGTATTATGTTTATACCTATTTTTATTACTTATTAGTTATTATCAATACGGTAGCTGGTAAGTAGAATTAATATTATAAAATTACAACAAAATAACTAAAATCGTTATTCTTGGTTATTTATTATGTAATTTCGTTCAAATTTGAACATAAAATAACTATAAAAAAAACTGTGAATTTATATTTTTGAGAATTTTTGGTTACCTACAGAATAACCTACTTACGTTGAACCTTGTTTTAAATGTTCAATACTTAGCTAGAAAATCATTTTAAAATTTAAAATTTTATAAATTTTGTCAAAAATAAAACTTTAAATGCTTATAAAAAAAATTGTGTATAGGTATCTAAATATTTTAACTTATATTTAAACTACTATTGTAACAATATGTCAGGAGCCTTGTATTAATTTTTCACGCTTTTTGACCCAACAAATAAAATTATATTATTGAAAATGTTCGTAAGCAACTCAAAGTCAAA
>NC_042495.1:69743922-69744723 GCF_005508785.2 Acyrthosiphon pisum
CAAAATTTAAAATTCCCAGTAATTTTCAAAAGCGCCAAGAAAAACCAAAGAAAAATTATGGAAAAACGGGAATTTTTACGCAAAATCGATTTTTCACAAAATTGAATTTGGTTTTTGGTGTAACTTTAAAAAAAATGACCGTAGATACATGAAATTTTGACTGAATGTTTATATTAGCATCTTCTATACACCATCTTTACGGACATTTTTATTTTCCATTTTTTTTTAGTTTTTTTCCTAAAAATATCAATAAAATTTTATTTGTCGGATAAAAAAGCTTGAAAATTTAATAGAAGGCTCCTAGTATATTGTTTCAAAAGCAGATGAAAAAATATTAAAAATCCTAAGTCACAGTTTTTTTTTATAAGCATTTAAAGTTCAAAAATTGACAAAATATGGAAAAATCACGAAAATTAGCAAATTATTTTGAGTTAAGAATTCGTAAAAATTTTTCTTTTTAAATCTAAGATTTTAAAATGTAATACAAGATTCCTTATAAGATTATCTACCTTTATCAAACAAAAAAAAAATCTATAAGAAAGTCAAATTAAATTTTTATGATCATTTGAAATTCAAATTTTTACAACATTGGATATTCACTCGATTTCTCATGTAGCGATTTCCTTATTTTGTTGTAATTAAAAAACGAGTGACTGTAGAAACTTGAAAATTTCACTGAATGTTTATATTAGCATTTTATATGTACGATAAAATTTTTAAAATAATTTGACTCTTTTAGAGCTGTTTACGGACATTGTAAGTTTTCATTTTTTTAGTTTTTTTTTTCTATAAATATCAATA
>NC_042495.1:69744773-69746079 GCF_005508785.2 Acyrthosiphon pisum
GTTACAATATCAGTTGAAAAATATTAAAAATACATAGGCACAATTTTCTTTTTATAAGAATTTGAAAATCGAATTTTGACAAAATTTATCAAATTTAAAATTGAATAATTATTTTGTAGTTTTTGAAAATTTAAAACAAGATTCCTCGTAAATATTTAATTCTGTTGCCAAAATTCTAAGAAATACATAAGCACAGTTTATTTTTATAGTCATTTTAAGTTCAAAATTTGGACGAAATTACATATTAAAAAACCTGGAATAAATATTTTATTTATTTTGTTGTGATTGTAATGATGATATAATATTATTTGTGGGTACCTACTTGAAACTTCTAAAGTATACTATTATATATCTATGATAGTACCACGGTTTGTTGTTGATGTATAACGTGTTACCTGATGGATATTGTGATATGATTAATTTGGAATTTATTATTAATTCCTATTATAGGTCAATTTTTTTTTAATACTATAGATAAATATACCTACCTATAATAGGTATGTTTAATACTTAGACTGACAAACCGTCTCCGCTCAGAATCGTTTTTCTTATACTGTGATATTATATCATTGAATTCAAATTTAATACTATCCATTATACAGTGACCCACTTGTAACCTACTGTACAGCAGAGCGACATCCACTTACCCACCTTTTTTATTTTGTTTCACCCTTTATGCTCTAATAACTGATCAGTGATATACCAATTAATTTACAATTAATTGAAATTATTACTTACCTAATTAGAACATTTTGATCAAATTACTAAGTGTTTAATTCAATTTTTCAGTTTAATAAATAATTTAAGTTAGATAACTTATTATTTACATTTCAACAAAAAGGTTTTTTAATTTATAAAAAAAAACTAACTTCTAACTTCATTTTTTCAAATTATAAGCTAATAAGTTATAACTATTAGTATTTACATTTTGTATATAAATGGTTGCCATTGGTTACATATTATATTGGATATAGGTACAATTAATAATATTAGTAGACATACGGTGTATAAATTAATCTTATTTGCAGTAGGTAGTTATTTAGGTATAAAATATAATAATTATTAATAATGGTGTAATATTCTCGTACGTATAGGTGGTCAGAGTATTTATTCTGATAGCCAGTTGACTACGAGTATATTATGATTTTGCAGGAAGCAAGACCGATTTGTTGACGATGAAGTTGATGATGAGGTAATAGATAAATAAATTTGTAGACAGGTGAAATATTACTATGTGGTTTATTAAAATGTTCTTCAGTAAAATTGACTAAGTCCAAATAATTAAATTATTACACAAAGTGTCGTG
>NC_042495.1:69746130-69793749 GCF_005508785.2 Acyrthosiphon pisum
TTATGAGGGTCTTTCATTCCTTTTAGTATCATCCCTTACCTCTTCTATGCAGGGGCGGACTTACCATTTTTCCGCCCCTAGCCCTCCGTACATTGGCGTGCTCCCACAGGGGGGGGGGGAAGTAATGATCCATGAAATAAAACAAAACTATAAAAATTGTATTTAGGTATTTTTATATTTATTCATACCGACTAAACAAATAAATATTAATACAATTTTGCATAGGTACATTTGTATACTTGTACAATAATTAAATCATTTTGCGCTTTGATTTATCTGTAGCAAAATTATCTATGATTTGGTGATGAGCACTCTAGTATCTATAATCGTAATCGATTAGCAGATTTCTGAGCAGTATGCACTATACAGGAGACAGGCGACAGTGCCAGCGTCGCGCGTCGTCGCAATATTTAATATTATTAATTACTTTATCAAGACACCTGATTTCCAGAATTAATTCCAGTATTTTAATTGTGGTGCCGGGTGCGGGGTGAGGCGGGTCATTCCACTAAGCACTGTGCGAGCTGTCCCCCACCTAGCTAGTAGAGCGGCTATATACAATATAGAGTAATGTACTCGGCGGCCCGAGGCAGTATATTTGACCGCCTTGGCTGGCGTTTTGCGCATGCGCCATTCACAATATTGTACGTGTTTACGCCGCACACCCGTATACCATCTCCCATGCATTAACATAGGCAACGCCGGCAACTTACTGCCTCGTCGAGCGTCGATGTCGAACCTCTAGCGTTGGCGGCGCGCGCTGGTCGCAGGATTAAACCCAAACGGCAAGGTTATTATAGCTTATTAATTAAAACGTTACTGCGATGTGACTACGTGAGCCATTCTCCAGTTTCATGCAAGTTGTAAAAGAAAAAAAAATTAATATAAAATATAAATTTAGGTAAATAGAATTATGAAATTATGAAAAACTAAAAAATTGCGCCCCCAAAAATATTGCGCCCTAGGCCAGTGCCTTGGTGGCCTATGGGTAAATCCGCCCCTGCTCCTATGTTATTATTTTAATTATAGTTTATATACTCTCACCTTGATTACCTACGTTATTGTAATATTATCTTCCTTATACTGATATTATTTAAAAGGAACGGATACTAATATACTATCCGTTACAATGGTCTCAAACATGGTTGAAAGATAGGCGCAACTAGGGTTGGGTAACATTTTGATGGGATGGATGCAGCCTGCCTTAAAAAACAATAGTCAGTGGCTTACACTACATAAAAGAATATGAATATGTGGTAGACCTCTCTTTTGCCATTCTGTTGAATACATATAGCATCTCACTTCTCCGAATATTTTACCTTTTGTCAATAAGTTCATGGTCTTTTTGACTTTTAACCGAAACACTCTATATGAGTAAAAACTTGATGCAGAGACAGTTTTTTTAAGCGGTAACTTGGTTTTTGGATCGCGTTGTGGTATATTGATTGCATACCCATCACCCCCCCAACAAAACATTAAAGGATACTGCATTGCGTCGTATGCTCGATGTATCTCACTGATACGGTGAAGTGATGAGTTACTTCGGTTTTCGAGGATGATGTCTCATCGATCAAACTGCTGATCCACTAACACTAAATGCGACAACTAAATTGTGTATTAACTTTTAACTTAACTGAGTTAACCTATAGTTAAATTAACTTTTAACTTTTAACGTTTTGTTATTGGTGCATATTAACTTAACTTAACTGAGTTAAAAAAAATCATTAACTTGCCCAGCCTTGGTATTGCGTCAGGTCGTTATCGGTATCCTGTGGCCTACGCGTGCAAAAAGTCATAACGAAGATCAAGATTCCACGAAACGCCAACTATCTGCTAGATATTACATCCCGTTTTCTAATTTAAGTATATGCATTATATCTACATGTGTTAATGGCAATCTCTATATCCTCCCACTAGATACGTGATTTGTATCTTATGATGTGGGTTTTAAAATATTACACTTGAATAATTTTACAACCAGGTTGTTCATTTTCGCATATTTGCAATTTGACAATTTCCAAATATTACTGTGTTCGTTCACCTATACCTGACAGTACTATTTATTACTATACCTTTTAATTATCTACCTATGTTCATTAATACTTAATATGTTTTAAGTAAACGGATACTATCCGTTACAAACGTATAAGTTCAAATAATCATAAAAAATTAATGTTCTGTTTAGGTAAACGTTTTTTTTGTTTTTGTTATAGATAGAAAAACTTATGTGAAGTCTTCAATTAAATTTTTTTATCTTAGCCTCAAAAAATTAGACATGAATTTCCAACTGAAAAATAATGTACAAAGTTTTAAACATTTCTAATGGCTATAAAAGCTCAAAAAGAGTCAAAATAAATATAAAATTTTACTATGTATGGAAAATATTAATTTTCTTGAGACGTATTTAGAAAGATAGGTTATAAATAATTGTATTGTATTGTCCCGTCTACCCCCCTCCGTATGTATAAATATTTGATTTTTGTTCAATAAACGATGGCGGCGTCGCGGAAGTATTGCGAAAGCATTTCCCGCGGCGCTGTCGGTTCAAAACGAAAAAAAAAAAAAAAGGTTATAAATAATTTAAATACTTTACTCTTTACTTTAAAATAAAACAGGATATTTTATTCATGTAGCTTCATCAAAATAATTAAGCGCATAATCGTAAGTCCACTAGACTTTTGACTGGTGCTGACGGCTGACTATGTTTGAAGTAAAGCTAATGTGAGCCTCTACTCGTATTTATATGGGTCCTAACAAGGACATATGGTTGTGGCATGATATTCATGTGCTTATTACATGATATTTCATATTACTTCTAGTTCCTGCCGGATTGCATTATTATGCGGATAAGTAAAAACAACTTGTTGTTTTCACCTTTGCTCTAGACTTCCTGTTATTTAAGCTTTGCACGTACACCGATTGTATTGACTATTAATACCTACATTACATATTATAATATCATAAATTAAAATGTAACGATCTCACACGTAAAGGTACCTGTTGATATGATACGATATTACGATGAGGTAGTGACGTAGTGTTGTAATACATTTGCATAAACTGATTAATTTGTTAATTGTTTTCATTTAAATGCTTCAAAATGTAATTGCTATAAATCAAACTGTAAAATATTATGATGTATATGTATATTATATATGTTTCTAAGTGTTCAGAAAATATATGATTTCACTCGTGTATTATCTAACTGATAAACCTTTAACAATTTCACCTTAGCCCTCTTCAAATTAATGACTTCAAATTAACTAGTGCGGTGCGCATGTAGCGAATAGCGATTACTTGCATACAGACACTGTTGATGAGATAGGAAGAGGTAGAGTTGTAATAAATTGCTTAGAAAGATTAATTTATTGTTTTTTTTTTTTATTTAAATGTTTCAAAATTTAGTATGACAAATATTTGCAAGTGTTCAGAAAATATACGATTTGACTCTTTATTTCCTAAGTCCAAATATCGCTGATTAAATTATTCTATAAGTACAATTTGATATTTCAAGATGGCATTAAAATGTGCTCGTCCTGGCTTTATCAATTCACGTCTGTCTATGGCCTTTTCGGGGCTCTACTTATAGGCCTACTTTACATTAAGTTAAATAGAAATAAACTATCATTGTATTAATGTTGAAATTGTTTTAAACTATTTATTTAAAAAACCACCAGCATGGAGTTCTCAGTCCACACACAACTTTTAATACAATTTTTGGTGCTTATATTCGTGATATTGATACAATACAATCGTGATTCTGATTATTATCTTACAATAACATGTATCTACATAAAACAATTTCCGAGGTTTCTAATCGTAGGACGTAAGTACTAGATTGTATCTTTTTAGTAAATACGTTTCGGAGAATCCATGACTAAAAAATCTGGATAATACGAAAATTTAAAATTGAAAGTTACAATTTAAAATTAAGAGTTACATTATGCTTTGAAAATTCATAAGCGGGACTGCAAAAGAAAAAGAAAAATATTTTGGTTTTTACAATTAATCTGGGCATTGGATATCAGTGGTTATACGACTATGATAGGCATATCTTTTTTTTACAAACATTTCTAATCCGAGGCCGGTCGATAATCCTTTATACATTTACCGATGTAGTATGTAACTTTTAACTTTAAATAAAACTTAGGGCCGTTCTTACAATGTTCGGTTAAAGTTAACCGACACTTAACCGGCCGAATTCTGCCGGTAACAAAATCTGTTATTAGTCGGTTAGTGTTAACCGACACTTTACCGTACATTGTAAGAACGGCACTTAGTTACATTACTGTAACAAACTTGTATCTAGTTACTCAGCAAAAAGTATCTAGTTACATAGTTTTAAAGTAAATTGTAACTTGTAACTTGTAACCAGTTACAATAAATTGAGTAACTTGCTAAACCCTGATACCGTATCTGTGATTGTCAGCATATATTGTATATATCTTATATTTTACATTAAATATCTAACATAAGATATACAGTTTATATCTTATCTTATCTTATTAATACCTTTGTAAACAAATAGTAAATGAGCTTATAAGTATATTTAGGTACCCTAGACGTAATTTTGGATAATTATGTTATTTATTGATATTATTAAATTTAAATAAGTTCAATTCAAACGTAAATGTAAAAAAATATTCAAATATTGTTAGTCAAATGACAAATCCGTGTATATTGTTCTATTAAGATAAATAATGAGAACATAATGGTTTTATAATCATCTATTTCTTTTATTGCATTCTTGGTAGGTACGCTATAATTATTATAATGACAAAGCCTAATTGTTTTTTAATTTCAATAAATATAAAAACGCAGTTGGAATAGTTAGCACAATATTTGTATTATTCTCAACATAGATAAAATACATTAACGAAAAATCATATTTTTATGATTTTTGAGTAATCTTAGAGTAAAATCACCTATTACAAAGAATATAGAAAATATATTATTGAAGGTTTGACAATTTTCAATTATATTGAATTCCTTAATTAATTTTAACTTTTGATTTACAATATTGGTTAAATAGTTATGTTTCAGTAATAGATATAGATATTAAGTATAATATTATAATAGGAATATGATTAATAAAATCAAACTTTACATAATTTGTTAGATTATTTTTGTATTATTAATATACAATGTATACCTATATTATAATAAACATTTTATATTGTTTTAGTTATTTAAAATAAAGATCACATTTAAGTGGTTGGTATAATAAAAAAATATATATTTTACATAAATCGTTTTTTTTTTAAATAATAATTAAATAAATAAGTAGCATATTGTCTACTATCTTTAATAATTTTCTATGATACCTATTATTATTAACAACATTCCAGCTATTGGCTATAATAATCAACATGTTAATTAAGATCAAAATCTATATACGTGTAACTAAATAAGTATAATGTGATATTTGACACATGTTATAGCATGTTATAATATTACGTAGGTATAATGACTAATGATTTTTAAATAATGATTATCCAGAAATTACTATACTATTACCTACGGTTGCTTTCGGTTCGTGTTATGACAAATGTATCTATTTACATAAAATTAAATATCACGAATCTGGTGCTAAAGTCTAAGTAGCTAAATAATTATAATATAATAAAATATTATATAAATGCAATATTTTGTATGACTCCACAGTTCACACGGTCATATTGTCGAGTTTGTACTTATGATTTTATTTATGTCATTTCAAATTGTTTTGAAGTCATATTTATTTCAATATGTATTTTTAAATGTACAATAATAATTAAACATCACGTAGTCACGTCAATTAAATAATATGTTGTCAGTACGTCGAAAGATAACATTAGGCACGCATGTACCTACGCCACATTAATATATATTAATTAGGTAGAGTATAATTTAATAACTTAATATTATATAGGTATTATTATTGTTATCGCTGAAAGTAATAATTTATGTGTACAGAAAGTCAAAAACTATTGATAAGTTTGTTCATTCTGTGTAAAAGTGGGGAAAAAATTAGGCCCCTATATGAACAATTGACCTATATGAAGTAAAGTCGTAAAGATAACAAAATAGATTAGAGAATAACATTATTTAAATTCAATGCTTCTATAGAAATACGACTAGTTAACATAAAATATTCATAGAATTGTTGTTGTTTAAATATTCAATCACTGCAGTTTAAAATGTATTTATTCATGCATAAACTTTTAAACATCGAGTCGAATAATTTATATAATAATATAGAAAGTCATGATGTGTTGAAGTGATCACTTATAAATACGACGCTGGTACATACAATTGCCAGACAGACATAAACCTCCAAACATGCAAGACCTTCACACCAGCATAAAATGAACACTTATATTTTGCTATTAATTGTGAAATTCATGAAAAGTTAAATCTAAACTCTATACTAAATAATATTACTTATCGACAATCGTAAATATTACCTTAAAATAATATCATATTAGCTTAGGTATATATTCTTAATTTATTATTAAAACAATGAAAATTGTATTTAATGTGTTTTAAATTATTTAAATTTTATTAAATGCGATATCATAGTTCAGCAAAAGTGCAGTTTATTGTATGCAATTTTCAATTTTTTTTTTTTTTCAAAATATGTGTCTTAAAGTACTGTGAGTGAAAGTGTTTTGAAAATAATTGTTGCTCTTTTTTTACCAAATAAAGTTAATTAATTGTATTGTCCCATTAAGTTAACTTTTTCTTAAAACCACAGATTTAAAATATATTCTATTTTGTAAAATTCAATTTTATAAAAAAAAAAAAAATCTGATGTATCAAATAGGTATTACTTATAAATAATAATGGTTTATTTTAAGATATAATTAAATAATGTAATATTTTGTCATATAAAATTTGCAATATCGACTTTTAAATAGGGGTACCTATATTGTTAATCACCATCCCAACACTAAATACATTCAGATTCAGTGCCTTAAAAACACAAATTTGGAAAAAAAAATTAAAAAATAAGCATTGGTCAATGCCATTTAAAAACTGCATTAGTTGTTCCCACAGTTAAATTTATCAGAACTTAGATCATATACAATCTATATGTTTATGGTTCTAAGAATTGGAACGATCAAATCGCTGTTTAGCAGCTAATTATACAGTGAAGTTATACCTGCTATAGGCGAGTAGTGCACTGACCTTGCCGCCGTGACCCGTTCAAGCCTAACCGATGTTTTCAGTGGTACTCAAACATTTTTGGAATGAGCCATGCCTTCCCCAATTTGCACACTTAGGTGCTTGATATTCACATTCTAAAAATTCCCACTTGGTGCATGAGGGGCCACTTTTTGAGCTCATGAATATAGGTAGAAAGATTATTGTAATGGATACGATACAGTGGATAAGCCCTTTTGTCCGCAAATTTGTTTAAGATTTAAATTTAGTGAAAGATGAAAAGACTTGTTATGTTGCTTCAAATTAACAATTTTTTTGTTTGAATTTATAGAGAATAATGCGTAATATATAATAACATTTAAGACAGTTCTGACTAGTGACTCTAGAATACAACTGATATAGTGATGTCTTAAGTATTTCGGACTCCGTTGTGTATTCGCATAAGATAAGGATATTTATAATATTATATGTAATCCTAAAATTAAATTTATGACTACTCTCTTTGTTGTGTCTGATTCTGTTTTGTGTCTTACAACGTTTAGACTGATTGACAAAAGATAAGTAACAACAAAACACGTTTTAAGTTACGCCTACAGTATTCCTAGAAATGAAAAGGTTCGTAATAAAATAAAATATTATAATATATTTTTTAAGAACAAGTCGCTATCTGTACATCTTGTAATTAATGCCGACAATTCATATAGGTATAATCCTTGATATTAGCTGATAAAAGTATAAAACGAATAAAATTATAATTTATAATGATGTGCTGATGTAGTACCTACTTGATATAATGATATAAAGATACATTTAAAAAGATATATAAGCATAATAGGTAATGTATGCAACTAAACATATAATAGTTATATTACTTAGCAGTTTTTGGAAGACAGTCGTTACCTACTATATAATATGATAAATTACCAGACGTACATGGTTTA
The DNA here is from genome assembly GCF_005508785.2 of Acyrthosiphon pisum. Classification (NCBI taxonomy): domain Eukaryota; kingdom Metazoa; phylum Arthropoda; class Insecta; order Hemiptera; family Aphididae; genus Acyrthosiphon; species Acyrthosiphon pisum. The sequence goes on from NC_042495.1 coordinate 69,754,218, forward strand.
TATATAGGAATATTATTTTCTCAAGATATTTTTTCGGACTTCCATTGCTTACATTTATGAATAATTAAAATTAAATAGAACTGTAATACTGTATATATTTGCTGTTCATTTTAATTCATATTTATAGTACAAACTATAGTTAGTTTTTATACATGTCATGATGTATAATTTATGAAGGACATAATAATATGATAGGCAGATAACGGCTTGATTGAAAAATAGTACCTATCATTATTTAGACAGTTCAAGATCCTATAAGATCTACGCGATTTAATAGTAATCTGTATCCGTTGTGAATTTTCCACTGTACTTATTGACTCTAATTATACTCAATACTGCGTTTCACATACATATAAGAATAAGATGTATGAAGTTACAGTATTATGATCACAATTTAAAAACAGTCAATAACCTCAGGAAGGGAACTAATTGCTACATACTTCGCCTAACACATAATTATAATATTAGAGATCATCTTGCCATATAACAGACCCTCAAAAAGCAGATGGTTATTACTTATTATTAACAACTACATAGACCACAGATGGTAGAAAAGGTCAACCGCGAAGAACTGCGATGCGAGGGTAAATATATATACACTGTGGGAAAGTCTTTTTTTGGCTTAGTTATTATTGCACTAGTCTAATTTGGCACTGTGCCCAAGTATGTACGATTAACAGAACATAGGATTTATCATAGGATATGCCATCTAGATGTTGTAACACGTGTGTTGCTACGAAATACAGCTGCCAAGCACGGCCACACGTGTATGACCTTAGGTAGTAAATACTAGTTCTGGGCATTGACCCCCACGACCGTGGGAGCGACAACACTTATCGTAGAAGAGTAGAGGGGATACTCTATAATATAGGAGAAACTTGACCAGCCGAGACGTGATTTTACTAAGCAAATGCATGCATCTTCAAACCAGATAATCTTTTAAATTTAATGGTTTGGACTTAGAAAATAAACGAGTTTAATCGTTAATTTTCTAAATTATGTACGCAGCTACATGAGAATATTTTTTATTGATGCTATTAAAATATAAAAAAAAAATTCCAACAAACCACAGAATATAACATGTTGTTACTTTTAAGTTTATAATAGACTATATATAGACATTCTAATACATGTGTTGCGCGGTGCAGTTTGCATTCAGTCATGAAAGTGTTCTGAGTGTACGCACCGACTAGTGTCACTATTTCTCGGATGGATGACCACCCGGAATTTTCAGTGACAAATCTTTGCCACACATACACACGTGTTCAAACTCCAAACCAACAACACCCTCCCTCCATAGAAGCAGGCTAATGACCTCAGTCGTCGAAGCCTTAATTTCAAATAAAAAAAGTATTATCATAAGAGAAGAATGATTAAATGGATAAAAATGCATGACGTGTAAACGAAACAAAGAAACAATTGGGGTAACCTTACATGCATAGAATATCCGGCTTGAAGAGTCACAATTTTCGCAACAACCTCCGGTTAAATAACCAGCAATCAACCTCATCACCGTTTTAGGCAGAATGACCGTGTATAAGGTTTTCTAAAGTTGAATCGCAGTTCCTTATTTCTAAAATTACTACTGAAGACACCAAAGTTAATTGTGTGGTTTCTACATACAATGCGACCAAGCTAGAGAGAATTTCCCATGTAATTTAAAGAAACACGTGTATGCTTAATATTAGTAGTGAGGAAGAGGTAGGTGATTAAAAGCCGTCTCAGTTCCTACGCCACATCCGTTTTTTTTACCGGAACTACTACGCTAAAATGTTTTATTCAGCTCAGACTTCGGAACTTACCTTTGACTCGGTAAAAAAAGTCATCTAAAAATAGATTTCTCACGGTATACCTTTCATGTTTAGTCGGTCAACATACAGGCCCCCACATGCGAATTGTCCATCCTTTCCAAATTAGTTCACAAAGTGAGGTACACCGACGCCAATTCACCCGTAAACTGAGGTCCTGGGTACACTAAAACCGAGATACATTTTGTCTGATTTTGACCAAGATATATTTTATATTGTTTCATTTTTTCACGGGCGAAGTCAAGTATTATACCGCTAAAAATGGATGGCGATATAGTTTCTTGTTTATAAAATCCACCAAGAATTGTAATATTGCTTTAATCCCGGTTAGGTTTATCCTTTAGATCAGTGTTTCCCAACATTTTTACACTATAGAGACATAGAGTATAGACCACATACAACTGAAAATTGTTAATAGGTCGGAGCCACCCTGATTTTAGATTGATTATGATCATTATTTATTTTTTTTTTTTATTGAACAAAAATGTATATATTTACAATCTGTATTTACATGTTATACAATAAGTACATTTTATGATATTTGATTGACGGGAGGGGGAAGTCACCTAGCGGCGGCACCCCATGAACAATTATGATAATTTATGATACTAATTACAATACCTGCCACGATATTCCACAGTCAACTATAAACGTGACCTTGTGACGAAAAAAAATATGTAATAACACAAAGCCGTAATAAATACATATAATTTTTTTCTACATTTAAATTTATAAACTATAAAATTATATAAGCCTGTTTTTGTGAGCAACAGCCTTCGGATTCATATTATAATATATTATATTATATTAAGGACAATGGGTTTCACTTATAAATTATTCATAAACAAAACATAAGAAATTAGCATAAGAAATTGGCAAGGCCAGGTGGTTGTCACGAAAATAACGACTTCTCACTAGCCCATGTCACGTCCATATCCATACCTAGGAATTAGAGGGGCCTGGAACATAGGATGTTCAGATGTACTAGAGCTGTTGAGACCAGAGTGACTTCTCACGCTATACTCAGCCATATACACTTTTATACGACTACTGTACAATTCATATTATTAGAATAAATAACTATTTAATTTTACATTCATATTATTTCACCATGTAACATGTAAAGATTTAAAGACAATAATTATTTTTAATTATTAAGCTAATCTTATACCAATTAAATATTTAATTTAATATAAGTATACTAAAATAATTATTTTAATTTAATTTAATTAAATAGTATAATGAAATTATATACATCTTATTTTATCATGTGACATTTAAAGATTTGAGACAATTAAACTAATCGTATACCAATTAAATATATAGCAGACCTACACTACAATAATAATTTTAATTAAATAAGTATAATGAAATGATATGGATAATATTATTTCATCATGTACCTACTTAAAATTTTAACATAAGAAAACAAAAGTCTAAAATTGATCTTAGCTAAAATAATTATTGCATGTGTAATCAAATATGAATAATTAAAACTTAAAATTTAAAAAAAATACATCACTAGGCCAATTATTTTAAATATATGATAATAATTAATAAAATCTATCAAAAACACATCGTATTGTATTATGTGTTTCCACACATCATCAGTTAGATAATTTAAAATAAAGTCTTAAATGTATCTTACTGTTCAATATATATTTTATAATACATATTTTATAATACTGATTATTACACTAACAAAAACATACACGTATATGTACACATTTCCTTTGAAACTATGAATAAATAATATGGAGGCAAAAAGCTACAATCGATCTCTCACAACATTACCCAAAAATTACGAATACCACAACAAAACTGGCAAACAAAAGAACAATGGACAATTGTCAATTATTGATTTATAAATAGCCTGAAAAAAATATTATTTAGCCTCCTGATGCCCATTGTCTGTTCTTTGTCGAAGAAGTTTCGGGATCGTAAATCCGATAGTTGATCGGGACAATTGCACATAATATTATAAAAGTAATTAACAAATATACAAGGTGTAAGTACCTCTCTTATATTGATTTGTGTTTGTATATCATTATATGATTGTAATATAAACTGTTAATATTACATATTATTTCTTATGAAATACAATATATTAAACAGTAAGACTATGGTATATTATATTGAAGTCCATATCTAATATGTTCTATAGTGTTGTCAACTAATCTAGAAAACAAAACGACAAGGGAAAAAAAGTCAAATCAAAGTTAAAAATCCCAAATATTAGTTTTAAGTAAATTATCAAGTTATCAAATTAAAATATCAAAATATTATAAATTGGTAAATAATAATTATGATAAATCTAAAATAACGTATAGTATACCCACTTATATTATGCTATAGCTGTTAAAAACTTTGTTTTGTCTTTTTCCTCGCATAAATATTCTGTTGCTTAAAAATCACAAGCATTTGTTTGAGTAAATGATCAAGTTGTATACAACAAATATATATATATAAATAAGTACCTACATAATAATAAAAAAAAATCATACATAATATCGTATAGTATAATATTATGCTATTGCTATTAAGAAAGTTGGTACGTATATCTCTTTTCACACTTAAATATTCTTCACATAATGTTTGAGTTTATTGTGTAATAATTTTGCAAATATTTTTGTTTTATTTTTGTTCGTAATGTACCCATTGAATTTTGTCCTAATTTTGATTTGTCATTAATTGCCACCTCCGATATGATTTTTGTTATTAATACTCATATCATAGAAGGATGACAATGGTAACAGCCTACAATTAGTCACTAATATTTGTGATTTCTAAGTAAATTACATTTGACGTTTTTTACGTGACCTTTTACTGATTACCGTAGTGAACAAAGTCATGAGTTATGGCTCATGAACCTATCATGATTCATAGCTCTATCATGACCACGGCTATAGATAGTATGATTGCTCATCGACCCATGATTTCCATACTAGAAAAGTGTCTACCGAAATGAATCTTTATAATCGTTATTAAAATTAAATTAAACAGCTGGAGATTTAAGCACTAGTGCTTATACGTCATAGTGATTATCACACAACTACAATTTACATTTAAAAGGTAAATGCATTTATAATCACTAGTCACTACAGTAAATAATTTTGAATTAAATAAATATTGACCATTGTGTTCAATAAAAAACGATTCTTCTTCTTCTTCTTCTCCTTCTTCTTCTTCTTAGGTTTTCCGGCCATCAAGACCATCCCATCACTCATCCAATCCTCCAGCCTTCCCTATCCATCGCTCTTGTTTTCCAGTCCCATCCTCCAATCAGTGTTTCCACATCTTTTCTTATCACATATTCCCGCCTCGATCGAGGTCTTCTCAGTGGTCTCTTACCAACTGGGTTCTCGGTCATGATCATCCTTATGAGATGTTTCTGGCTTCGCATAGCATGCCCAGCCCATAGTAGTCTTCATTTTATTATTACGCTTAATATGTTTTCTTTCCGAAACAACCTTTCCAGTTCCTCATTTTTTCTTGTTTTCCTCTGCCCCGTTTTTCTGTCCTTCACAGGTCCAAAATACTTCCTTAAGACTTTCCTTTCAAAAACCAGAAATTTCTTTTCCTCAGTCTTTCTTAATGGCTATGCCTCAGCCCCATAAGTGATAACTCATTTTTTTCTGTTTATATTGAACCCAGGTATTTAACTTGATTGGCTCTAGTGAACTCATATCATCCAACTTTCAAATGTGTAAAAATGACCGCACAAGGGTATTTTATTATATATTTATATTGGCATAAGTACTATTAATATATTTCACTTTTTTTTTTTTATAAATATATTTGTAAAAAAATAGGATAAAATAATTATAGTCACGCTACGTATGTTCACAGTCAAAAAACAAATATGATATTTAAAATAATATGCATAAACGTGTTCAGTGATGTGGATTAAATTTGATTTAACACAGTTTTGACATATACCTCCACACATTTTCATATTCTTTGTTGAATTAGATTTATATTTCTACCTTTATATTCAATTAAAATCTCATATTTACAACATTTATCGTCAGCGTTTTTTACTTTTATCAAAGCCTTTTTGTCTTTTATAAATGTTGGTAATGTAAAAAAAAAATTAGAAAACGTTTTTATGAAAATATATTGAATGGAGATTTTATTTTCATATTTTCCTATTTCCTATAAAACAACCAATGTTCCGACTAGGAAATAAATTTGAGTGGACTGTATATTTTTGTATTTTGATATATTCAATGTAGAATAAATATTATAATTTATTAATAAAGGTACTGCGGCAGTAACCAAAATATAATAACTTATGTTAGGTTTGAATCGTAATGATAACGTGTATGAAGTCCATCTGTGCAAGTCTGCCCTGAGTGGGTCTTGCTGCAGAAAGCTCCGTTGAACACGCACTGACGAGATTTGGTGCTCCGCATTCGTATTTATAAGCTTGGTCTCGCCCGCTAGTTGACTGCTGCTGCTGCTGCTGCCCCGTCCACTGCGTTCTGCCTTCGTAGGTCCGTATGCAATGCGGCCGGTCCGGTGTTCTGTGTAGAAGACCACCTACGTAGTTGTAATATTATTAACACATAGTACTAATCAATACTTTATATTCAATGAACAGATATCAGGGTTATACGAATAGTTGTGCAATTGTGCAAAACATTATAGTCATAAGGAACTTACAACAAGCGTATGACTCGTACCTTATCATTGTCGATTTGCGTGTGTTTATTTAAAATATACTTAATTAATTAACAAATTGTTATTTATTTTGAGTTACCTTCACTTTCTACAAAAACTCGTTGTAAGCCTACCTGGCTTATAACATAATTGGTGGCAACGGTGCTCTTCAAACATAATATACTGTATACTATCTGCAGTAGTAATACAATAAGTATAATTGTTGAAGCGGACATTCAGGAGGTGAACAAATTTTTCATATACCACACGGACAAGGAGGTTCAGGTCAGGCGTGGCTTGTGTTAAGCCTGGTTCAAATCAGGAGTTGGTGGACAAGGGAGTGCAATCATAGGATAAGTCAGCAACAGAAAAGGAACAGTGGGTACGGACAACAGAGGACAACAACGTGACAATATCAAGCGCGGAATCAATCAAAGGGGCAGTACAATCAAGGCGTCATGTTGAAGTAAAAAAAAATTTTTTTGTAATTGTTTATGTCTGACGATAGTCAAAGTAGCGATAGTAGTAGTATCGAATCTAGCGATAGTAATTATCAATTGGCAGAATTATTTGAAATTGAAATAGTAGAAATGACTATTCCCAAATTAACTTATGAATCAGGGATTAAATTTATACCAAGGTACGGGGGAGAGCAAAGCGAATTGGGCAGTTTTATTAAATCATGTGAATATGTTTTAAATAATGTCGTGGATACTCTTCAACCATTAATTTTAGAAGGGATATTGGCAAAATTATCAGGTAGGGCCGATCAAGTAACTAGGTTTAAAACCATTGGTACATTTGAGGAATTAAAAACCATTTTAACGGAGAATTTTGGAATATATCAAACAGTGAGTCAGTTGCAATTAGAATTAGCAGCATGTGTACAAACTAAGAATGATTGAATAAAAGCATATTATGAAAAGGTCAAGGGTATTTGTTTTAAATTAATAGAGGCAATGGTATTAGAGAACCCAAAAAAAACGGAAGAGACAGTGATAAACAAAATAGTGAAAAAGCAGGCGTTAAATGTATTTGTAGCAGGACTGAGAGAACCGTATAATATATTAGTAAAGGCTCAGAGTAGAAATACACTAAGAGAAGCATATCAGGTAGCATTGGAAGAGGAAAAAGCGTTATTAGCTCAGGAACATAATAGGAAATTGTTTGTGAATAGCGACAAAGGAGTAAAATCAGGTGTTAAGTGTTTTAAGTGTAATAAAATAGGGCATAAGAGTTTCCAGTGTTATAGTAAGAGTACAGGGCAAGGGAAAAATCAAAGTTACGAAAAGACAAATAGGGAAAGTGGGAAGATCAAACGAAAATAACGTGTAATTATTGTAAGAAACCAGGACACGTAATGGCAAACTGTTATAAAATAAAAAATAAAAATAGGTACCAAGGTGAAAATAGTAATAACAGTAGTGGAAGTAATGCACCGGTAGCGAACTCATTAACAGTCAGTGAGTACCAAGCGCGAGTGTTGACCATAAGTGAAATGAAAAACGAATGTGTTAAGTGTGATGTACCATTGTTAAAAAATAATGTCGGAGAATTTTTAGTGGATAGTGGTGCTGATTTAAATTTGATTAAATTTTCGAAATTGAAAGGAGAAGTGAGAATATTCCCAAGTAAGACGGTACAACTAAGAGGTATAAATGCGACACCAGTTTTAACATTAGGAAGAACAACATTAGAGTTGACAGCAGGTGACGTAAAACTATCATCAGAATTCGAAGTAGTATTTGATGACTTTCCGATTTATGTAGACGGTATAATAGGAAAAAAATTATTGAAGGAATATAAAATGTGCATTGACCTAGAGAGGAACGTGTTAGTAGTACCGGACAGCAAAATTAATATTCCCCCACGCGCGCAAACAATAGTACCTATACGAGTGAATAAGTTATTACAAAACAAGTGTTTGGTGATTCAAAGTCAACGCATTAATGAGGACGTGATAATTGGTAGTACAATAGGCAAAGTAGAAAAAGAATATATGAAAGGAATAGTGTTAAATAATTCGGACGAGTGGCAAGAAATAAATAAATTAAAATTAGATAAACTGGAGTATGAAGAATACGAGGACTGTGAACAGGTGTTAATATGCAGCAACGAGAAAAATAGGATTGACTTACTATTAGACGCGTTAAGAGTAGATCATTTAAATACAGAAGAAAAAGAAACTATATACGAAGTGGGTTTTAAATACGCGGATTTATTTTTGTTAGAGGGGGATATGCTATCGACAACGAAATCAATTAAGCATTCAATACCAGTCCCAGACGGAATCACACCAATAAACGTAAAACCATATAGGTTACCCAGAGCACAGCGAGAGGAAATTGATAGACAAATAAGAGAATTGGAAGGGAATAAAATTGTAGTAAAAGCCAATTCGGCTTGGAATGCACCGTTAATAGTTGTTCCAAAAAAAGAGGGATTATCAGGAGGAAAAAAGTATAGAGCATGTGTAGATTTTAGAAAATTAAATGAAGTAACGGTAGGCGATGTATTTCCTTTACCACAGATAACTTAAATTTTGGACGAATTGGGGAAATGTAAGTACTTTACAACCCTTGATTTGGCGGCAGGATATCATCAAATTGAACTAGATGAAAAAGATACAGACAAAACAGGGTTCTCAACGGGGACAAATCATTATAAATTCTTACGATTACCATTTGGATTAAAAGGAGGACCTAGTACTTTTCAAAGGTTAATGAATAATGTACCGACAGGATTACAAGGGGTAGATGCATACGTTTACCTAGATGATATAATAATATTTGCACCAGATCTAAGGAGCCATAATGAAAAATTAGAAAAAGTGTTAAGTAGATTACGCGAACATAATTTAAGAATTCAACCGTCTAAATGTGAATTTTTAAGAAAGGAGGTGACATATTTGGGGCATATTATAACAGGTGATGGGGTGCGTCCGGATGAAAAAAAAAATTGAAAGCGTAGTAAATTTTCCACAGCCAAAGAACCAAAGGGAATTTAAAGGATTTTTGGGATTAACAGGATTCTATAGGAAATTTATTAAGAATTATAGTCAAATAGCAAAACCGTTGACGGCATTATTAAAAAAAGATGTAGTATTCGTATGGAGCGACATGTGTCAGAAAGCATTTAGTACCATGAAAGAAATATTAACGAGCGAACCTATACTACAGTACCCAAATTTTGAGGAAATGTTTATTTTAACGTGTGATGCTTCAGGACAGGCAATTGGGTCAGTACTTTCGCAAATGAGTGCTGGGAGAGATCTCCCCATTGCATATGCATCTCGAGTATTAAATAGCGCCGAACTATATAGTACTACGGAAAGAGAGTGTCTAGCAATAGTGTGGAGTGTAAAACACTTCCGCCCTTATTTATGGGGTGCTAAATTCAAGGTAGTGACAGATCACAAACCATTAACCTGGCTGTTTAATGTCAAAGATCCCGGGTCGAGATTAATTCGTTAGAGACTAAAATTAGAGGAGTATGATTATGAGATAGTTTATAAGAAAGGAACGGAAAATCAAAATGCTGATGCGTTGAGTCGAATACTAATAGCAGCTAATGAGGAGGAAATAACGTACAATAATTGTACTCAAGCGTTAGCTAGTAAAAAAATAGTGAATAAAAACATAGAAGAAGAGTGTTACGAGGTGGCACGTGACACTATAATAATAAGTAAAAATAAAAGCAAAGATAATTACGATAAAACGATGAATCCATTAACTATAGAGGATCATGTGAAAAATATTACTTAAGAATAATCAAATGAAAAATAAATAAGCATCTAAATGGGAAGGCCCATATGAGGTAGTAGAGTGGCATGACAATGAGAACATAACAATACGGAAAAACAATAAATTGTACGTGTTCACATTAACAATGTGAAAGCATTTGATGAGTAAATATTAAATTAGAATTATGTTTGTTATTCAGGTTAGTTTTGGCAACTTTATTAATATTAGATATCATATTGGCAGACAATACGTACAATATATCTCAAGTACCAAATACTTCAGGTTTATATTACGAGAATGAAGGACAATTAAAATTAACAAATATAAATTGGAATATAATAACTTCGGTAAATTTAACTAATTATTATTTAAGAATAAATACGTTAAAACAATATTTTTTAGTAATTGAGGTAGTATGTAGAAACGTAACAAAAGTAATAAAAAATGCTAAATGTAATGATGTGAATACTACAATAAACTCATTACTAGAGGAAGTAGAAAAAAGGAAAAATCAGTATTTTCTTATGTTAGGAACTACACCCACAACACGAAAAAAAAAGGGTTGGTTTAATTTTGTTGGGGATATGTATAAACAATTATATGGTACTCTAACAGAGGAAGATGCAGATAAATTTTCGAAATTCGACTAATTCGTTTTTATAACTGGTCTTTTGTGTCGTTTACGTTATAAGTTTATAACGTATTTTTTAACGAGTTTTTTGCGAGTTTTTTTTTATTCAATATAGAGAATCATATAACACCCCCAAAACGCAATTAGTCATGTTTTTATGAGCCACTGTATTCACATTGCCGAGGAATGGTGGGAGGAAATTCGGCCGGCAGACGCGACGTATCGATGCGCGGTTTACGTATGGACTCTCGTGGGCCGGACTATAGACCGTTTTACTGTTGATGATGAGGTAGTTGAAGAATAATTGTAGACAGATGTAATGTTATTATGTGGTTTATTAAAAGTGTACTTCAATATATATATATATCTATGTGGCTTATATCTGCCCCCGTATCCTATCACCCATTATGTGATTCTTGGCTTATGTAGCGTGGCTTTCTTTATATTAGATGTTAAACCGTAAAACTTATTATACTTGAATAATTATGAATACCTGGTCGGCCTTCCTCTTTATCATGATCGTCTATTTGCAATCTGCAATTGCCAATTTGTTATTGAGGTCGATTGTCTATTCGCCTATTCAATAGTTCTATTGTTGAATATATTTCTAATTTACTATTCATTGTCCATTGACCATTATATGTCGTGAGTAAATGGATATTATCCGTTACAACATAGCAAAAACTGTTTAGCGCGGGAAAGAACTGAGAAGGATACAACATAAAACAGTTACATACATTTGTAAGACAGTGACAACACATGCGGTTGTAGCGCCCTCTAAAATATACATTTTAAATTTACGATAACTCGTTGTGGCACAAAATAGTGAACAATGAAAACCAGATGGTAGGTACAGTTTTGGGTGTACAGAATTCCCATACACGATCAATATTATTGATATCAATTGAAAAAGAACAAAGTTGGTTCAGGCGTTTGAAAAAAATAGTGTTATTAAAAGAATACTCGAAAAATGGTTCTGAAATTGGAAGGTCGCTTAAAAACTTTTTCGGTTTTCCTTATTTAAACTAATGAAGTTCCGGACGCATTTAATGAAATAATTTCAATAGATCCTTAAAGGTAATATAAGCATGGATTTTCCAGACTATATATATTAAAAAATCATATTTATTCTGATGCCGATTTTGGGCCAGAATAATGGGATAGTGAAACCAGATAATAGCCCAAGAATAACGAATGGAGCTGAAAACGTTCACATGCACTTCAATAGGTAGTCAATTTTATACTTCCCACACTCACATTCACCAAATTATTCAAATACTAATAGAAATTCAAGTCAATACTGAAAATAAATTCATTAAAAAATAAATAAATAGAATACCCGTTGAATAGAAATACTGGAAAAACAAAATCGTATAAAGAAAAAAATATATTCTGATTACAAATCCAAAAAAAATGATCTTTTAACGTTTTTTATGCAAACGTGTACCAATGAATATTAAATAATATTGTTTGAGCTATTTATTTTAGAACAGCTTCCTTAGAAAGCCATTATTCACAATTTTGTCATATTACAAATTACACAAATTTTAATTAGGTACAATTATTTAAAAAAAAAAGTAATTAAAATATACAAATTAAATATGTAAAAAAAAAATACAACAATATAGTTATAATAATATTGTCACTATGAGTTTTGGAAAGTAACAACTAGCAGTGAATCACATTGCACCTACCATTGTAAGATGTAACTTGTAACTATAATAATTATTCATTATTTTCGTAATACATCATGATATATTGTTACGTAAATTTACAACTAAATAGTACCTATATTGTTATTGTCGGCTGCCGTTTACGTTCGCGTGTCGCGTGTGTATATCTGTATTCTGTAACACATAGGCACATACCTATTGGTTATTACCTAGGTATTACATACATTAATAAACATTTCTCTTTTCATTAAATCTGTAAACAATTTTACCTATTACTACATAATGACTGATATAATAACCAATTTTGGAAAGTCTAATAGATTCATAATGATAAAATAACGACTGATTTTAGGTATATATTAGGTACTATTGCGTAAAATACTTTTTAATCATGATACAATATTATCTAATGTTCAATGTTATGCACGATATCGTTATATTATATTTAATACCTCAGAGCTCAGGTAGTTTATTACTATGATGGGCCATCGCAGTCACCGAAATCAGGAAACGGGTACAACCAAGTAAAAAAATATTTTAACCAGTATAGAATATCAGAATTCGTGATTCGAAAAAAACATTTTATACTGATATCATAATATAGTAATTAACACATGATGATGTAGTCGATTTATACTCTATTCAACTTTGAAGATGTATGACACAGAGTAGTGGCGTACAAAATATAGCGTTGTGGTTACCAGTAACAATAGTAGCAATAAAAACTGTAATTTATATTAAAATATACGAATTATTAAAAGAAAAAAAGAAATAGATTTCAGAATTCACAGTGCTTGAAATCGACCAAAATGAGCCGATTCATCAATTGGGCATTTGTTTCCGTTCCAATTCGTTAAAAATATGTAGTAATCGAATACTTGAATAAAACTAGGAAATTTGATGATTTCTATAGTAGGTACATAAAATTTGGCAACATAACAATCATATTCGTAACGATTTAGATCACGTCATTTACAAAGTTATAGCTACTATAGTACGGCCAGCGAAAAATGAGCCGCAATTGTAGCGCCCCAAGTGCCTCATTTGTCGCTGGACGTACTATAACAAAATATTACCCTATGTCGCAAAGGGCGTAACTTCATTATTTTGGATTTCGGGATTATTGGTGATTAAAATAAAGAAAAAAACCGCATCGTATGATAACGTCGTAACTGAAATCGTATCTTTTTCCTCCAATTGATGATTAGAAATCGTCGTATCTCCGATGTAATAATTTTAAGAATTCTAATAGCATTGTAATAAATGATGGAGATACGACCTTTGCGAATTATGGAATTAGGCTGACGAAATGTTTAAAATGTTTTTTTCCTCTCCTGGAAAATTTGTAATTTTGAATATACGCCTTTTGCGACGTTGTAGGTATGTGCAGTTTATGTCGTCTCAGCACAATATTTTCTTCTCGGCCATAGAGTAATATACTATAGTGATACTCTATGTTCTCGGCCCTGCTGATGTTAGCATCTAGCGATTACTGAGTTTCATATTCTTAATATATAATATATAAATGATACACAGGGATCCCGTGAGGATTTAACCAATACGATATATCGTGAAACAATGGAGATATCATAATTATGTTTTATTTTTAAGACTCACAACGTAAAGACAATATATCATGGACAAGAAAATAAATTTAATTTTTTTATTTAATTTTTATTTTGGTCAAAAAGTTTAAAAAAAATGTTGATTTCTTAACATTTTGTTTTTATTTATCTCATGAATTTTAATATTTTTTTTTTAGTTTCGAGAAAAATTAAGAATTTTATTAATTAATACCATATAATATAGTAATTAATATTAATGTTTTGATATTATATTGTCTTCTTTTCTGATAAGACGTCTTATTTAATCATAGACTATGATGATATATAATAATACATAATTGTTCTCAAAACTAAATGAATTATTAAAAATCATGATGTTAATCAAAATAAATTGTTAAAACGTCAACATTTTCAAAATAATAAACTCTACAAAATAGCTTTTTTCGATTTTTTTTTTAATTAATTGAAAAATTATTTTTTAAAACTTTTTTGCCAAAACATTAAATTTAATTAAAATATGAAATATTAGTCCTTGCTCCCATGAGTCTTATAAAAAAAAAAATCGGAAAGGGTAAATACTAACGGGAAACTCTGTTTATGATAATATATTATTATTTATTATATTTTATTATGGGAATGTTAATGACCTTCTATATAATAATATACGACACTTCGATAGTACATAATATACCAAATAAAACAAAACAGGCACATAGTTGAAATAAATCAATATTATAGGTACAATTTTGTTTTGAAGTATACATTCCGTATCATTTAGTATCTTTTTGTTTATAATATTTCCAGTTCCGCAACACTCTATCACTACCGGAAAAAGACAAAAACCCTTCCCGGTCTTCTCTTATCTCTTAAATATCATAGGTTAACCTAGTTTTATAACATGTCGTTACATAATTATTGGTTTTAGCTTACTAACACGTACTGACTAAGGAATAAAACTATAAATGTGGACATGTTGTTCTATATTACAAAAATATTTTCCTAACCCAGTTTTAAATTTTAATTATGTGGCAGTATGTATGGAAGAAAGCAAGCAACGTACTGCATACCTACATGTTTCTACTTCCTAAATTCTTAAATCAGTATACCTACACATATTATACATTTATATACAACATTGAACATACTAATGCTTTATACAACAGTGCCTATCGTTATAAACCTATTGTATGCCCAAAATAAATTGATAAATAGTAAATACTCAATGAAACGTACTTTTACTGAGCGATTTCCCTTCGAAATATAATTTGAAAATTATATGCCCATAGCCCATATAATTTACCTGACCTTCGTACTAATATTTATATAATATTAATCCTTATACAATTTATTAATCTGAATAAATAAATAATAAAATTAAAATTATTTTCATTTTTATAATTTTCTGGACACACGTAGGTACATATGAATTATTTAATTATACCATTATTGATTAAACATTACTAGTACAACTATATTAAATAATATAAACAATGATAAAAGTTATCTGTAATAATATCAACTATATTATATACACGAATATATGAAATGGATACATTTTTAAATAGACAGACTACAAGTGAGTACCTAGTTAAATATCAAACGATACGTAGTGAAATAATTGGTTCCAATTTCCAATGCATGAATTATATTGAACATACTGTAGATATATGAAATTTATTACTTTTAGAAAAAACCTAATACATTATATAATCTTTACTTAGGTAAGAACGTAACATTTTTTTTTTCAATTTGATTTTTTTATGCTCATGGTATCCTACTTCCTTATCACTTTAAACTATACATTTACTGTAGTTATTGACTATTTAAATTATTGATTATTTTTAATATATAAAGCGACAATGTGAAAAGAAGTTAAGATTTTGTTTATTTGTTATTTAATATATAATATTTAAATTTATAAAAAAATATGTCTGTGGGGGGCCCTACCCCCCCCTGGATCAGTTCCTGATTTCGACGACAATGTATTCTACAATCGACATCAATAAAAATTATCAGCATCATATAAAAACTTTTTTTATAAATTATCACATGAATATTACCGGCAAAATAATATTAGGTAATATAAATAGATATGAATTGAAAAACTAAAAATTATTTATTTTTTTTGCTTTCAACCAACTTGACAGTTACTAACTTTATAATTTAACTATTACCACAAAATAATATACAAGATGATATATTTGAGTGTTAACACTAATGATTTTGAAAAGTTTTAACTTTTTAATAAATTAATAATAGATTCTTTGAGACTTGGAGAGTGTATACTGTATATAGCTTATTTTTAAGCCCCTAATGGATAGCTCAAACATGAATTTTCTTTTGGCTTTCAAATAAATATATTTTTTTGTTAATTTAAATAGTTCGTGGTTGCCATTAGTTACCTGTATGATATATTATAATTATAATTAGTAAAAATATTACATATACATATTATTTTTACAAATATGTTTATGAAAAAACAAATTTTGGCACGGGCATCGCAGACGGGACAGCTATATTTAATATGAACACAATATATAAATAATGTATTGTACAACTCGTATGTGTGATATTATAAATCATGAACATTAATTTTATTCTTTAAACGAAATATAATATTGGCCTATGATATGATTATTTTTATAAACACCAATGTGTTGTATCCCGTATGACCGGTATCGGCCAAATCATATGTGGTCAAAATGTATAAATAACTTATGATTACGTTATATGTTTAATTATTAATTAATAAATGTTAAATACCAATCATTCAAAAACTGTCAAAAACTAGTTGTGAAAAAAAGTATTCTGATAGAATACTTTAATTCTCATTTATTCGAATATGTATTCCGAATACAAAATAAAAGTATTCTTTACAAGACTGTTTGTATCCGAACATACCGTAAATTAACTACTCAATATAAATTGCCAAATTATTAATTAAAATATAAATATTACTTAAATACCTACATTAATTTTAGGTTTTAGACAGGGAGCTACCGACGGTTTTACCTCAGCCATTGTAGCTTCCTTGAGATTTGTATAGATAATAGAATTGGGTCTGCTGAATACGAAAAAAAAACAGCTGATTCGTAGACCTCTCGAAAAGGGAGAGGGATGTTTCAAAAATCATCTAAATTCTTTAGCGCCTCAGCCACCAACACCAAAGTAGGTAAGTATACCTAGTTGTTATATGCGGTCCGTCAGTGGGATCTAAACTAAAGGATGATGATTTAAAAAAAATTGTAAAATACACGCTATTGAAAATACATAGTAGTAATATAGTATTATCAATAACTACAGTCTTTGACTACAAAGAATATATTTAGAAATTTCAAAAACCAGAATTTTAATAAATTCTTAATTAGCCGTCAAATTGGATGAGCATGCAATAAGTATAGGTATATACACGATAAGTTCTCAAATTATTTATATCAAAATTTATAGATTAATGCAATAATGCTTAAAGAGTGCGTCGAGTACAAGACATTTAGGTAAACGTATAGGTATAATACATTATACATAGTAATTTCTTTATTCAACAGGTAGTTGTGCGAAAACCACCTTGTTCGAAAATGACAACACTGGAATAATGAAGTCTGTTTAAATGCATGAGGCATTACACATGGTGCGTTTTTTTTATTGTGATATCTTCGTTAAGGCCTAATCCACACGTATACAAATAAAGTGTCAATTTTATCCATACTTTCACTACAAAGTAATTCACTGTGAAGGGAAATATTATAAGACTTTAATTATTTAAATTATTAAACGCACGCACTGGTAAATTTTTATTCAAAATGATTTTTTTTGCCAACACTCAATTAGGAACTTTTTTTATTACTTACATATGGATATTGGTGAAAAATGTAACAGTAACAACAAAGGCAATAAATGTATAAACCATTCAAGTAGTTTTAAATAAATTAAATTGACACTTCATTTGCGCTTAAACTGTTGTAAAGTATAGCGGCCTGTAAAAATATGTATATTATAAGTTAAAATTATAGTGCTCGGAAGTTATAGGAGCTAAAAAAGAAAATTATGCATGTAAATATGCACAAAAAAATTGTAAAATATGTATGAAAAAAGTGTCAAATACGCATAATATTTGAAAAAGCCAATTTCTGTTATTAAATTGTATTAAAAGAAATGTAAAATTTGGAAAATAAATTTATAATATTTAAAATATGACAAAAAACTGTATGCCATTTTGACAATTTATTGAACTGAAAAAAATAATAAATAATTAGTAATTACATTCAAAAACGTAGTACATCAGAGTATAGGTGCGATAAAGATTAAATGTGCACCATTATCGTTAAATTAATAGTCGATTGCGGTGATAACAATAATTACATTAATAAGGAGTTATGTATTCAAATATTCAATATTATTATTAAAATACACAGCTTAAGAAAGAAAAAGATCAATTTATTTTTTAGAAAATATTAAAATTCAAAATATATTGTTATGCGTATGAAAATCAAGAAATGAGCACTTTCCCCTAAAATTGAAAAATTATGCAAAATATGCGTTTTAAATTTTCGATTTTTAAACTGTCCATTGCATAGCTTAGATTTTTAGATTTTCTATACATGATAAAATTTTCAAAATATTTTGATTTGTTTTGAGCTGTTTACGGACAATTTCAGTTAACAATTTAATTAGTTTTTTTTTCTATGAATGTCAATATAGTTTTATCTGTTGGGTCAAAAAGTGTAAAAATTTAATACAAAGCTCCTGATATATTGTTACAATATCAGTTGAAAAATATTAAAAATACATAGGCACAGTTTTTTTTTATAAGCATTTAAAGATCGAATTTTTACAAAATTTATCAAATTTTAATTTGAATAATTATTTTGTAGTTAAAAATTTATAAAATGTCAACTTTTGTATCTAAGAATTGAAAATTAGAAGAAGATTCCACGTAAGTAATTAATTCTGTTACAAAAAAATCTAAAAAATACATTTACACAGTTTACTTTTATAGTCATTTTAAGTTCAAATTTGGACGAAATTACATATAAAAAACCTAGAATAACTATTTTAGTTATTTTGTTGTGATTGTATAATATTATTCTTGAGTATACTTGAAACTTCTAATGTATACTATTATATAATATCTATGATAGTATCACAGTTTGTTGTTGATGTATAACGCGTTATAAGTACCTAATAGATCTTGTGATATGATTAATTTGGAATTTATTATAGGTACCTATTATAGGTCAATTTTTTTTTAATATCATAGACTATATAATATTATGTCTTATACCTAGACTGACATACTGTCTCCGCTCAGAATCGTTTTTCTTATACAATGATATTATATCATTGAATTCAAATTTAATACCATCCATTATACAGTAACCCACTTGTAACCTACTGTACAGCAGAGCGACATCCACTTACCTACCTTTTTTTAGCTTAATGTGCTATGAATCGAGAGCGTATAGAATAATGTACAACCCCTACAACTTCCAAGCCCTAATTATAACTTTTCCTCGCCACCAACTATTGTCTATTTTAATTTATATGTATTATTATGAAATATTTTTAAATCATTAATGCATTACTATTAATTTCATTCTTATTGAGAACTACTAATAATGCATAAAAAATTAAAAAATTAAAATGTTCTCACTCATGCATTTTCTAATCAAAACCAGAGAGATGGGAGAGAGCAGTAAAATATGGACTTCATTATACAACCTGCAGTGTTGAATGTTGATTATTTTAAGTGGAAGAAAATCAATTTAATTAATTTATAACTTTACTTTTAAGTTTAAACACTCAATATTAAATCTAAAATTAAAAAAAAAAAAACAATCAAAACTAATTGGATACGTCCTTTAAAACAATTCACTGTTGTAATATTACGGTATAAATATATAAATAAATTATATTAGATCAAACATTAACGAAGTGTACCTATACAAAACAATATATTCTACTTTTTAGCCAGCATGGTATTACACTTATGTTTATTTACTATAGCCAACTTAATATTTTTTAATATATTATGTCACATATTATACAATTAAATAATTGTTGTTGTTCACGTTTTTATATAAGTTTAATTATTTATTGTCATACTTATTGTTGTTATTCGTAGTTTAAATTGTAATTATTATTATTATATTCTGTATAATTGGGCTCAGCCCGTATTGTTGATAGTAAATAAATAAATAAATAAATAAATATTATAATATTATAACTATATACGATTTTATATTATATTATATTATACAGTGTATCGTAGTTTATTTGTTTTTTAAAGTAAAAGTTAAATTCCTAGCAGCGTCCATAATTTATTATACTCAAACGTTATAATATGTGTAAACAATATTATAAATACATTATAATTTATATCATCATATTTATGCATATCATTCACATTTTTTCATATTCAATGGCCAATGCATTCAAAACAGTTTAAACCTAGTTTAATGTAGGTAATAAACAAAACTAAAGTTAAATTAAATATAATACTACCTACAATATTAATAATCTACTAATTATTCTAGTTATAATTAAATATTTGTAGTTTTTAGTATTATTTTTACAATCTGAATTGAATCTTGTCACATATAGAACTATAGAAGCAACGTCAGTTAATTTATAAAATAATTTACAATGTAATATCTTGGTGCAATAATTATAAAATATCAATAAATCCCCCAAAAGTGTAATCGTTTTGTTCATTCTACATCGTAACTCGTAACCGTATTCCACCTCCACTAAATTTTAACAATATAACAATCCCAATTGGAAGCCGTCCGGCAAGTACCTAACTTTGGTGTGGCTCAGAGCAATCGTGCTATTATACTAAGCACAGAGCCGAACTTCAAAATCTCCTTCGTGGACCATGAATAATGAATATAAATTTAAACGTTGAAGTTTCATTTGTCATTACTGCCCAAAAGTGATAGGTACCCAGACCTCTATATTATATACTCACGGCCAAACACATCATTCGTCACTGCCTTTTACGGAGACATCAGAGACATCCTCGAAATAGCCGACAACATCCAAAAAGCAAATAGGCCCCGTCAGCCCCAATCCAGATTGAAATCTGTCAGTGTGATAGTGGGGACTGGAAATCCGAGACCCAACGGCTATCACACTCCCACCCTAATTATGAAAGGGATGCTTGAGCACATTTTTAAATATGCAATAGCCGCCACTGAATGATATTATATCATTCAATTAAAATTTAATACCATCTTTTATATACTGTCGTGAGCAACGGCCTTACGGATTCATCTTATATTCATATCATATTATATTAAAGACAATGAGGGTTTCACTAATAAATTATTCTAAACAGCCATTTAAATAAACAACTATACTGGCAGTCACTTAGCCACTGATACACAAAATACAATTTATATTAGGTATTGGAATAAATTTCTATTTCATTTTAGTATCTAAATTGGCTACAATTTATTTCAATTTATCATCTTTTGGATCACTGATGGTCCTCATGTAACAAGACAGAGACAAGACAAGACGAGACAGAGACCCACGTTTTTATAATTAATTATATTTCAATTTTTGAGTAATTCGATTTTGTAATAACTGATTATAATATATTATAATAGGTAGCACACATCTTAATCTGTTTTAGTTTAATACTAATTAGAGTTGAATTGTGTGTTATTATTTACAATAGACTTATTAAAACAAATTGAAAAGGACATAACTGAAATGGGAATAATTCATCCTTTTCATTTTTGTTACAATGAATTAGTTGAATTCAATACATAATTATCAAAATTAAAAAGTTATGCTATTAAATGTGGAACAGGAAAAATTAATAATCATTTTATTTTATGTGCATGATCAAATCAAAATTGTCATTGCGGGCCTGATACATGTTTATTGTTTGTGCATTGTTACCAATTATGTGTTTTTTAATTTGAAAAAAAATATTGATCAATAAACAAAAATCGTTAATGAAATAATCACTTTTAACTTTCATAATGTGATCAAACTGTTAATAACTGTTCACTCATTCAACATTGTTGTATATATTTTTTTCTAGATTTGATTTTAGTAGTGTTTATAGTGTAATAGTGTCGACTACGAGTATATTGTATTTTATTTATTTGTCTCCTCAACATAGCAATTGTAGTAAGCCAAAAGATACAAGTGACGTACCGTGGATTGAGGACGGAACTCAGGTGTAAATAAGTTTAGACTCGGTTGAAATTTAAAGTCGTATTTATTACTACTGGTTTCTTCAAGTGAAAATTATTATAAGTCCTTCAGGGATTCCAAGTGATGATGATTGAAATAACTTTGTAGTAGATTTAGTAGTAAACTGTAAAATGATATACTCGTTTATTTTAGTAATATAATTCATAATATAGTAATCGTGTAAAAGTGCATGTGGCTGAGTGTGGCGTATAGCTTCAAGCTGCTCTGGTCTTAACGGCTCTGGTACATCTGAATATGATGTATTCCTGCTGTTCCTGGCCCTCTTGTATGTGATGTCAGCTCCTTTGACAATGGATAGCTCGTATATTTTGCAGGTGTCTTAGGTGTGGTCATTTGGAAGTAGTTGTTTTCGTAGAGATAAAATCGATTAGCTTCTATCGCTTCTTATGCTAATTTTGTTATGTTTGCAAAATTATTAGAAGGGCAACTGGTTTGCCAAAACGTTACCATTGATTATAAATACTAGTATCTGTTTATAATCAATGATGTTACCCATGAATAGGATCATAGTTTATACATTGTGCGAGGTCTATATAGACGTATAGTTCATTTGAATGTCATGAATTATAGTTTAGTGTATAGGTTAAATAAGGGTGGTCCATTAAGTGGTCCGTAGAATCAATTAAAGGATTATAATATAATATTAGCAAGGCTGGACATTAACGAGTTAAAAAGTTAAAGTTAAGTTAATAAGTTAATTTTATATTAACTTTTTAACTTAACTAGTTAATTTTGACTTTTCATTAACTTAACTGTTAACTTACTAAATTTCTTTTTTAATTAACGTGAAATTAACGAGTTAATTTTTCATTTCAAGAAGTAAGTTAAATTAATTTATTTTGTTTTTAATTTTATCATATTTCACTACTTCAGTATATTTTGTTTTCATGTCAAAAAATATTTACCGTGAATTGTTTAAAGTAAAAAATGTATATAAATCGAATTTAACTAATATGGAAACATTGTATAAAATATAAGCACTATAGTCTATAATTTAGTTTTGGGTAGGAAAAAAATTAAGTATGTTAGCGTTGTATAAACAAATTAACTTTTTTTTAACTTAATAAAAAGTTAACAGTAAGTGTGTATTAACTTTTAACTTAACTGAGTTAACCTATACCTAGTTAAATTAACTTTTAACTTTTAACTTTTTGTTATTGGTGCATATCAACTTAACTTAACTGAGTTAAAAAAAATCATTAACTTGCCCAGCCTTGAATATTAGTCTGTAGAGTCATGGCACGCTACAATGTGGCCCCAAGGCCAGCCAAGTCTTTGACAAATATTAAAATATCTATAGGATAATAAGCTTATATCTGATGAGTGATGATAGTTTAGATACAAGTTGTTGTTCTTTATTTACTGTTCAACATTCAAAACAAATAAATTTGGATAATAATGTTTATTATAAAATATGTGCAAAATCTGAATCAATTAATTTACATCATAATATTAATAACATGATCACATTATTCAGTAATTATTTAAATCAATTAAAATGATTGGAATCATGTATGTATGATGCACATATCATAGAGATAATAAATAAATTAGTGATGTATCAAACTGTTTTCATTAATGCTTTTATGAATATTAAGTCAAGTATGATATTTTATACTTAACACCGGAATGTATTAGAAGTGATTTTATCAGTACATAGGTACATTAAAGGTTATAATTTCAAAATGGATGACATCCCACACAGCATTTGGGAAATGATAATATTTTGTGAGTATTTTAAAGTGTTTGAATAATGAATATTTGATTAACAATATTTTATAAATATTTTCTTCTCATTATAACAAAATATTGTACTATAATATGATTGCATAAAAATGTTGACTTAATATTTTTATAGTTTCCGTAAAAATGTTTATTGAAAATCTATGCTTAAATATTTCAAAAAAATTTCAAAAATTTGAACTTCTTGGCTAAGAATATAACTAAAATATTTCCTAATTATTTACTCAACTTTTTTCTAGGTCATATTTTAATAGGTACCTATTTAGATTTTATGTGTTTTACATAGTTTCACGGAAACAATGTTATCGCTACCACTACCATCCTACGCCGATCAAATTCCGTCGTCGAAACGAAACCTGAACGACATGTACACGCGTGCAATGCTTCTCACCAACCCGCATGTATAATTTTGTATATTGGTACAGTATAGTTTTCTTGCACTCGCCAATGAGTCGCAAGCGTTCGTCCAATATTATACTAAAATATCTCAAAATTAAATACCTAATATTTCATTCCAAATGTTTGACTGTAGATGTTGGATAAGGGTGAAGGTACACAAATTAGACAACAAATAACTAACTAATTAAGATTGATAAAGATAACAAAGCTATTTGAAGTTCAAATTTTGAACTACGCAAGTATTATTTTTATTTTTTATTTTATTAATTTTGATTGTTAAATACTTAAATGTATAAAAAATTAAAAGGAATAAAATACTTTTAAAATTAATGGATATATTAATATTCTTATTATTTTAAAATTTGCTCATGATTTTTTTACATAATGCATATTTTGAGTGCATAATTTAAAAACGTTAGGACAGCAATGTATATTTACGAACTTTTTAGTGTATATTTTAATGCATAGGTGTTTTGCCAATTTTCAGTGCATAAACTTACGAGCCCTGCTGATGATAGTTCCTTTTATTTTTCCCAAAATAGTCATGGTTCCAATATTCAATAAACATAAGTTATTTATAATAAGACATCGTATTTTGCTAACGCGTGTGACGTCTTCTACAAAAGTACAATCAATTATTAAATTAATTTTTATTTTGTTCATATTAATATATTATTAATATTAATCAAAAAATGGGAAACTGAAAATGTCTCTAAACAGTTCAAAACAAATAAAAATATTTTGAAAATGTTATCGTATAAAGAAAATGCCAACATAAATATTCAGTGAAAAGTTCATGTATCTACGGTTATTTGTTTTAACTTTAAGAGTTACAGCGAAGACCAAAATCGATTTTGTAAAAAACCAACTAGATTGACCTTTCCTATCAGAAAAGATACTGTTGAAGAAAATCTAAGCATTTTTAGTGTCCGTTTAGGATAACTACATATCCTAAGGAAACTTATATATTTATATAATACAAATATATATAAATATATAAAATAAATAAATTTATTTTTTGATACAATTAATACAGTGTATTAAACACACAATTATAATATGTCAATATAAATTTTCTGCCCCTAAGTGGACTAAAAAAATGTCCATCCCGGGCAACAGGTTACACTTGCCCCTAGCCCCCTCCCCCCAAATATGTACCTGTCGACAGTCATATGTTACAATTAATTCGTAGGGTTCATAGCCTGTGACAGTAGTATTGGGTTGTCACAACAATGTTGTATTTCATCATCATTAGCATGGCGTTTATGCAGCGGCATGCCTAATGTATTTAAACTTTGGTCGGCCGCAGAAACGTAAAGAGAGGCTTCGTGCAAAACTGATCAGTAACTAACGGTGAGTCGTAACATACTCTATAATATACATCTCTTACAAAATCTTTTTCGTCGTAATTTAGGTGGGCCCTAGAACAAAATTCACGGGGAGGCCACACGTCGGCATTTGCTGTCATTAAATCCGAAAACGCAGTTGGCGTTATTTTGGCGGCGTCCAGCGCTCTACTGCGCAAGGCTGTGGAAACGCATGCGATCTCCGGCGGCGAAAGGCCACGGGATGGATATCGATTTTCTCGCTATCTGACGGAACCAAACGGCGTGTGCGTGTGGACAACAATATTGTTTCCGATGCCGTCAAACCGTTAAACAATATCGCCCGTCGTTCTCCCAGACGATATAAACGAATAAAAGTTCTCACGGACGAGAGTACGGGACGTTTCCCCGAGAAAACAACTCGGACTTGTGTCTTTATTATTATACAGTTGAGTGGTTGATAACTTTACGTTTGTAGACTAGTGGAAACAACGCCGTCGTGTGATATGGCTTGGAAATTGTTGATAACCATTTACAATTTCATTGTATTGGCGCACTGCGGTGAGTACTTATATATTATAATAATATAATTATGTATGATATACCGTTGATACCAGCTTGAATACGCGTGATAATGTGATATTTTGCGTAAATATTGTGTGTAGAATATACTTTGTTGTATATACATTATACATATAATATTATCTAAGGACTTTAACTTTTGGCAATAGGCATTGAGTAGATATACATAATTAGTGTTGTACTTCAGTATTTGATAAGTAAATGTATAGGTAAACCACCCCTTAATAATATTTATTTCCCTTAAGGGGCCTCACAATACTGCCGTCAATTTTAGTTCAAAATACCATAAGTTTTGACAAAACTAAAGTTAGTTTACGTTGTCCGATTTTTATTTCAACTCTACGGAAAATTGTCTATAGATCGTACGAAACTCTTTGAAAAAAATTAATATTATTGTAAACTAGCTGTAAATGAAAACTAGAAAATATAATTTTTTTCAAATCATATAATTAAAACTAAACACGGAAAGTGTTTCGTACGATCTTCGTACATTTTTCTGCTGAATTCAAATATTTTACGTACGTGAGTGGTACCCTATTGCATTTCCCTCACACTAATAATCGTTTACTACTAACGCATAGATCCCGGGAGGCTAATACGAGTTTGGAAATTGCCCAATTGTAGCCCCTTAAATAATAGCCGTAGCGAGGCCCCGTTTTCTGGCTTGGGTAGGTATATACCTATAATCTAATAATATTATATCAATATAAAAACGTATATAAATATACATATAAGTACAGGTATACTTATAATTATTATTTTAAATTTTTAAATTTTTATTTTCGCTTTTTTCATAGTGGACTGGTCAGGAAAAATCTACCAGACAAACGCGGCTTTAGAAAAAGAAAACCTCATGTTTTGTTACGAGTGCAATACAATGGTAAACGGGAAAAGCTGCAGTGATTTCACAAACAAGGAAGAGTATTTGAGATTCTCTACGAAATGTACAGGAGATAGAAAAACATGCATGGTAAACAACTATATAATATTAGAATAATGACCTTAAATATTATAATCGAGTGATGACACTGAACCTTGTAAAAGCAATTGAGACAGCGTGCGTCTGCTGCAGCTGATGGATATCAATATGATAATACAGTGGAACGATAGGTACACACCGCAAGTATACGTCATATTGGGACATATATAAGTGTAACAATAAACCTATTGATTAGCAGTGCCGCATCTTTAGTGAAATTATTTTTAAAATGTTTTGGTTCGTAAATATTTTTCAAACGGTTTTTATACGTGTCGTACCCTGTGTAGTACCCAGCTGTGTCCGACGTAATATCTAATAATAATAACAATAGTGGAAACAACTGTGTGGATAATTATCATCAAGGAGGCATAGGGTTTCGTACCACTGTTACGTGCTGCTCGTTCAGGGATCCAGAAAGATGATGTTTTGAAATAAAGTGGTAGTCAATTTTAGAACAGTAATTGAAATGTAGTTTATTATAACAGAATTAAGTATGATATCGTCGTAATAGTGCAGTACAATAGCTGGTGGCCTGAGTCTTGCTGGTCCAGGTACATCCATAGATATATACAACAACTAGATAGCCGTCTTTATACTACAGTGGTGACCAATGTTGAAATCAGCTGCCATTTATTACGGTGATATTGAATTGAGTCCATGCTACTTGTATGTGTTTGAATTGAGTCCAGGGTATTATCTTAATGTGTTTGAATTGAGTCCGTATAGATAATAATATATAATAAATATTAAATAAAACATATGTATTAATCATTAATGTTTAACATGTTGGATATTTTTATTTAAATATTTAGGGAATAATATAGGTATAATATAATTATATACTTATATATTTATAAATACCATTAAAACTTTCTGTTAAATTTTAAGATACTAATAATAATCGTGGTTCAACATTAGTACACAAAGAGTGTACATATACAATAATGCATAATAATTATTATTTTTAATATTTTTTAACTAATTAACTCTTTATACTTATTATTATTATGATTAAAAAAATACAATAACACACATTTTTTGGGAGACTACTCAGCCAACCTCCACATGGTGTCTTCTGGGTAACGCTAATAGGCTTAAGGGACTCAACTCAAACAACCTAAAAATATTGGTCAGACTCAACACCGATAACCCAAAAGTATTTGCGGGACTCAATTCAATGTTATCCATTTACAAAGCAGGCAATATTTATATTTATTTATATACATATTTTATTATATTTATCTATACATACATACTGTGATAATATTATTTAGTAAACATTGCCAGGTACATTTCCCCAGCCCCCCCCACAATTTTGAATTTTTTTTTTCACCATTCGTTTGTAGCCGATTTGTATTGGTTTGTAATCTAATTTTTTTCGTTTGTAAAGATTTAGTTTTTTTTTAAAATCAAAATTTTGGTGGGGGGGCTGGGTAAATGCCCAAATTTTGAATTTTGAATTTTTTTTTTCACCTTTCGTTTGTAGCCGGTTTGTATTAGTTTGTAATCTAATTTTTTTCGTTTGTAGAGATTTAGTTTTTCTTTAAAGTCAAAATGTTGGTTCGGGGGGCTGGGAAATTCCCAAGTTTGGAATTTTTATTTAATTTAGATTTTTTATTCAACCAGGTTTTTATTCTATTTAGATTTTTCAATAAAAAATGGTTTTTAATTCAAATTAATTTTTTTTATTCATATAAGACTTTTTTTAATCCGATATATGATTTTTTTTCAACAAGGATTTTTTATTTAATTTAGATATATCAATAAATAATCGTGTTTTATTCGAATTTTTTTTTTATTCCTATTAGACTTTTTTTATCCAATTTAGATTATTTTATCCGATTTAGGATTGTTTTTTATTCAAATCAATTTTTTTATTCAAATTAACTTTTTTTCATTCATATAAGACTTTTTTTTTTAATCTAATTTGGCATTTTTTATTCGATTCAGTTTTTTTATTCAACCAGGCTTTTATTCTATTTAGATTTTTCAATAAAAAATGGTTTTTATTCAAATTAATTTTTTATTATTCATATAAGACTTTTATTAATCCGATTTAGGATTTTTTTCAACAAAGATTTTTTATTTAATTTAGATATATCAATAAATAATGGTCTTTTATTCAAATTATTTTTTTTATTCCAATTAGACTTTTTTATCCAATTTTGATTATTTTATCTGATTTTTTTTTTTACTTACATGTTTTTTTATTCAAATCAGTTTTTTTTATTAAAATTAGACTTTTTTTCTAATTTGGAACTTTTTATCCGATTTAGATTTGATTTAAAATAAAAACTAAATCGGATAAAAAAGTCTTATATAAATGAAAAAAATCAATTTAAATAAAAAACCATTATTTATTGAAAAATCTAAATTAAATAAAAAATTCTTTTTGAAAAAGTCTTAAATCGGATAAAAAAGTCATATTAATAAAAAAAAATGAACTTGAATAAAAAACCATTTTTTATTGAAAAATGTAAATAGAATAAAATCCTGATTGATTAATAAATCGATACATTTTTTATTCAACCAGGCTTTTATTCTATTTAGATTTTTCAATAAAAAATGGTTTTTTATTCAAATTAATTTTTTTTTATTCATATAAGACTTTTTTTTCTAATTTGGAACTTTTTATCCGATTTAGATTTATTAATCAATCAGGTTTTATTCCATTTACATTTTTCAATAAAAAATGGTTTTTTATTCAAGTTCATTTTTTTTTTATTAATATGACTTTTTTTTATCCGATTTAAGATTTTTTTTCAAAAATGATTTTTTATTTAATTTAGATTTTTCAATAAATAATGGTTTTTTATTTAAATTATTTTTTTTCATTTATATAAGACTTTTTTAACCGATTTAGTTTTTATTTTAAATCAAATCTAAATCGGATAAAAAGTTCCAAATTAGAAAAAAAGTCTAATTTTAATAAAAAAACTAATTTGAATAAAAAAACATGTATGTAAAAAAAAAAAATCAGATAAAAT
This sequence comes from Acyrthosiphon pisum, assembly GCF_005508785.2. NCBI lineage: Eukaryota > Metazoa > Arthropoda > Insecta > Hemiptera > Aphididae > Acyrthosiphon > Acyrthosiphon pisum. The sequence goes on from NC_042495.1 coordinate 69,784,544, forward strand.
AATCAAAATTGGATAAAAAAGTCTAATTGGAATAAAAAAAAATAATTTGAATAAGACCATTATTTATTGATATATCTAAATTAAATAAAAAATCTTTGTTGAAAAAAAATCCTAAATCGGATTAATAAAAGTCTTATATGAATAATAAAAAATTAATTTGAATAAAAAACCATTTTTTATTGAAAAATCTGAATAGAATAAAAGCCTGGTTGAATAAAAAAACTGAATCGAATAAAAAATGCCAAATTAGATTAAAAAAAAAAGTCTTATATGAATGAAAAAAAGTTAATTTGAATAAAAAAATTGATTTGAATAAAAAACAATCCTAAATCGGATAAATTATCCGAAAAATATTGGATAAAAAAGTCTAATAGGAATAAAAAAATAATTCGAATAAAAGACGATTATTTATTGATATATCTAAATTAAATAAAAAATCCTTGTTGAAAAAAAATCCTATATCGGATTAAAAAGTCTTATATGAATAAAAAAAAATTAATTTGAATAAAAAACCATTTTTTATTGAAAAATCTAAATAGAATAAAAACCTGGTTGAATAAAAAATCTAAATTAAATAAAAATTCCATACTTGGGAATTTCCCCAGCCCCCGAACCAACATTTTGACTTTAAAAAAAAACTAAATCTCTACAAATGAAAAAAAATAGATTATAAACCAATACAAACCGGCTACAAACGAATGGTGAAAAAAAAAATTCAAAATCCAAAATTGGGGGGCTGGGGAAATGTACCTAACATTGCCTGCTTTGCGGCCGACTTCGATGACAAGAAGGAGACGGCTACCTAGTTGTATATATCTAAGGGTACATCTGCCTATGCCGTAGGAGCCCTCTTATATACGATGCTGATTCTCATGATAGAATCGAAGCATGTAGCATGTCGCCCGTATACGACCATCATAAAGTTGTTATTCTGTGAGTGAAACTGCCGCTCGTATGATGATTTTATGTTATGCCCGCTCGTTTTGATAGGATAGCCAGATATGTTTTAATTATTTCGCTGAAATATTACCTTATATAGAATATACGAGGACACAGCTGCGTGTAGCAATATATAACATATTATTATATATTAATACATAAATTCCTTTACACCATATTACAAATAAACACATACATCGGATACATAAAATATAAAATAAACAGACGAGCAACGAACAGAAAGGTTTACGAATAAGTAATAATTGGAAAAATACATATCCAATAAGACCGGAAAGCTAATGTGTGAATTCAACTAAAATATACGTATAACTAAATTATTATCATGTTTCGTTAAGCACAACGTAGTAGGTACTTATAATATTAAAATTACACACATTTTTATATTTTAAACTAATGATAATGCGTAATAAAATAATGTGGTGCATAGTTCATATCAATTTATAATATACTATTCAACCGATAAATCAATGCAATTTTCACTGGTTGCTTTATTAGCATTTTCTATACACGATACAATTATCAAAATATTTTGATTTGTTTTGAACTATCTAAGGACATTTTCAGTTTCCAATTTTTTTAGTTTTTTTTCTATGAATGTAAATCAAATTTGATTTGTTGGATAAAAAAGCTTTAATACAGTGGTTCTCAATCTTTTTAGGACCGCGACCCAAATTTTCTTCCAAAAATCTATCGCGACCCCCATGGTTTTACATTTACAGAATCAAAAAAGTAATTTCAAAAAACAAATTTTTTCTATTTTATTACTTATTTACAACTTTATAATAATACTAATAATTATAGTAATATACTTATAATAATAATATAATACTTAATTAATAATTAAGTGAATGTGATGAATGTGCTTGTTTCCTGCTATTGTTGATAACAGCACCAACATCGACGTCAATTTTAGTTGTTTTCAAACGCAAGGAGTGCGATAATTGGAGCTTGTTTCTGTGTTTGTTTTTGATGCCCACCATTGCCGAAAATCCAACTTCGCACAAGTATGAAGATGAGAAAGGTAGTAATACCTTTAAAGCTTCAGTTGAAAGAGTTTGACATTTCTGTTGAGCTGACAGCCAAAACTCAATCAAATTATTGCGGCTAAATTTAAGTTTTAATGATGTATCCTCAGAACAAATTACACACTGTGGTCGTTGTTAATCATTATCTTCTTTCCAAGAAAAACCAATTTTTATGAACTCTGAATCATACTTTCTTGTCTTTTTTTTTCGTTTTAAAACCGAAGTTGAAGGTTCGTTTTCATCAGTTTCAATTTTTCGCTTATTTACCAAACATTTATCCATCATATAATTTTTGTAAATAATTTGTCTCAAAAATAGCGTTCACAATTACACTAAACAATCGATCGCACCAATACGAACGCACGCAGTACAACACACTCATACACGTGCACGACACATTAACTAAAATTACAAGCCAACGATGATACAGCGTAACGACTAACTGAAATTTTACAGACAACTAATTTAAAAAAACATAAATTTCTTACAATCTGTATAATTTAAAAAACTTCTCGCGACCCCCCAAAAATTGAATATATTTTGGGACTATAACCCTGGGATGTTGTTTTACGGTCGTTTCCAGGAATGCGTAAAGATTTCCCCACACACTACACCGGTGGCGGCAAAACGAGTCCGCACCACAATTATTCACCACCACCGAGTCAGCACATCCAAGATAAAAGAATTTTACCGCCACCGCTGCAGTGTGTCGACCTTAACACATGTCTTGGGTCTTATATACAATTATATTATGTATTATCAAACTATAGTAAAGTTAGTACTTAGATTGTATATAGCCATCTATACAGCACCGCATATTATTCTAAAATCGTATTTTATATAATACATATATTATATAGGCTGTAATCACTTAGAAATATTAAACCTACCACGGGATTATTGTGGGTAACATTTTAATGATATACGCCTATCATATTATGATACTGATATTTACCTAAAGCATTGATTAAATATTTTATCAATGTCTAAACTCAAATAAAAACGTTATTGTATCTGTCATATAATTATACTTCCATTAAAATCGAAATACTTTAAACTAACCAGCACTCTTCGTTTTTATCAGATATAATATTATTATTAATGAATAGTTTAGTAAATCGACGGAGTTTTTTTCCTATATTATACGAAATAAAGAGCAATATAATATACCACCTACGATTATCAGCAGGTATCTAATAATAACAACTTGCATCGATTCGCGAACCTCGAAAATGACATATTTATGAATACTGTAACGGATAGTGAATAGACGGATAGACGATTAATGAATATCAATAGTTAAATTAAAAGTATATTAAACAATAGAACTATCAAATAGGTGAATAGGCAAATAGGCAAACGACCTCATTAGCAATTTGGCAGTTGAGAATTACAAATAGACGATCGTGGTAAAGAGGAAGGCCAGCCATAGGCGCAACTTCAACTTTTGACTTGGGGAGGGCTAAATATATTAAAGGCAACCAGACCATTGCAATATAGCATTTTAAAATTGTATGTCCTATGTTTTTTGGGGGGGTTACGGCTAAGTTTGGGGGGGCTTAGCCCCTCAAGACCCCCTCAATTTGTGCCTATGAGGCCAGCCGGGTATTAATAATTATTCGAGTGTAATATTTTATATTTTATAAGACACAAATCACGAATCTATTGACGCGATATGGGATTGCCATTACCATAAATAGATATATATATAATATACATATACTTAAACTAGAAAACAGGATGTGATAACTAGCGATTAGTTGGTGTTTCGTGGAATCGTCATTATGATTCTGTTCACACATAGACCATAGAATGCAGATAATGAATTGACGCAATATGGATAATTCGATGGACCGGGGGTAAGGTAGGAGAGCCTGGGCCCTTATAAAAGCAGACCAGAAACGGCCTGTATTCAAACGTGTTCACTCCACTGCACTACGATCACCTTCACGACACTTTGTTTGACAAATTTGTAATTTGGACTTAAACAAATTATTGAAGTACAATTTAATAAACCACATAATAAAATCACATCTGTCTACAATTATTCATCAACTTCCTCATCATCATCAGCAAAACGATCTAGCTACCTGCATTATTAATATTCAAGTAGTCACCTGGACTACCAGAATATTACAATACCAATAGACCATGATTACCTATTCCAAAAATCGAGACAGCCACATATGTATAAATGTATAATTAGAACAATATAAATATAATATTCTCATGTTTACTATGATATATTGTAATATGCTCGTAGCTTGTAGTGATCAGTATAATATTCTGATAGCCAGTTGACTACGAGTATATTATGATTTTGCAGGAAGCAAGACCGATTTGTTGACGATGAAGTTGATGATGAGGTAATAGATAAATAAATTTGTAGACAGGTGAAATATTACTATGTGGTTTATTAAAATGTTCTTCAGTAAAATTGACCAAGTCCAAATAATGAAATTATTACAAAAAGTGTCGTGAAGGTGCTCGAAGTGCAGTGGAGAAAACACGTCTAAATACAGGCCGTCTCCGGTCTGCTTTTATAAGGGCCCAGGCTCTCCTACCTACCCCCCGGTCCATTGACTTATCCATAATGCGTCGTTGCGTTTATCGGTGTCCCGTGCACTGCGTGTGAACCTAATCATAAATGATGTTTCCACGAACCGACTGTTATCTGTTGCATTCTCATCCTGTTTTATGGTTTTTTTGTACTATATCTACTTTGTGAAGAATAAGATCCCATATCCTGTCGTTAATACATGGCTTGTGGTTTTGAATGTATTTTATTATATTATTATGCTCGATTAATCCCTCCGGCTAGCAACCCATATATATAGATTATTGTGACAGTCTTTCACTCCCCCTGGTATCATTCCTTACCACCTATATTATTATATTAATAATAATAGCTCGTATATTCTCACCTTGATTACCTATGTTATTATGTTCTTTATACTTGTATTATTTGAAAGAAACGGATACTGTCCGTTCCAGTATTATTAATAGTATATGGCCAACATTTAAAACCACTTTTTTATTCCTGCTTACAATTCATAGAATATAATAGAAGCTAGGGCGATTGTATGCAACAACAACAACAACACCTGAGTCGGTACCTTTGATCCACCTCCTATATTATACGACACAATAGATAATAGGGAAAAAACCGCAACACGGGATGGACGTGGGCCGTAGGCATTTCCGAGGAGATTGTGGACAAAGAAGACGCGAGAACACTGATACGGTATCAGTGACAGACGGATAGACAGGGGAGCGTGATCAGAACAGTCAGGTTAATAATTTAATACTTTGGACTTGGAATATTTCCGAACGATAATAATTTGGACTTAGAATATTACAGTGCTTGAAATTGATTTTAAATATTACTAAAAATCGTTAAAAATTATCTAAGAAATCAAAGTGATATCAAAATGAAATACTTTTTTTAATTTATATAATATTTATAATATTTAAAATTTATACCAAAATTGTAATCGTTTTATAATTTTTATAATATACAAATCGATTTAAAATTTGAAAATCAAAAATAGCTGATATAGGCCTATAATGTTGTTCATATAATGTAGATAATAATAAAAAAATATTTCGTTTTCTTAGGCCTGTTACACAGCCGCTCGTGCGAACACGGCTGCATACAAAGGCTTCTGGACTTCAAAAAAACATCGAACTTTCTTTCAGCTATTTTTGATTTTCAAATTTTAAATCTATTTGTATATTGTAAAAATTATAAAACGATTACGATTTTGGTATAAATTTTAAATATTATTAAAAAAAAATATTTCATTTTGATATCACTTGATTTCTTAGATAATTTTAACGATTTTTAGTAATATTTAAAATCGATTTCAAGCACTGTTTTTAGCTGCATAATGAAAATTAGTGTAGTCAATATTAGATTTAATGAGTATGGGTGAAGTATATAAAAACGTATTTAAATAAATAATTTATTATATTTAATATGTTTGTAAAATATATCATGCATAATGTATACTATATACAGGGTGTTCAAAAGGTTAAGAAACTTTCATTAGACTGATAAACGATAGTATGTTATAATTAATGAGGTGATTAAATATTTTACCTAATAAATGTGCAGAAGTTTTATCTGTTATTGCTAGGTATAAACCGTTCGGGTATAATAATATTAAAACGGTAATAATTAAAGAACTTCCAGAGTTTTTGAACACCTTGTGTAGGTATTATAAAATATATTATAGGTAATAGGTATATTATAATGATTTAGGTATAACTGGATTTATTATGCGATAAGATTCGGTGAAAGACGATAGTCGTATAATAGTATAATACTATTAAAATTATAGAAATTACGTCTTGGCTAGGGGCTTGAATTTAAACGACCAAAAATATCGAAAATGCCTTTTGAAAATTTAATTTATGACCTAAAACTCTCAACAATTTCCTAGAAAAATTCCCCGGAATTGATTCTGGATATTTTCAGAAATCAAGATTACCTTCTAAGTTATATTATTTTAGTACAATTAATATTTTTCATACATAATATTACTATGGTAATTTATATATAATATAAGATTTATATTTGGTAGTACTTATAAATGGGTTGAAAAAAATTACCCAAAAAAATAAATAATTCCCTAATAATATAATATACATAATAATTATATACACTTAAACATTAAAAAACTCGAAAAATTAAAAAAAGGTTGTTGTTGCTAGTATAGTGTGTATACCTGAAACGCATATTTTGTATCTTGGTGTTGTAGTGGGCTGCCAGCGATATTGATAATTTGTTAATAAGTAGTAGAAGACAATTTTCAACAGTGAACAATTAATGATAGTTTATTTCTAGCAAAAATTATAATAGTGTACAAGTCGGATGGATACGAGTGGCATGAAGGTGCTTTGGTCTCAGCAGGTAATCGACCATATATTTATGACTTGGTCAACAGTATCTTATATATTACTTAGATTATCTACTTTTTATGCATTGTGTCAGGTAAAAAACTACTGGTCAAATTATTTATTCTTATCTATTCGTTATTGCCGCTTAAATTCGTATAATTCATATTTCATAGCCCGCAACATTGGAAAGCATCGTGTCAAGTATTCCATAAAAAAATATGCAAATGTATCGAAATCCAAGCCCTACTTTTAATCTTAATCCTACAATATTGTATTATTATCATGGTGTGTGCGAACACGTTATACATTTATATTTTCATTTCTCCTTGACCCTTATAAATTGTGCCCAGACGAGTTCCGGTTTTAAAAATTAGATTGTGCGCAATCTAGTAGCAACCTTGATATTTTTAAGATATAGCTGCTAGTAGAAATTTAACTTTGGTACCTAAATATTTTCGACCACTCCTATATTATTTATTTGATACTACATTTAGAAAGGTCGTTTCTCAACTTGTTTGCGGGATTTCGCATATTGACACTTGATGATAAATTTGCTTAGGTAGTGATAGCTGTAGTATATTAAACATTATAATTAATATTATTATACCTAAATGTATTTCGATTATCACCAATATAAATCAAATTTGTTACCTAATATATTTCGAAAATCCATTAACTTTTTAGTGCTCTAAATAATTGTATTCATCTTTAGTAGATTCGTGTGAACGTTTCCCTTTAAGCCATGGGCTGAACGCTGAAGCAATATAGTTATAACTGCTTTTTTACAGCGTAAAATAAGAAATCGTGTCACGCATGTATACAGATATCCGGTGGGGGTCAATCCATAATACCTATATAAAGCGGTCCGCGAGAGCACACTATTTAGTACGTAGGTATTGACTATTTTCAGATGATAATATCAAATATTTTATCACTTGTTGCTCATTGAATATTGATGCCAGTGACCACTCGGCTTTATACATACGAATGCAGTATAATTTCCGACTTTGACATTGTGCATTTATGCGCCATCCCGAATTGTTTTTGAACCAGGGGCGTATAGCGTGCATGTAAGCACTGTAAGCACTGCTTACACTTGAAAAAAGGAAAAATAAGTTAATATTAATGTTATTGTAATAACAAATTACAACTCAAATTAAATCTTTGACTATTTTTTTTAAGTTTCTATAATAATAAAAATAATAAATAATAATATGTTTAGAATATAACATAACAATTTTAATGAACACAGCCATATTTTGGTCATCGTTGTCGGCCGTTGCGTATGATGGTGGGAAACTGGAAAATCTATTTTTATTTTATTAACACTTGGTGTTGACGCGCTGTGCCGTCGTGTAACATGTTCTGAAACTGCTTACGTGAGCTAATAGACACGGCTAACGTACAATGTCGTAGAGGGGGCTCGTATTTATATACAATTTGTAAGCACTTATGATTTTGCATACACCACAGTACCAACCGGTTTATTATTATTTGTATCACCGATAAGACGATAATCGGCGGCTGGGTACAAAATTTTGTAGTTGACAGTTGACTGCAAAATTACTAATAAATTTCGAAAACATTAGTATTTCTGCTTACACTTTCTTAAAACCCACGCTACGCCACTGTTTTGAACTTAATTTAACTTAATATTATATTATTTATTACTCTAAAAAATAATTTTATTACTGCAGTTATTACTATCATATTATAATTTTGTACACTGCACGTGGATTCTTATATCAATCAGGATATATTAGATAAATCAAAGTTTTTATAAAATATCTGCTACTCATCATATGAAATTATAAAAACCATGGGTTGTCATAAAAATAATAATACCTAATATTAAAAAAAAGCTATCAAATAAGTAACCGCTGTATTGTATACAAGCCCGGATTAAGACATTTTGAGGCCCAGGGGCCAAAGTTTTAAATGAGGCCCTTGTACGAAAAAAAATATTAATGTATATAATGTGTTCCGGGGTGAAGTGACCAGCCGACGTCATATAAAAGTATACCAAAAATGATAAAGAAATAGCCTTTAAAGATTGGGTCTAACTTTTTTATTTTTTAAGTTATGGGCAAACTTTTTTTATCAAAATCATACATATCACGCATTTGTTTATGTATTTTCAAAAGTTTTTAACATTTTTATGTATTTTTTGTTTATTTTAAAGCTATTTAATTGTCCTATCAACACTCCAAAATACGCATTTGAACTAGAAATGCATTAATTATGTTTATTAAATTAAAAAAGTAGAAAAAACTTGGCCAAAATTGGCATTTTTTAAAGGAAATCGTGTATTATTCCAAA
>NC_042495.1:69793963-69798792 GCF_005508785.2 Acyrthosiphon pisum
TAATTTTTTGCCAACTTTTTCCTCTTTTTTTAACTTTATAAAAATAATTAGCACATTTTTTGGTTTAATTGCGTATGTCAGTTGATAGGACAATTAAATAGCTTTTAAAATAAAAATAAAATTACCTACGTCAAAATTTTGAAAAGTTTTGATGATACTTAAACAATTGCGTGATACGCATGGTTTTGATAAAAATAAGTTAATTGCTCATAATTAAAAAAATAAAAAGTTAGATTCAATCTTTAAAGGGTATTTTTTCATCATTTTTGGTATACTTTCATATAACGTTGGCCGGTCACTTCACCCTGGAACACATTGAATATTATTAAATATTTTTTTTTTCGTACAAGGGCCTCATTTAAAACATATTAGGTATATGGGCACATAGCAATAAATAATGAATAATGTATTAATGTATCACTTTATTCATAAATTATAATTTACAAGCTTTTTTCCTTGCTAAATAATCATCGATTTTTTTTTTTGGGTGATTTATTTAGTGTTACATAGCCTATAACGAAAAAAGTAATGGACAAATTAGAGGCCCCTAAATATATTCTAACTTTCGAGGCCCGGGGGCCATGACCCCCTGCCCCCCTTAATCCGGGCTTGATTGTATAGTACCTATAGTTGTTGACTATCGGGTGTACACCTCATCATTGAATAGGCACTGTAATAGTGTAATGTATGTGTTAAATTTGAACTCAATGGTATGTAGGTAGTACTTAAATTATTGGAGCTTTTAACTTTTAGATAAGTATAAGATGAAAAAAAATTCTGGGCGAAGATGGTCTAGCTTGTTGGTTAGGGTAACCAAATTACCAAACAATTATTTTAAATTTCAATATTGTTTTCAAAATGTTTACAAATGTTCGTATTATTTTTCTCGATTATTATTGAATAGTAGAGGCTAGGTGCCTACTGAGAATTTTCAATTTTTACTTCCCAAGAGTACTAACTATAAAAAAACTTATAGATCCATTTTGCTACCAGATATCTCATAGTTAGTGATTACAGAATTTTTTCTGTAAGAAAAAACTAAAGATTATCTTCACATAGAGCAGCAATAAAAATGAATCTAAGAAAAACATCCATCGTTATTAAGTCAATACATTCTACACTCGGCTCAGAATCTAAAATCACTAAAGGTAGTAAATAATTCGATTTTTCTTGTAACGATATAATGATATTAAATAAACAGGTGGTAACTGATAAGTAGGTACTTAAAATGAAACGAGCATTTATGCATTTTGTTTTTCAATAAATATAATAATTAACTGACAAAAAAAATTCTTGTTGTATTATAAGTCTGGTGTGGTTTTTGTCTTTTGGTAGGTTTTGCGTCCCCACTCGAGTATTTTCGGTGGGTTCTGTATTCACATAATATGCACCAACCTATATGAAATAAAATTAAATAAATAAAAAAGAAGGTGGGCAAATGGATGTCGCTCTGCTGTACAGTAGGTTACAAGTGGGTCACTGTATAATGGATGGTATTAAATTTGAATTCAATGATATAATATCATTGTATAAGAAAAACGATTCTGAGCGGAGACGGTATAATGTCAGTCTAGGTATAACTGTATAAGATATATTATATACTTATATCTATGGTAGGTATTAAGAAAAAAAATTGACCTATAAAAGGTACCTATAATAAATTTCAAATTAATCATATCACAATATCTATCAGGCACTTATAACGCGTTATACATCAACAACAAACAGTAATACTATCATAGATGTATAATAGTATAGGTACTTAAAAAGTTTCAAGTACCCACGAATAATATTATACAATCATAATAAAATAACTAAAATATGTAACTTTTAGATTCTGATTGAAACGATGAATGTATTGATTTTACAATGATGTGTTTTTTTTTTTAATTTTTAACTTTAATTTTTTTTTTGTGTCTGTCATTACCTTTTAGGACAGTAAAAATGCTTGGATTTTCTTCAACAGTACCTTTTCTGATAGGAAATTGAATCTAGTTGGTGCTTTGGGGGGGGGGGGGGTCAAAAGTAAAAATTTAAAGTAGTTTTCAAAAACGCCGTGAAAAACAAAAGAAAAATTAAGGAAAAACGGAAATTTTTACGTAAAATTGATTTTCGTGAAAATCTATTTTGGTTTTTGGCGTAACTCTAAAAAAAAATGACCATATACTAGGAGCCTTCTATTAAATTTTCAAAATTTTTTAACCAACAAATGACATTTGATTGATATTTATAGAATAGAAGAAACTAAAAAAATTGGAAACTAAAAATGTTCCTAAACAGCTTAAAATGAGTCAAAATATTTAAAAAAAAGACATGGTGTATAGAAAATTCTAATATAAACATTCAGTGAAATTTTCAAGTATCTACAACCATTCGTTTTTTATAATTACAATAAAATAAGAAAATCGTTGCATGCGAAATCGAGTGAATATCAAATGTTGTAAAAATATGAATTTCAAACGCTCATAACAATTTAATTTGACTTGCTTGTAGACATTTTTTTTGAAAAAATTTTTCATGAATTTCTGACTCAAAATAATTTGCAAATTTTCGTCATTTATACGTATTTTGTCAATATTTGAACTTTAGGTAGATGCTAATAAAAAAAATTGTGACTATGGATTTTTAAATTTTTTCATCTGCCATTGAAACAATATACTAGGAGCCTTCTATTAAATTTTCAAGCTTTTTTAACCAACAAATAAATATACAAATATAATAAATATTTTATTGATATTTATTGAAAAAAAAACTAAAAAAAATGGAAACTGAAAATGTCCGTAAAGAGCTCAAAATAAGTCAAAATATTTGGAAAATGTTATGGTGTATAGAATATGCTAATATAAACATTCAATCAAAATTTTATGAACCTACGTCCAGGGGCGGACTGGCTATTTTTGGCCCGGGGTGCAAAATTAATTAGGGGCCCGTAATTTTTTTTCAAACCTACCTAAATTAGGAAAGAGCCCTTAGTTTTATAAGTAAATATAAAAAAAAAATTAAGAATAACATGTTGTTTATTTGTAGAGATGTTGAAATATGTTATTTTATTTTTATTTTGTATAATACCGTATTATACCAGTATTATACCGTATACCGACTGTGGTAATCGGGGCCCGGATCATAAATAAAACGGGGGCCCGGGGTGCTACTTGGTGTATAGAACCCTGGGCCAGTCCGCCTCTGCGGCTCTGCCTACGTCATTTGTTTAAGAGTTGCACCAAAAACCAAAATCAATTTTCTCGAAAACATATTTTGCGTAAAAATTCCCATTTTTCCTTAATTTTTCTTTTGTTTTTCACGGCGCTTTTGAAAACTACTTGAAAATTTTTACTTTTGACCCCCCCCCCCCTCCCCAAGAAAAGGTACTGTTGAAGAAAATCCAAGAATTTTTACTGTCCTAAAAAGTAAAAGGTGATGACAGACACAAAAATAAAAATAAAACACACATCATTGTAAAATCAATACATTCATCGTTTCACTCAGAATCTAATATATTGTAGCCACTATAGCCAATACTATAATATGATTTTGACGACTACAATGACGGTGTCCACAGGTGAAACGATATTCGTACACGAGCTCGAGCAACGAGAACATCACTTCCGGCCAACAGCTCTGGTCACTGGAACGCAACTGTTCGGGCAAATGCGAGGACGGGTGCATCGTGATCGGCGAACGGATCAAGATCTACGCGTGTCAGGCGTGTTGCGAGTCACCGCTGTGTAACGTGTCCAACGGATCCGACCGTCGGTCTTCGACTCCGTCGTTCGTCGTTTGTCTGACGTTCTTGTTCTTGCTCTTGAGAACTGTCGTCGATCAGCTACAGTTGCCGTCGTCGAAACGACCGTCCGCCACATTCTTTTCCACTTCCTCATCCCCATCATCCGCTCCATTCCACTTGTCGTCAGACACTAGACACTTAACAAAAAAAATCAATAAATATTTTATATTTTTATCATCGATCCATAACATATTCACCTCACGGTTTGTCGCTTTCAACACATCGTTGGTAGATTTTTTTCCTAAAAAAATAATTAATATCATATAGGTAATTACATATTTTTAGGTGACCGTATAAATATAAATACCTACCTATTGTCAAAAACACAGAAGGCATTGAACGTATAATAGGTAGGTATATACCTATATAATACCTACCATATTATGCAATACATATACCTATTATACCAATATTATACCTACCTACTATAAAAGACATCAGAAGAGCCGAAATATAATTATCTGAAACTCGTTGACAAAATACCTACCGATGAGTGGTGAATGATGACCACCTCCATGAACAAATTATTTACACATTTAAGTATTAACTAATTAATATCGAAATAATAATATCGAATGAGAATAACCACTATTATAAGCAGTGCTCGAATTGGGAAAAATTAAGTAGAGGAGTTCAATATAACGATTTAAAAACTGCGTTCCAAGGGCGCAATTATTCAACACAGACTATTCAAAAAATAGTAGGGGTACGCAAAAAAAAATAAAAATAGTAGGGGAGCTCCGTCCCCCTGCGCACCACCCCAATTCGAGCACTGATTATAAGTACTTCCCATATCACATGACACGTGTCACTGGCGTATTTAGGTTTTTGTCTAGGGGGGAATATTTTATGTACGTTCATAAATGTACACAGTTTTCCACCAGAATTATATTTTACTTATGTATTTATCTTGAAAAACCTAACTAGAAATAATTTATTATCTATGGAGCATTTATTAATACAATTTCTTAGTATTTTATTTAAAATCCATATTTATTCCTGGAACAACTTGACGTGTAGATAACTTATTCTAGAATAAAATATA
>NC_042495.1:69798842-69822785 GCF_005508785.2 Acyrthosiphon pisum
CATATCCCCCCCCAGACACCGTAAATACGTCACTGACACATTTCATAGGTAAAACACATTTTCAGCGTTTCTATATTATAAGAGGTATAAATATTATATGATTTTGATAAATATTTTGTGATTTAATGTGCTAAGTAAAATATTGTTGGTATCTATCTACCTAGTATCTTTAAATAATATTATAATATAATATAATAAACTATGTTTTTTTCGTACTTTATTTTGTGAAAATCAACGATTTTTGTTTCCTATAAAAATGTTCTTCGTATTCGTACCTAGCTATTTGGATTTTGCCAGTTGCCACTATATATCTGTATTGTAATATAATATTAATAAATAATATCTTTACCTATAATATTATGTTTACATTATTAATTATTCATACATTTTTTATAGGTAACTTATCTACCTATTATCAACTTGTACAAACTAAACTTGTAATATAAAAAAATTTATACATTTATCTACAATTATAATTTTAAAGTGCCCCAAGTAACACCATTTGATGGTAGGTAATTGTAATTTGCAGGTTCACAAATTGTATTTATTAATGACCTCAGTTAGCAGTTAGCGCTTAGCGCTGTGCATATTGTGCAGGAAGGTAAATTGTCATTACTCATTACATAATATTTCCCATTAAGCATGACTATTGCTAGGTCGTATGAAAAATTAATTAGTTTAATGGTTTAATAAAATTAATCTAATCTAAGTAACCTAAATATGGCCACTAAATCATGTTTAAGGGATCATTAGATCACTATTGATTAAATAAATATATAGTAATAAGCAGTCCTGTAAAGAATACTTCTAAAAAGTACTCGAATAAATACTCAAATACATTTTTTTTAAAGTATTTAAGATACTACTCAAATACTTTAATTGTAAAATATTTCAAATGCTTTTGGTTTTTAAAGTGGGTTTCTAATTATCGTAATATAAACACATAGGCAGTAGGTTATCTAATAGTTATCTAATAGTTTTAAAGGAAATATTGTTATTCAAAATTCAAAAACTTTTTTTAGAAATCTGGTTTTCACAAACCTTTGGGCTTCGGCTAACACAGAAATACAGAATATTAAATAAAACTATTATTCTATTATTGTAGTTGACAAAAATATTTTTCCAAACAATTATTTTGAATAAAAATAAAATATTGGAAATAAAAAACCAAAGTATTCAATACCAAAAAGTATTTAATACAAAAAAAAGTATTTAAAATACCATTCAAAATACTTCATGCTGAAAGTATTTAAAAAGTTATTCAATACTTAAAAAAGTATTTGAATACTTTTACTCAAATAATTTTACTTAAATACTTTACAGGACTGGTGATAAGTGATTGTTAATAATTAATAGTTAATGCAACCAGCCACCCGGAATAAGTATTATAATTACCTAATCATGTCATAAACAGATAAATATACTAACAGATAAAATATTCTAACAGGTAGGTAGGTACATTCCAAAAAAATAATTTCTGGTAAAAAATACCAAAGCATTATATTCCTTATTGTAGTTAAAATATAAAATATGTACCTATTAGGTGGAACTAATGACATGTTCAGGAAGTAGGCAACGTAAGTATAATCAATATTTATACACATATATTATTTTAAATTAATAATATTTATTTGATAATAGTTCAAAACATTTAACACAATAAAATTGGTGGTATTCAATTAGTTAGTTGTGTAATTATCACAGACAAGTTTACCTATTTCCTGTTAGTCTGAATAAAAGATGATTCTTAAATGCTTACTACATTGTTAACGCTCGTAAAAATATATCACAAAAAAGTTCACCATTTTTTAAAAAATAATTGAAGAAAGTTTTAAAAATAAATAAATACATAAGATTTTAAATACATTTGTACTAAACCCATCATACCAGCACATATTATATCAAAAAGTTATACAAACAAAATATATTTTTGTGAATACAAAATTAAAAATGAACCATTAAAATTTTTTTCACCATCACATAATTAAAGTACATATTTAAAATCAAATCAACTTTGACAAGTTGAGTAATTTATCAATCATCATAGTGCCAACAACATCAATGTAATCATGTTAATCCCACTATATAAAAAATACAAGTGATTAAACATTGGCTTATATTTGTGGTAACTAGCGATTTAGCAGTGGAAGACTTTTGGGAAATGTTTTCATTACAATTTATTACTAGAATAATCTAAAGTTAAGTCGACTAAAAAACCTAATATTTTGTATGGGGACCCAAATGAAAATGTATAATACATTAATACACGCTACGTTAAGTACACAATGAATGTTTTCACTATGTAAATGATTAAAAATAAATAACCGTACATAATACAGTACTTTATTAAACAATAGGTAGGTATTAAAATAAGTTTCTCTTAAATTATTACAAAATTTATTTGGAAATAGCAATCCTTTTATAATTTGATGTTAACAAAATACCTAATTGCTTACAAGTATTATAATTATCTAGAAAATGTTTTACTCATCTTAGTTTTATCAATAACATTTGCATATGATAAAAAAAATAAATAGTTTAGTTATAATATGAACAAATTTAAGTATTTTGAAACAAATACATTACAAAATACGGAGTTCAGGAATGTCACTCTCACTAAAGCAAAATACTTTACATTTATTTTGAAAGTATAGAACAAGGGTCAACAAATAGCGGCCTGCGGAAAATTTATTACTGCTCGCAGACAAGAAAATAATAGTAAAAACCGATAGTATGAGAGTATTAAATGTTAGGTTTCCAGATTCCTAATGTGGCCCTTCAAAAATATTAATTAGTGATCCCTGGTAAAGATTATATTCTACATATTACATTCGACTCTCAATATTTCAAAGTTGATAGGACTCATGAAAAATATTGAATTACCGTGATTAAAATTAACACTTTGCTAAGCAATTTTAAATATCAAGAGGGCAAAAACACAATTTGAATTACTGAGTTCTAAAATTTGTACCTATGTTAATAATTCAATAATTATCATAAATAATAAACTAAATGTTTAATGTATACACAATTGTAAGGTATTATTATTAGGTAAATTATTAACGATAAGATTATAAGAAATACATTTTTGTGAATATACTTTCAATTGCCTAGTGTTTAACTTCGAATTGTCAAGCGTTGTAAGTTAGTTTTTCATAAAATTGTACTACTAATTTCCAAAAGTAATTAAATTAATTGCTTTTATTTGAATTAATATAGCATTTTTAAGGGAACAAGCAATTATTTTAAATAACCTGAAAGTTTTAATTTATCAAGAGTCAACTGTGTAACTGAAATCTAACACATTGTTAATATTATTTTAATTCACATTATATACCATTATATAATATTGATACATGCCGAACTTGTTCTTATTTCAAATTACTTCAATAAAAATAATAAAAAACAATGAATACATTTATAGTTAAAGATACCAAAAACATTGTATTTTGATTTAGTAATATTTTCCTGGATTTCATGAGTAAAGAAGAGAATTATACTAATATAATATATAATTATAATTATTAAAAACCAAAAAATAAATATATATAAGCAATTTGCTTTAGTTTTGATTATACTTTTGAATGGTGTTATTGAGCATACTATTTATAAGGAAAAAATACTACTAATTTGTTGATTTAAAAAAAATATTTTAATAATATATCTAATAGTTTTAATAGAAGTTATAAAATTTCCAATAGTAAAACATTTCATATATAATTTAAAATTGATTTATAACGGAAATATTGTAATATTTTTTTTATACATTTTTCACAACAATATAAATTAATTAATAACTAAAATAGATAAGAAGCCAACATCTCTTCCTTTTGTGTTGTTACTATTTTTTTTTGAATGTATTATTCTTTAAATGTTTCTTAAAAAAAATTATTCAACATTGTACATTTATAAAAAACAAAGTTTGTAACAGTGCCACAAATCAGCTCCACACATCAGCAGAATATCTTTTCTGTTGTTCCATTTTTTTAACATAATTGAGTGCCTGACTATTGGTCATTTGACCCTTTTCCATGACAACTTTTTCAATAATACTATGCACATCCTTTGCCATGCTCCTTGCATCACTAAGCATTGAAAAAATTAATATCATATATATTTAAAATTATATCACATTTTAAAGCAATGATACATACCCACAAACATATAAATGACCATTTTTTTCACCAATAATATTCCACAGTTCATCAGCATTTTGTTCTAACAAATGTGTCACATACTGCTTTTCAGGTTGATCACGCGAAAATGCCAAATGTAGCTAAATTATTGTAAAAATAGTGAATAGTGAATTTGTTAAATATTATTTTGTCAAATATTATAGTAACAAATGTATGTTAATAATGAAGCAATATTAAAATAAATTTTCAATTTACCTTTGTTAAGGTTCCATTAGCAACATATTCTTGTAACTCATTTTCATAAATGAAGTCTTCATCCTTTTTTCGACATCCAAAGTACAGAACCATTTCTCCTATTTCTCTACCTATGTAGGAAACAAAAAATTAAAAAAAAAAAATCTGGTATGTGTCTGCTGTATAGTAGGTTACAATCGGGTCAATGTATAATGGATTGTATTAAACTTGAATTCAATGATATAATATCATTGTATAAGAAAAAATGATTCTGAGCGGAGACGGTTTGTCAGTCTGGGTATTTTATATTGTTATTATTTATAATAACCTGTAAGTTGAATTGATATTATAATATTATAATTTTGTATTAATTTCTATGGTGATAAATAAAGCATTAGATATTAAAATCCCATTTTTAGTGGGTTTTTGTAATTTGTCAGTGGTTTTTCCCGTGGCATTAAATAACTATTGAGAAAATGATCTATCTAAAGTATTATCTTGATCCAATTTGCTAAAAGATAAGTTACTATATGCTGAAATCGGAGCATTCTTTCTGATAGTAATTTTGTATACAAGATAAAAAAAAAAAAATAAACACCATCGTAAAACCCCTAGCCTCTTTGCTCTGCTCAGAATCTAAAATATATTTTTAATGCATACATTTACAGAAAATATAATTAAAAATATAAATTACAAACCTTCTTTACGTGCATAATCTCTTTCTTGTATAAAACCTCGGAATGGTGCTAATCCTGTACCGGGACCAATCATTATAATTGGAGTTTGACTCTTAGGGGGCAATCTATAAGTATAAATTGTATCAAGGCCTAAGTTAACACATAATTTTAAAGAATTGTAAGCAAACATTAAGCATAAAATGTGATTTTTTTAAAATTTATATTTAAATATTTTCATTTAAACTACATAAAATATTCACCTGAATTGAGATCGTCTAATATAAATAGGTATAGTAGGTTGTAGAAGTTCGTCATTGGTTGGTTTCAGTTGGGCTAATAAGTTAGTTGCAACACCTTTATTGACTCGATTAGTAGGAGTAGTGTATTCTACTAGAACTGCTGTAATATGAATAGATTTTGGGTACACTTTTGGTGACGAGGATATTGAATAATAACGACACTGCAATCGTGGGAGTAGTTCACATAAATGGTCCAAATCTGGTTTGACACTCGGTAAATCTTCCAAAATATGAACAATATTACGGTTGTCACGCAATATCCATTCGTGAAATTCTTTTTTGCCCTCTGGGGTTGAGCTTGCCATAAGCTTTAATTTTTCTTGATCCTAATACAAAACAAACACAAAAATGATAGAATTTCATAAAAAATAAATTAATGGTAATAAAACAAAAACAAACCTTTGGATCACTTGCATATTCTATTAATTCTTTCATAATATGTGTGCGTGGATTTGAAGTTATATCCAAATAATAAGTTAAAGCTGTTCGATAAGTACAAGGACAAGGGAATGGATGTTTTTTACTGGATTCCTCTGCAAAAATTAAGTTATTAAGTAACAACAAATTTATATTAAACATGAAATATTACAAGCTATTACCATCAGTGTTCAACAATGAAAATACAGTGTCTAGATCTGCATTTAACAATTCTCCAATTTTCTCTACTAATTCAGAAGAATTTTTGGGATAGACAGCCACATGATCTCCTGTGTCATACCTCATCTTTGATCCATCAATATCAAACTCAATATGCATACAAGAGCGATCACCTGACTTGTGGAGCTCACGATTAACTGATATTTTAGATAAATATGGGTTCTTAACATCAAATGGGCTGAAAATATATACACGCAAATTAATAAATCATACACATAAAATCCTCTTAAGCAGGATGCCAGACTCCCATGACGTGTTGTATCTGTCATACAAATGTACATCATAGACAATTTATATTCAGCAGAACCCGGTTTGTGTTGTTTGTTTTAATATTATGTGAATCGAGCACTCACAATCGACTTATCATCAAATTTAAAGTAACATAATTTTAGACATCTCATAGTCTTTTATTGATATTATAATTTTAAAGTAAGTTATAACTGTAAAATATTACAATTTTAAAATTCTCATGACTATATTGTAGCATCTAGGTAATATTTTAACTTTTATAGTTTAAATATGATAATAAGTCAATCATTCTAATATAAATTAATGTTAACAATACAAAATGTTATCATACTAAATGTACATTTTCTATGTTGTACAATTATAAGATGAAGACAACAAATACGGGTTTGATGTCTTCATAATTATGGTAATAAACTCAACATATTTAATAAAACTTACAATCTTTGGTTTTCATAAGATTTAAGTCGTGATATTTCACCCGAAAATATTCGCTCTGGTAAAACTTCGGAACAGTCTACTAATTTGTATTGTCTAATATTACTTTCTTCGCCAGTTTCTTCAATACCATAATGGGAGCAAACACTATCCCATAATTTTTCTTTCCAAGAAACAAAATCATCTTCAATACTAAAATATAAATTAATATATGTATTCATTATTTAAATATTATAACATTAAAACAAAAAGTTAAGTTGACTTAGAAAGGTTGTAAGAAAACACATATTAATACAAGAATTTAAATGGTTTTGTTAGAGAAAATTTTAAAAGTGAGAACTAAATACTATTTTTTTTTCATAACACTGCTAGAATTTGGTCATCAACTAAGTGTCTTAATTTTTTTTATAAAGAATATTCTTTTCAAATTAAGAAATATACTCGGCGACCAGTTTAACCATCTGTAGTTTTTACCTATGTCTGTCATGAAGTGAAAATATGCCCATGTACACATGGTCACCGAGAATATTTCCTAACTCAAATAGAGTATAATAATATGCATTTTATTTTTAATCCTGGCATTGATAATAATAATAAACATAATATATTACATTTAATTATAATATCAAGTCCTTTGAAATGTATAATTTTAAAATAATATTTTATATTAAATTTAAATATGGTTTTAGATGAAAAATAATATTAATATTTACTTGGCATCATCATCTCCTAGACCAATTTCATGAACTCTAGTAGCACCCAATTCTTCCAAACGTTGATCAATGTAAATAGCAATTTCGTTATAATGCTCGTAAGTCTTATTTCCCAATCCAAATACCTGTAAGAAATAGAAGATAATTTAAACAATGAATAATATCAAAGAAAATCTATCTATACTCTGTTCAGCGAGAGAACCAGCTGATCAAAATTGGTCCCCCCGCACAACACCATGCCATAGGGGAACCGGTTTCAATAGCAGGGTGACGCAGGGATAGAACCGGAGGTTTCTCTTGCTGAACAGAGTATATATAAATATTTGAAACTAATAATAAATAAATAATTATGAATCTATATGCTAGTTGGTTTTTAAATACACATGTGAGCTCAGTAATAGTAAAAGTTATAGAAAAAATGTCACGGTAGTTGATTATAAATTCATAATACGAAATTATGTGTAGAAAAATGAGATAGTTCAACTAAAATAAAATGAATATTTAAATGTTATCATGATAAAAAATAATATTTAATAAGTTGCTGGCTTTTTCCATGCGGAAAACATATAATATGCATCAAACTCATGAATCAGTATTTTATAATTTATGTACTTTAATTTACAATTAGGTTTGTATAAATTGTATTTATTTGAAACCTGATCAGTGTATGTTAATAAAAATTATTATTGATTGGATTAAAATATACATTTGTTCACTATTCATGAATGTCAAATATAAATAGGATGAAGTAGGCTATAACTTTGTGGTGACCTCCAATAACATCGGAATGAATTAAATTGAATTTAATAAATGCACGTAGACATCTTCTCAGATACCCATTAATATAGGTAACATAAAAGTTAGACAAGTAATAACAATTTTAATAAAAATACGGTTTTTTAAATGATTAAGTCTAAGATTTAGACTAAAGGTCTATTATGGTAAATTTAAAATAGGCAGTTAGGAATAAGAATATCAAGTAAAAATTATAAATATGAATGAATATAATAAAATTCAGTAACAGCAAGGAAACTCTAACAGCAGATTACTATTCTCCCTAACAATAACAATTTGAATTTGAAATTACCTTGATAAGATACTTACTGCATAATTCAATCCTTCTAGGTCGGCGTCACCATTTTGAAGCCATTCGTAGAAATCCATAGCATTATCAGTCGGGTCTCCCTCACCATATGTTGCTATACAAAAAATTGCCAATGACTTTTGTATTTCTTTCATTTCTACCAAGTCTGCCTAAAACCATAAATTAAAACAATTTCAAAAATTAAACTAGGTAATAATTAATATATGATTATATTTGATAATAATATAGTTTAGATAGATAAGAATTTTATAGTCATATAACACAAAAATATTTCAACAAATGATTCAACATAAAAATCGTATAAGACATAAAATAAAATAATATTTTTTATTGGTTACAAATTAAAAGTTAGTACTGTTTTGTAAATACATAGTGTCATTTAAAAATCAGTTTTCTATTATACGCTAAATCAAATTACTCATACTTTTTCAGGAAAATTCAACAAATTATTAGTTATTACAGTGCCATAAACTTTAATAATAAATAAATTTATTTAAACGGTATGGTAAACCAATTAAAATACTTCATCTAATGTCTATATTATTTATTTTAAGTGCCTAATAAAAATACATTTAATACTTATACATTTTGTATATAGTAATACATCTAATAAGGTAATTCATTAATTTTAAAGTAATAGATGAATTTTGAATACGTAATATATTTTCAAGAAATAATTATCTTAAACTGTATTTAAATGTAAAAATAAAATTCATGTTGAGGATTAAAAATGAAAATAATTCTTTGACTAAAAATTTAGGCATGAGATATGGTACATGTTACTAACTACTGAGTGGTGTGTTGCAATAATAAATTTGAAAGAAATCATGGATTCAAAAAAAAAGGGGGAGGAAGTAAGTAACTGCTCTGCTGTGTAGTAGGAGCCGAGTGTAACTCGTTAATGAGTAGGTTTACTGTAATTAATGTGTTAATATAAAAATTGCTAACAAAACATTTGATGACAATTCAATAAATAAATACAATTATTTGTTTTCGTCAAAAAATGCTTTTACATAAAAATTCCCATTTTTGCTTAGTTTTTTTTTTTGTTTTAACAATTATTTAAGAAGACATTAAATCCGTAGTGTTATCTCCGTCTCACAAATGTAAAACATACCAAAAACTATTTTCCGCGGGTAAGAACCACTCAGGCTGTAGTTCAAGCTAAGCAACCAAATTTTCACACTAAAAAGAAAACATTTACTGTTCAATGTTGTCATTATTTTATCGATATCAGAACTAAAAAAAAAGTTATTCAGGTTTGAATAACTCAAAAAAAATTAAATTTTAAACAATAAAAATTTTTTTTGTATTTTTGATTAAAATCAAATTGCACAGTCAATGTTATTCTCTTTATAATGTGAAAATTATGTTGTGGTTGGATTACAGCCTGAGTAATTTTTACCTGCAAAAAACCATTTTTGATATTTTTACATTTGCAAGAGACCACCACACATAAAATACTGTCAATTTCAATTTTGACCTTTAAAAAGTATCAACTAGATCCAATTTGCTATCAGAAATCATCCTCAAAGTTGAAGACCGAAGCATATTACTACTATTTATCGTGTATACATTTTTCAAAAATATTTTATACATTATTTTTAAACATAAATAGAGTGGAATATCAGTATCTTTAAGTCTTAATTAAAAGCGTGTATAATATTAGAAATTGAGACCCCTTATTATATAATAATATTTTACAGTTCTCAGAGCTAATTCAAGGGTTAACTTCTTATTTTCCAAAAATTGGGAGCCAATTTAATGATCGCCCTTTCAAAGTAGGCTCAATTTCCAAAATAATATAATGGGCTACTTGGAACTTTTAGAGCATTTCTTTTGCCCGAAAAAAATGTTTATATCAAAAAAAAAAAAACATCTTTGTAAAATCAATACATTCCTTGATACACACTGAATCTAAAATGTAAATACAATTTGGAAGCACTCTTCAAAATTAGATAGTGTTACAACAAACAGAGGAAAAAATATTGCATCTGCTTCAGAATAATATTCCAAATAGTTTGCTGTGGTTCCTGATTTATTTCAAAGAGTACATCTGAATTGGTTTTCAGTTAGTATTAAATAATATACCTAATAATATGGTTGGTTCATGTTGATGACATTTTCCTTTTCAATTTTTATACTACCTTTGTAACAAAAGATTAAATAATCGTTTACTTGTTGTAAAATGGTTTGAAAAAATTACAAGATAAGGATAATGATTTGATTTATAGTTTATTTTTTGTGTGAAATGCAATTATCAAATGAAAATTAGAAAAAAATACATGAGATAACATTATAATAAATGAATAGCTTGGTATCATGCATTTTCCTTATGATATAATATAAATTGATTATAATATAACCACATTACACATAAAATATTAAAATAGTTAAAATTAAATATTATGATTTAAAATTGTAAAGTAATTAATTCCAGTAGAAACTAATCCAAATGAACAATGTACCTAATATAGTTACACATTTAAATAATCCAGGAATCAACTTGAATAATAGATAGTTAAATATACAAAATTATTTCGTAAATTTGGATCTTGATTTATTGTGCGAGAACTAATTTGAATCTATAACATTTAGTAAAGCCTTAACACAAGTACACATCTAAATAGAATAATTTCAATAATTAATCAACTATTTCAATAATTATTATTGAAAATTGTAATTATTAACATTTAACCATTATTATCATAACTCATAACATTTATAGGTTACTTAAAATTATAATTTATAATTTTAACAAGGCTGAAATATTTCAAGATATATTAGAAATTATCAAAAATAAAAAAATGTATGGATTTATTTAATCATTTAGATATGAAATGTACGGAACTGAATAGGTACCTGCATGATGCTATAATATAACATTATATGATAAATGATTATTATAAATGAGTTTTAATACATATATTATTTAAATATCTACAATACTAGATTATAGTTAGGTTACCATACCTGGATTACCATCGAGTACAAATATTAATTATTGTTAAAATTAATATCAACATATTTTATTAATTATATTTAAATATGTTACAAAACCATTATAATAATTATTAAAATATACATAATATAAATCTAAATGCAAATATGAATATTTATATTTACATTTACCGTTA
The DNA here is from genome assembly GCF_005508785.2 of Acyrthosiphon pisum. Lineage (NCBI taxonomy): Eukaryota > Metazoa > Arthropoda > Insecta > Hemiptera > Aphididae > Acyrthosiphon > Acyrthosiphon pisum. The sequence goes on from NC_042495.1 coordinate 69,810,485, forward strand.
GGATTTTAAAGTAAATGCTTTTTTTTTTAAATAATATAATTTAATTTCCATTAAAATGGAACAATCTTAATTTTACTTATTTTCACATAAAAATGTTTGTTTTTTTGCTTTTTTCTGTCTGAATATTGTTATCGATATTTCTTGTTAAATTATATTATATATTAATATTTATTACAATAATTTATACTGTTTCAAATTTTGAATCCTAGACTAATAAGACTTAGCAGTGGCGCCGAAGTCTATATTAAGGTCGGGCCACAGCTTTTGTTTACATCATATCTTTATTATGAGTAAATATACGGTATCTCTACATTAAATAATTAAGATATGGAGGCCATGAAGTTTTGAAATAATTGCCCAATCACATTTTAAAAACTTTGGCACCGTCGAGACATAAGTTTATCATTTATTTATTTATTTAAATTTAACACCCCAAAAGGTAAAAATAAGAGGATGTCATACAAACTTAAATCTAGTAATATACAAAAAAAGAAAATTTATAAGAAAATACAATAGGTAGTTAAGGGTTATGCATATCGACCCCATTTCTAAGGAGTTCAATATAGGCAATTTTCTATTTGTGTTCATGCTTATGTAAATGTGTGTGTAGTAGGTGATCATTAGTGTGAGTGACTGTGTATTAAATAAATAGTGGAGCGTATCTGCACGTGCACGCACATGTCAGTAACGCAGCAATTTACACATTAATTATAAATATGAATTTTAGTGAATTTTAATTTTGCATTTCCAATAATATAGCTTATTGAGTGACATTACAGTATAAACACCTATAATACAAATTGAAGAGAAGATGTTTATCTAGGCTTGTATGGGAGTCAATTTTTAATATTTTAATTTAAACGTCCAATATTTAGCTCTAAAACTTGTGATATTTTACTTTTTGAATTTGAATTATTGATTTTAGTAATTAAAATATCGAAAATTGACTTTAAAAAACAAGCATGGATTAACTTATCTTCTACTATATTGATAATAGGTTGCTAGAGTACTGAGGAACCAGATTATTTTTAGAATTAAAAGCTGGTACCAACTCTAAAGTAAATTTTTTGTAAGAACTTAGGGCATATTAATAGCCCAGAAATAAACTTGTAAATAATAGCTACAACATTATATAATATTATATTGTAGGTACATATTAAAAAAAAAAATTTATAATTTTAAGATGACTTTAACTGTTTTTAATTAGTTATTAAGATCATAGACAGATCATAGGCCTACTATGAAACCGGAAATTTCCTGGTAGGTCCCCATTTGTATTAATATGCATTTTGGGCAATGAGGCAATTTTTCATAATTTGACTTTTGAATTAGTTCATAAATTAGAATAATGGACAACGATGCCTACTATACTATACTAGATTTTATAGTGTTGTTTGGAATCCAGGAAACTGGAAAATTATAAAATGTATTAATATATTATTATAAAAGTACTTGGATGCGCATAATAATTTAAAGTACAAACTCAAAAACACTCACAATGTGTATCAGTATTTTTTTTTATATGAAAATAGATCGCCTGATATATTAGGACATACATGTTTCTCAAGGCATCCTACAGTTACAACTATGTACTATTAGTAATGACTTCCTGTTGCTGGTTCCATAAAAAATTATAATAATTTATGCTTTAGTTAAAAATATGTTTTATAGATTTTTATTTCCAAATTATTTACTTAATTTAATAATTTAAATATATTTTAAGCTAATGTACCTAATAATTAAAATATGTTTAATGTTCTATTATATATTTTTCATTACAAAATAATATTGTACACTATGACATTGATTCACTATAAAGAAATAAAACCTTGTATTTTATGGGCACAGTAGTTAAATGACCTTCAACTTCTATTTCAATTGAAACTCTCAATTTTATACATGTTACCAAATCATTTTACAAATTATCAACAATCAATATTAATTGTTCAAATAAATTTGAATTTCAGCATTATCTAGGGATAAATTATTTGAAACTAAATATTACACATAATAAACTTTGAACATAATATATCAAATGAAATAATTAATGGCATAATTGTACCAAAAGGTTTAATTATGTTGCACTAGTTTAAAAAAAAAAAGTATCAAAAATGTTATATTATTAGTTTTATAGTATAATTTTTAAATGCATGCATTTCCATACCAAAATATAAACACATATTAAAATAATATTTATTATTCTATCATTAATAAACACTAACATATGTTAAATATTTACTCAATTATTTAAACTCATATTTACCATATCACATTCTTCAGGATCGGCTACCATTCCTTTCATTTTATATCTGGCCCCTTCTTTGGCTATTCTTCCAGCAAATTCTTCTGCAGTCCCTGTTTGACTTCCATAGAACACTACTAAACTACGACCGGTTGATTTAAGTTTTTTTATAAAAGAACTATTGGAGGTCTGCTCAATAGAACTCAACGAAGATGGCCTAAACAATTCAAATTGAATTTTTAGTGATTAAATATATATAAAATATAATAAATCTATATCTGAATCTATACTTTAACCACTTTAACCCGACATAAGTCGCTCCAGTGCTATTTTATTTTCTATAGAGGTATTGCACGAACCTTTGGGGCTTTATTATTTTCCCAAAATAAGTTAACTGAATAAAGTATACAATTGTAGGAGGTGGTTCATTCAACATGGATCCCTAATAAATTTGGGATGCTGATACTAAGGGTATATAACATTTAGTAATTTTTAAAGCAACCTTTGACTATCTCTCAACCTAGCTAATGACATTGTTCCAGACAAAATATTGAACACATTTGCAACTATTGATAGGAAATTTATGTTTAACACTTTAAATTTTAATAAAATAAAAAAATAATATGTTCAATTTTTTTTCAAATTAAGGTATTGTGAATAATACTATAATCTAAATATTGGTAATATGTAATGTTGGGGGGTATGGAGAGAAAATTCACCTAAGACTATGTGAGCGATAGTGCGATACATAATTATTGTAGCACCCCCGATATTTGAATTGTAGTTGCGCCACTGGGTAGATCATGTTCATTGATAGACTGCATATTATAAGATAGTCCAACCTTCATTTAATTAAATTGTTCATACATATAGGGTTGCTATGCAGTTTGCATTTCTTTAGTAAGTTTATACTTTTGCATTTGCAATATAACATTATAAATTATAATGCTACAAAATTGTTATCAGTTATTACATTATTAATTTATATAAAATTTTAAAACTACTTATAAGACTAACAAAATAATACAATTGAGTACTTGGAAAACAAAAAAATTATATTTAAATATAAATAATTTAAGATAAAACTTGTATAAAAATGTCATAGAAATATCATATATGTGTGGAAAAATAAAGATAATACTTACTGAATAGTATAGGGTTTTTTTTCTGAAGAACTTGACTTTTTATCTCTTTTGATGTACCAAAAATATCCAACTGTTATAATAACCACCAAAAGACCAATATCTAAAGCACTAATCAATGGCTCTTCTGAAACAACAGTTGATTCAATTTTCTCTCCTTCAGGATTCTCCATTTTAATTTTTAATTTCAAAAACTTGGTAACTGAAACATGTATTAAACAAAATATTATATTAAGTTAGGTAACAAGTGGTATTTCATTTGTATGGGAAATTTTTAGCTTTTAGGTAGGTATATATTAGTATATATTAACTAGAAAATATATATACTATAATATAATATATAGTTAGACTACTTATTATTAAAATTAATTTTTAATTAGTAATGACTACAGAATATTAATTGAAAAGACCTTTAATTTAACCTTGTGAATTTAAATAATCAGTATTCACTAACCAGGAACATGAAGAGTTTGAGGGGGGGTTTCAACCCCTCCACCAATGAAAAGTTATATAAAAACATTCATAATTCATAATTTATAAATTATAACTATTTTTGTAGCTATGTTACAGTCATGATATAAAAACAAGGTATGATCATAACTTTTTGACGGTCAGATCCTTCGGTAAGCACGTAACGTAGCATAGTGTATAGTAATAATAATTTAATGACAATATGATAACACGGGTAAGCAAGTGACGTATTGCGCGATTTGGACCAAATCTGGACTTTTGCGATCATACCATGTTGTTTATATCATGGTTACAGTTTTAATATAAAACTAGTTACATTTGTTAATGGTTATGCTTATGATTTATAATGTCCCTCCCACCATTAAATTTTTTTTTTATAATAAATTACTATCACTAATATTTAAGTAAGTTTTATGATAACTACCTATACACAGATTTGTATTTACATTTTTATCATAGTCAATTAAAATTTAAAAGACAATAATAAATCAGTAGGTAAGTCATGACTAAATTTGTACACAACATCGAAATTACAACTTCTCTTCAAAAATTAATTATGAAGATTGACAAAATACCTAGGTACTTTAAATACTTATTTTACTACTTACCTACTATTTTTTTACTATATTTAATATTTTGTTTATAATCTTTAGAACATATTAGACATTCATTTTTTTAGTACAAAAGCCAATAATCTCTTGCTTATTGTCTATTGGTGTTATAATAGATGAGTGGATTAATGTGCAATAAATGTTGGGGTACCGGTACCTATGACACTTAACTCTACTTATATAAATTGCAAATATGTATTCAGTAGAAGGTGCTTATTACTTATTAGGAACATTTTTGTACTAAGTTGAAATGTGACAGTCAACCGATTGATTCTAATGGACAATTGGTTTCTACTTATAGTAGGCCGGCCTGTCCTTAGACATTAAGTTTCAATAGCACTATTGACAGGCCTATTATATCAATTATCAGTGTTCCTAATAAGCGGCTACTACTCTTTATTTATAATAAAGTAATACCTACTTGATATTTGTAAAATAAAATGTTATTAAAAATATTCCGCTTTATTTGAAAAGTTGATGGATAATATTATAAATAATAAATTGATTGCAGTATTATAGAACGATTAAACACATTTGATATTATGTAATAATATCCAACATTTATTCACCAACACCGTATGACCAAACATGAGCATCAAGTTCATTAAATCATGTTGAGTCAAACAAATGCAGTCACTGAATGCACTCAGCACAACGAAACAAGAAATATCCCTCAACAAATCAAACTAGCACAAGTTACCACCAGTCCAACGGTCCAAAATTAATATTTTCAGGTACTTTTAACATAAAAATATAACTATGAACCTATATACCTATGTCAGTAATTTTAACTATAGGTAAAGTGAGCCGTAAAATATTGGTGTTTAAAGTGAATTAATCGCTTTTTTTAGTGATTTATTGTAGCGCCAAAGAAAAGTTAATGATATAAACCATATTCATTTATGGTCACCGGCGGTCATGTGACGTGGTAGTAAATAGTAATGATCAACTATGAGCGCTAGCGGTCACAAACGTATACAATTTGAGAATTACAGATGACTATCGGCGGTCACATGGTAGAAGAAATTATAAAACTGATTTGTAAGTGTAATCTGAATTTAAATTTAAAACTACAGCATTAATGTATGAACTTTTTGATATTTCTAATCCCTATTTTAACAATATATCAATATATTTAATATAATCATAATATAACATAAAGACATTAGTAAATGTGTATTGTTTCTTGTATATTGTATCAAAAATCTATTTCGAGGACATTTTAAAGAATGGAATTATTATGTTACCTACATATATTCATAGGTACATAATATTACCAACCATATCCTCAAAATAATATTTGGAAGTTATCAAAGTAATTAATTACAATATTTCACCCAAAACCTTAAATTACATAAATAAATATAATACATAAAAAATAACATACAATAGAACATACGATAGAAGTTAGAAATATATTTGCATTAAAAAGTAGGTATAGATTAAAAGATCTTATGTTGAAGTATTTAGTTTTTTAAATTTGATTTCAATATAGGTTATCTAAGCAAGATAATTAATTTAAGAATATTTAAAGATTTTTATCAAGAAATTATTTGAATATTGTATATTAATAACATTGATATTTTATCACCCTCCTTAATTAATAAATTTGTTTCAATTAAATATAAATATGGTTTGTAAAAACGCTAGGTATAAATTGAAACAGAATGTTAAAAATTAATAATGTATTTGTATTTACATGTATTTACTTACTAACACTATAATCATTAACATTAATGTAATAGGTTTTGTATAGTATTTCAATTTTCAGGTACACATTATAATATTATAGCAACATATCTACTGTAACAAATGATAACAAATTTATCAAATATTTTGACTAAATAATTATTTAAATTCCCATCTATTTTAGTTTTAATTATTATACTAATAGAATTAATAACTCAATAGACTAGGAGACAGACTTTTGTGGCTGTATGATTGGTTTCAATTTTAAATAGGCAGTGAAATTAATATATATATTAAGCGTAATCAGAAACCGAAGACTTCAAAGACTTTAATTGGCGAAGCCGGAAATGGGAATCAACTTATAAGGATAGTTATGGACGTGAACCCAGTTAATAAAAGACCACCGGGTAGACCCAGATTGAGGTGGGAAGATGTCATAAGAAAAAATGTGGAGAACTGGATTGGAAAGCACGAGCGGCTGTTTGGGAAGGCTGGAGAAATGGATATGTGACAGAATGGTCTTGGTGACCGACAAACCAAAAAAAAAAGAAGATGGGCATATTGGGTTTATAGAAGATAAGTTATTTATAGACCGATAAGATCCATTCATATTTCAATACTTATGGTCCTACATATTTAATTTACACTTTTAAGTAAAGGATTAAAGAGGGATTGATTTTGAACCATTTAAGTAAATCATACTTACATAACAAAATTAAATACATATATTAATGTATTTATTATATTTAATATACATATATTTAATGGTTTAAATAATATTAGTTTTAAATTTTAGATGTCGACTATTACAAAGTAGGTATTTTATCAATATTGTATCATAACCTCGATCATAACCTACTATAGAGTACTGTTTGACTTCAATTAGCTAATGTTTGTCTTTACAGGCAGTGACACACTGACACCATTAGTGACCAATCCCTATAATCTATATCCGCAATACTTGGATTTAGGTGATGGGTTACTGAGTCCTCAGCCTCTAGATCTTACCTGATCAGAGGCACAATTTCAATAGTAAAAACTGGTGATGCTGATGTCCTCCATTGTCAGTTTTGTGATCATGAACACAATGAGCAAATCACCCCCACACTCACACGATTCCATTAAATATGTATTTAATAACGACTGCAAATATTAATTTATTAATATAAAATAAGAAGATATTGTAGTTATTATCTGGTTAGTTCAACTAAAATTTGCATAAATAATGAAGATTCAAATTTCAAAACTGAGAGTGATAAGCACACCAAATTACACCTACCTATGTACCTGATACATTTTAATTATTACCGCAAATTCTATTATTATTAGGTACAATTACAACAATAATAATAGGAAATTTATTATTTATTGTAGCATACAATATAATTAGATATAAATAGACAGGTGTTGTAAATTAAATAAGTACCTATACAATTTTTTTTTTGTTGTTCATAAGCATAACCATCCACAAATGGGTAGTGGGGTGTTGTATACATTTTGAATGTTATTCATCAATGTTACTTAAAATTGATTTCAGTGATATTGCTAATATTTACCTATATTTCGCATATAAATATAAATACATATTTTATTAAAATTATTAAAAGCACCTATATGTACCTACAAATAATTAAAAAATAGTATTTTAACACATTTTCAACGAAGTTATTAGTTTGGTATTTGTAATAATTAGGGACTGGATTTATATGCAAATGCATGTATGTATTGAAATAAGCTTTTTGAATTCTGATGAGAATTGTCCCCAATTTAGATCATTCCTATTAAAATAAAGCTAATTGTGTTTTGCATATTTCAACATTTTTACATATTAAATGAATATCTAATGCATATTTGTAGTTTAATAGTGCATATTATTATTTATGGCACATATATTTGTTTTTCACATTCACAGCCATATAATATCAATAAAATTACGACCGGTCTTCATTGCCAAAGATGAGATGAAATACTCATATGTGACATAAATATATTATATATATATATTACATTATATAGAAAATTTGTTTGCATTAAACAACTTCTGATCATTAAGTGCAATAAGGTAAAATATGAATTCAATCTTAGTTTTCACTTTTTATTAATGTGGGCTAATATTTTATGGAATGAAGATAATGAATGTTAAATGGCAAAGAACTATTACTTTTTATACTTTTAAAATCTTTCTATAGCTTTATTAATACTTATTTTTTACATAATTTTAAATAAAATATTTTTGATTCAATTTTAAGTGCATATTTAAAAATAAATGCATATTTTGTAGCATAGGTATTACAGCATTTTTAGAAGCATATTTTGAGGATTTTTGTGCATATAAATCCGGTCCCTAGTAATAATGTATTAGTTACCTACTTATCTATATTATAACGGTCTAAAGGTAACAAATGTATGAAGTATGAACTAAGTGGTGACTGCCAAGTAAGCACCTTCTAACATAGAATGTGTTTTTGTTAAGAAATAGATTATTATTTAGACATAGATTGGTAATACACATAATATAAAATATAATAGCTTGTTTTCACAATATAAACTATAAGCAGTATATTAAGGTACCAAGCAATTTTTTAGATATCTACCTGTTTTAAAATGTTTAATATCAACTGAGTTGCAATAAATTTTATATAATTATAAAATAAACAAGGCACTTTGGTTGAAAGTATATTATTATGAAATTAAATAAGTACTAACTTATGTTTTATAAAGTCTTTAAAACGTATACATATAAAACGATGTAACCGGTTTTGTATTATATTAGTTCCAACAATAATTGAGAAAATTACGGATTTAAGCATTACCTAATCAATGATTAAATATAATATTATGCTGGTTATCTTCAATTTAACATTGGAAAAAAATGAAATCACATTAACACGATTTTTTCATTCAACACAAATGTGTTACGTGTTTGCTCGGGTATAATAGTATTAATATTTCGTGGACACACATTACCAAATAGGTAAGTGTCATCACGTCATAACTACATCAAATTTTCATGTATAACGGGCGCAGATACAACTAACAGAGCGAGTGCCGACTTGCCGAGTAATGAGCGTCTGATTTTCCATGTATGTTATGTTTAGTTTTGATTTTTTATTAAGGATACCTAGTAATACGTGTAGGTAAATCCGAAAACGACAGAAACCAACACAACAAACGTCAAAAGAAAGGCCTACCGCCTAATGAATAATGATTATAATTAATAACGATAATATGCGAGTGCCAGAATACGACGAGTCGATTAGGCCAATACAGGATTACGTAAAATAATAATCATGATAATAATAATAATATGATAAGTATATCATGATGGTCGATAGGAAAACCACGGGGCTTGGACAAGGTTAATATAAATAGCAAACGTACCTATTAAGTACTTACATTAACCTTGGGGCATGGGTAGGTACCACATACTTCTATACTACACTATATAGAAATATATTGAGGTACTACAATATAGAAATCTGTGGTAAGTACTTACAATGTTATTGACGACCAAACGGCTGCTACTTTTCATAAATCCAAAGAGATAACAGCGCGGGTGTAAGATATGATATCGCCGTCGGTATGTTATAATACAATTATATTTTTATGGTCAACACACCATAATAATACAAACAATTATTGTATATAAAAATAATAATATAACGAAATTATACTAACGATAGGTACGACAATAATAATGATAATACTATTTAGAACAGGATACACGCGCGCGACGAACGCCGAAACGAAACTAGCGACTACAAGTAGAAAAATATACAATTACTACTACTGCTACTACTACTACTACTACTATTAAGTACTACTACGGTGACACTACGGTGACGTCACAGCAGAGGAGGCTCGCGGACGTCGTAGATTCGTGGCCGATCGTTCCGCGATAACGAAGACAATATTATTTGATTTGATTTTCGAACAACGAAAAAATTCGAATATTTCTCTTTTACCGAAAAACGTTTCTATGTAGTTCTCGTTCTCGCGCACCCGCACCGCGTAGGTATAATATTATAATGTATAATAATAACAATTATTATCGATAATATAGATAATACTATTGTTGCTACGCTCCCGAAACCGATTTAGTACTAAAATCCACGATTCACGAATGTCATCACCTACTCAAACTGCGACTGCCGACGAGTGGTTTGCATTGAAATCGGCACATCCGCACATGCGCGCGCACCGTGCGTGCGTCTTTACTACATAATATTATACGCATACACGGCCGAACCGATTACCTTACACCGAATATTGTCATTTATTATTTTTCAACGAGTTAACGAGTGTAGTGTAATTAATACAATTTACGTACAGTGTACATATATTGGTTATGGATTGTGCAATATGTTAGAGTATATTATTAATTATTTTAATTTGTATTATTAAAATTATTTATATTTTATAATAATGTGTATGAATAAAATGAATAGATTCTATATCGTGTGATTTGCGAGTAAGTGGAGGTATACGTAAATAAATGGGAAAGGTAAATTATCAAGAAAAAAAACCTGTCCGACTGCCTTGAAAACTAAAAAAAAAGACTATATGGTTTAACGGTTACAGTATACATGAATACGAATGTCTCGGAATTCAAAATAGCACAGGCATGTCTAACGTCTAGTATCAACTGGGTCAAAAATATTAAATAAAATACTATGTAGGCCGCCCAAAAATACTTATTGAAAAAATCGTATAAAATATCTACATACATGAAATAAAATTTGTAATTATTTTCACTTAATTTTCCAATAAACCTGTTGGCTTTACAGGCCGCAAAAAAAAAGTCGTGGGCTGCGTGTTTGACATGCTTTGTGTAGCACTAGCATTAGGCGCTTTAGCCTATCTGCAAGCCCGGATTATGATGGGGGGGGGGGGCACGGTCCCAGGGCCCATTGATTTCGGGGACCCATCTTAATCCCCAAAATATATTTTTTTAACGCGTCCAATAGTTTTCAAAAAAAAATAGTTATTAAAGTAGGTAGGTGTATTAGGTAATTTATTATTAATAATTATAAAATAAAATTGTTCTTTATTTTATACCACGAAAAATTACTATAAATAATGAACTATGTTTGCCAACAATTTTGTTTATTTTTTTTTTTGAGCATTTTAGATTACCGATTTAACTATTTAAGTATACAAAAACGTAGTTAAACGAAAAAAATATTTAGCTCTTCTAAATTATGTATTTCAGTTAAAAGTATTAGGTAATGCATATTAAACTAAACTTTAGAGGACCATAGTTAATACCCTAGTGAACCAAAATTGATCATTTGACAGCCAAAATATTCAGAAAAAATTTTTTACCAGAATCCATCAAAAAATATAATGGTTACCATTTGAAAAAATAAAGTCGATTTTATTATTGGATGGTACAACTGCGTGTTTAAAAATTTTGAAAATTTTGTAAAAAAATGTCCTGTAAAAAATAAAGAAACACGTCTTTTTTTGTTTTAACGAAATTCCATATCATCGATTCATAATTGTTAAAAAAACCCCGTGTACAACGACATATGATACACCCTGTATATTTTTTGTATAGTAAAAATTATACAATAGTATAAAGTCGTTAATATGTAATGATACAATTATTTTAAAGTTGAAAGGGGGCCCACTAAGTGTAAGGTATCCCGGGGCCCAATCGATCCTTAATCCGGGCTTGTCTATCTGCCTATAGAGTATACTTTATAGGTATTAACAGTGGCATTCGCAGGATTTTTCAATAGGTGGGGGGGGCTTGAAAATTAGTTAGAATTTTATTTTTTTTTGTCCAGTCTAATAATTTCAGACGTTTATTAAATTGAGGTATTTTAAAATGTTTGTAACTTCTCAACTTACTGCTCTGGTAGAAAAAATATTCTAATACTTTGATGCCTGATGTATGTTTTTGGAAGCAAATTGGATCTAGCAGGTACTTTTAGGAGGTTGAAATTGAAAATGCTCTGTGCTTTTTAAAACAATTGGAGAAAAAAAATGAAAAATGATTAAATTTGTTGGTAACCAGCTTGGTTATATACCTTCCTCACTTGAATTCTCACTTCCATCCATGGATTGTATTTAATTAATTAAAATTTTTTTTTCTATAAATATCAATAAAAAATTATTTATCCGGTAAAAAAGCTTAAAAA
>NC_042495.1:69822835-69824809 GCF_005508785.2 Acyrthosiphon pisum
GAACTATGTTTGCCAACAATTTTGTTTGTTTTTTTTTTGAGCATTTTAGATTACCGATTTAACTATTTAAGTATACAAAAACGTAGTTAAACGAAAAAAATATTTAGCTCTTCTAAATTATGTATTTCAGTTAAAAGTATTAGGTAATGCATATTAAACTAAACTTTAGAGGACCATAGTTAATACCCTAGTGAACCAAAATTGATCATTTGACAGCCAAAATATTCAGAAAAAAATTTTTACCAGAATCCATCAAAAAATATAATGGTTACCATTTGAAAAAATAAAGTCGATTTTATTATTGGATGGTACAACTGCGTGTTTAAAAATTTTGAAAATTTCGTAAAAAAATGTCCTGTAAAAAATAAAGAAACACGTCTTTTTTTGTCAAATTTCGTCAAAACCACAGTTAATTTGTAGTTCATAACTTATAATTTATAAAATATTATATGTGTATAGCTAAGGCTAGAAAATTTAATACAAGGTCTTTCATACAAGTAGCTCATACTTTTACCGAAAAATTATAATAAAAAAAAAAGATAACTTTAGGAAAATTGATATGCAAATACAATGTTTTCTCAAAAATGAATTCATTCTGGTAAGACGTAGGTATATGAAATTTACGTCTTGCTTACTATAGTTGACTGTTGAAACTTGATAGATATTTTTTTTTAAAGTAATAATAATACGGGCAATGGGGGGGGGGGGGGGCTTCAGTGAAACTGAGTAAAAAAAATTATTGAAGTAGTCACTAACGTATAATAACAGGAAACCGAGTTGTAGCATTGAAATACCATGCTAATTGTTGTCAATCCATCGGCCAGCTCTACAATGCAAACGGCTGAACATATAAAGTCGTATAAGGTATAAACTATAAATCGATCAGAAATATTGTGCAGATGGGAACAGATGAACTCACTAGCAGATTGGTTAGATGGTTTATAAGTTATAACTTATAAGCAAATATGTTCAAGTACTTTTAAGAACGGAACGAAAATATCATATATAAATGTCCTCCGACCCACCGTTTATCAATCCCCCTACTCTCATCGCGGCGGCGGCGGCAGCGACGACGTACTACGATTAGCGATTGCGACGGTGTGGTAAAATAGAGCTGCGTTAAAAAAAATGAATTCAGTAGGTAATGATTAAATCTTTAAAAGACGTGATATTATATGGATTATGGAAACTAAGTAAAATGTAATTTTATAATATTACAAATACCTATGATGACAAATAAGTTATAAGATCAATTGTAATGTTAAATACTTAGTCAACATATTGTTTATATACATTATTAATTATGAAAAATACTATAGTGGTTACTTATTTGTATTTATATAAGTATGCTTCTGCATCCTGCCAAATAGTTATAAAGCGCCTTCGCTTATCATCATATTCGTGTTTCTGGTGACATTCAGACATTCCGTGTGTACTGTGTATATTCGACGTCGCGCCGTAATATTGTATAATATAATATCAATATGTGTACCTATGCCAATACAAAAATATCAAATCTAACCATTAATGCATTACAACAATTAAAGTTGATGGTAAATCTTATAATTTAAAATCCGTCATCTGTCATCATGGTCCATCTATGAATGAAGCCCATTATACTAGTATAATTTTAAATTACAAAAATGGCTAAGATGCAATGTCACTTCCATACATTTTGAATGATGGCCACGAAGAGGTAAAGATCCATATATTATAATAATGGAAAAAAAATTGAATATAACATTAAATAAACAAACATAATAGGTAATATAACAAATAAATACAAACATAAAAACCTACAAATCATATTACATGCCGGTACATAAAAATATGTTATAAAAAAACTATTGATATCCCAACAAATCACTTCGTCGAACTCCGTGTAAAAAATTGCCAAGTAAAAAAAAACTGGTCATCTTCAGCATTATTAAGATCTGATATCATGAATATATGCTATAGAAAATTAAATTAAAA
>NC_042495.1:69825622-69827621 GCF_005508785.2 Acyrthosiphon pisum
TTTTGAGCTGTTTACGGACATTTCAGTTTTCAATTTTTTTAGTTTTTTTTTCTATAAAATATCAATAAAGTTTTATCTGTGGGCCCAAAAAGTGTATAAATTTAATACAAAGCTCGTGATATATTGTTACAATATCAGTTAAAAAATATTAAAAATACAAAGGCACAATTTTTTTTTATAAGCATTTAAAGATCAAATTTTAATTTGAAAAATTATTTTGTAGTTAAAAATTTATAAAATGTTCAATTTTTGTATCTAAGAATTGAAAATTTAAAACAAGATTCCACGTAAGTAATTAATTCTGTTACCAAAAAATCTAAAAAATACATTTACACAGTTTATTTTTATAGTCATTTTAATTACAAATTTGGACGAAATTACATATTAAAAACCTAGGATAACTATTTTAGTTATTTTGTTGTGATTGTATAATATTATTCGTGGGTACTTGAAACTTCTAAAGTTTACTATTATAATATATCTATGATAGTACCACGGTTTTTTGTTGATGTATAACGGGTTATAAGTACCTAATAGATATTATGATATGATTAATTTGGAATTTATTATAGGTACCTATTATAGGTCAATTTTTTTAAAATACTATAGACTATAATATAATATTATGTCTTATACCTAGACTGACATACTGTCTCCACTCAGAATCGTTTTTCTTATACAATGATATTATATCATTGAATTCAAATTTAATACCATCCATTATACAGTGACCCACTTGTAACCTACTGTACAGCACTACAGCAGAGCGAAATCCACTTACCCACCTTTATTTTTTATTTAATTTAATTAGCATTTATTCATGATATTAGATTTTTATACTTAATGCTTAAGTCTTATAAATGATTGTTTTTTTTTTAAAAATTTGATGTATACTTAGCAATTATTAATGATATCACATTATCACATCTTCATCATCATGAACCTCACAAACAACGTTTTTAGAATTATTAACTTTACTAATATTTTATTTATATTGACAATTATATTCACAATTTATTACTATGTCTATAAAAGGAAAATTACTAGCTATTTTGATGCAAGTTGATCTACTTCTAAACGCTCGGCGAATGAAAAAATAAGTAAGGTCACTAATATCGTTACAGAAAATCAAGTTGTGACTTAGCAGTAATATTTTTTCTATGGCTGTTCATTGTGCAGTTAATCAGGGGCCCTGATTGTTTTCGGAATATTTCCCCCCCCCCCCCAATATATTTTTGATGTGGACATTTTTCCCCAAATTTTTTTTAAAGTTTATTATTGACTAATAATATTGAATTTAATAATACAATATTATTTAATAAGAAATTATTTTTTTTTAATTTAAAACATAATATAAACATTTTTTTTTTTTCATAAATATAATAGGTTATAAATCTATTTGTTCGATCCACTGAACTACTTCAAAAATAAAAATTAAAAAAAAAATAAGCATATATTTTATATTTTAAGCATTAAAAATTAATAAATTAATGGTCGGGGGGAATGTCCGTGATTCAGTGTGTATACCTACCTAAGTTATAAATAATGTTTGTATTTACCATAATTTTATAAATTGATATTAGACTTAGACATAACCATAAATTATATTTTTAATGATAAAATAATGCATAGGTATGTTAAACAATCAGCCGTATCCCCCCCCCCCCCCCATGACAAAATCATTTGACCGCCACTGTACCTATACTAGGTACATACGTTTACAATATTTTGTTGTTATATTGTATTTTCGCTGCGGCCTGCGGGTATTTTTATTATTATAATGACCCGGTGAAATTCAAATAATTTCTGGATATCCCTGATAAATTGTAGATAAGTATCTGTGTCGTCGAATCTAATTAAATTAATTTTAGTTTTGCCAGTTATATAAAAACACCATTTATTTTATAATAAACTAAAAATAGTATACTAATATACTATAAAATAAATGATAATATCAATGTCCAATATATTAGGAATTTTTTTTGACGTCGGGGGGGGT
>NC_042495.1:69828618-69831654 GCF_005508785.2 Acyrthosiphon pisum
ATCAAACGGGGTGTTGGGGGGGGGGGTTAGGGGGATAGATCCCCCCCCCATGAACTTTTTTCAATATTTATAACAATTTATAATTAAGTATATTCTATAATGCATTAAATTGTGTTCTATTTTTTTTTCTAAAAACAAATTATCAAATATTGTAAATTTCCACAGATTGTCGGAATATGTTTGTACGTGTTTATATGACATGACTATATTAGTATATTATTATCTAGACTCATATCTAAGAACTAGGATATTATTATTATTATTATTATTAATATTTAGTTGTTTACACAAATTAATATAATATGGGAATTATCCCACTCGATCATTGAGAATAATTCTCAATAACAACTAGCTCTACACTTTCCCAGGACATTGGCCCATACGGGCGATAGTGCGATTGGTAAGTATGTTTTACAATATTACGTATTTTTTTTTTTTATACCAACAGCCCCAAGTCATTAGTTGTTTGAAAACTTGAAATGTCGATTGCTTATTATTTGTCATAACTCATAATATTTAGTTATCACCGTGATTCGTCTTTACTCTTTCGTACTCGTGTTTTCTACTGTAGGTCCGCGTAGTTCTATTACTTACTACCTATTATACGGTCGGTGTCAAACAAGTATATTTCAATATATAAATCGGTCACATTTATCGCATGCGATAAGCTTACGAGTTGTCGATCATTATCGGGTTTTCTAATCGTAGCAAATAGCCCGCATTACTTTGTATCTGACGAAAAAAAAAATAACTTTATATCGTTATATAATTTGAAATAATATTTCTACGTATTTAACTAAAATAATTTAAACATTATTTAAAAATCAGCGTATATGTACGATGCTCACCCTGACAAAATTCCTGCCGGCGCCTATCATGCTGCCAGATCCGAGATGGCGACAAGCATAGTGTTTTTATATTGTACCTAATATTAACGATGATTTCATAGGAGATTTTGCGCAATGATTTAGGTACTCAACAACGCCGCAACGGTGATCCGTTCCTCTAATTGTAGTGTCTGAGTATGTACACTTGTTAAGAGCACGTGATGCCCACATGTGTTGACTCCGTCTTACAAGTGCATAATATAGGTAGACAATTTTACCCTCAACTAAACACGCGTAGATCCGTTAATTTAAAAATTAGACCATTAGAGTAAATTGACCTCTCATAAAATCTAAAGGTAAGATTATTATCTCGACAACCTCATGGGCTTTTTATTATATTTTATTTTTTAAGCGAGTTATGAGTATTTTAAGTTGTACAAATAATTTACAATTTCAAAATAATCATAGCTCGCTTTAAAATTAAAATATAATAAAAAGCCCATGAGGTTGACTAGATAATAATCTTACCTTTAGATTTGATTAGAGGTCAATTCGCTCTAATTTATAAACCAATGGAGCAAAACATGTTTTGCTGAGCGTAAAATTTGCTATATTATGCACTTGTAAGACGGAGACAACATGCGAGTATCACGTGATCTTAACCGACATACTAGGCTCATAGCGTTCTTTCGATTTGAACGGCGGCCGTACTTGTTTACCGATCTTTCGTGATTGGCGTACAACCTAACCGTGAAATTGTCTTTACGGTATCTAGTATCTACAATGGCTAAAGCACGAGCCAGTAGTGACTAAACAACTAACAGTCGCTAATCTAATAATGCATAAAAGATAACATATCTCTTATCGTCGGCCTAAATCGCAAAGGTCGTAACTCCATTTTTTTGGATTTTAGGATTATTAGTGATTAAAATTAAGAAAAAAAACCACATCATTTGATAAGGCCGTTTTTGAAATTGTATAATTTTATCCTCCATGAAATTGAGGGTTAGAAATCGTCGTATCTCCGAAGTAATGATTTTAGACCTAAAAAAAGTCGTATCTCCATATTATCATTGTAAAAATGATGGAGATACGAATTTTGCGAATTATGGAATTAGACCGACGAAATATGTTCGTAGCGACGTAGCGTTTATGTATTCCTGAAAAATTTGTAATTTTTGACATACGCCCTTTGCGATTTAGGCCAACATTATGCGAATCTTACCTTTATCTATCGATTTTCCATGTGTGAGTGCTATACCTATAAGGCCTATACGCAGGATTGGATTGGGATTTGGGATTTCATACCGGCCCAGGAATATTAATATTTATAGCGATCATAAAAAACGATATAAAATAATAATGAAGGCACTATAAGCTTAATAATAGGCAACAATTTTACCGTATTTATCATAAGACTAGACAATAATTAAAATTAAATACCTACCTATTCAAATACAAGTCCTCTCTACCCGATATTATAATATTAAAAAAGGTGGGCAAGTGGATGTCGCTCTGCTGTATACCTATAGTAGGTTACAAGTGGGTCACTGTATAATGGATGGTATTAAATTTGAATTCAATGATATAATATCATTGTATACGAAAAATGATTTTGAGCGGAGACAAACCGTCAGTGTGAATATTTTATAGGTATTATGTTTATATCTATTTTTATTACTTATTAGTTATTATCAATACGGTAGCTGGTAAGTAGAATTATAATATTATAAAATTACAACAAAATAACTAAAATCGTTATTCTTGGTTATTTATTATGTAATTTCGTTCAAATTTTAACATAAAATAACTATAAAAAAAACTGTGAATTTATATTTTTGAAAATTTTTGGTTACCTACAGAATAACCTACTTACGTTGAACCTTGTTTTAAATGTTCAATACTTAGCTAGAAAATCATTTTAAAATTTAAAATTTTATAAATGTTGTCAAAAATAAAACTTTAAATGCTTATAAAAAAAAATTGTGTATAGGTATCTAAATATTTTAACTTATATTTAAACTACTATTGTAACAATATGTCAGGAGCCTTGTATTAATTTTTCACGCTTTTTGACCCAACAAATAAAATTATATTATTGAAAATGTTCGTAAGCAACTCAAAGTCAAAACTAGTCAAAATATTTAAAAAATTTGATGGTGCATAGAAAATAAAAATATAAACATTCAGTGAAATTTCATGTATCTAC
>NC_042495.1:69832134-69957662 GCF_005508785.2 Acyrthosiphon pisum
CTACATGTTAAATCGAGTGAATATCCAATGTTGTAAAAATATGAACTTCAGACTCTCGTAAAAATTGAATTTGACTTTTTTGTAGACATTTTTTTTTTGATAAAGGTAGACAAACTTATGAAGAATCGTGTATTATACATTTTCGTCATTTTTGCGTATTTTGAAAAAATTTGAACTTTCAATGCTTATAAAAAAATTGTGACTATTGATTTTTAATATTTTTCAAATACTACCTATTGTTAAAATTATTAGGAGCCTTTATTAAATTGTCAAGCATTTTTACCCAACAAATAAAATTTTATTGACATTCATGGAAAAAAAACTAAAAAAATTTGAAACTGAAAATGTCGTTAACAATTTAAAACAATATTGTATAGAAAATTCTGTGGTATTAAATAGTGTGTTTCCTAATTGATAGCATTGTTATCTTGTGCATGACTAGTGACATTGTGACAACAATCAAATTTGTGAACATCAACAACAAAAACAGTTATTACTTATTATTCAGTTTCTGTTAAGCTACAATAAAATATTTATTATTAATAATATTTTGCTATACTTGCTAAGAGAATAAAATACGAAAAACTTATGAGGATAACGATCTAGATTCTAGAACAACTAGTTACTCATTACTCGTCAGCACACGGCATAGGAATTTGCCGATTTCCTGATGGCCACAGTGGCGTAATTACAGGGGGGAATTTGGATGTCGTACCCCTCCCCCTATGACTTTTTTTTAAACGGGCGAAGCATATATTTATGCTCCTACTTATTTATTTATATAGTTATTATTATTTATAATATGTATAATATTGTACCAACTGATATATTATAGTATAGGTATTTTATAGAAACAACAAATAATAACCCAAATCCCCTTTGTTAGTTGTAACTAAGATAATAATATTACTTGGTAATAAACACTAATAAATTGCAATATTGAACAAATATTATATTGATATAATACAGTTTAGTTAGATTTTTGGGAATTTTCTTTCATGAACCTATAATAGGAAATAGGTAATATTAGGTATACCGTATATTTCAACGAATTAAGCACAATGGCGCAATCAGAATTTGTCGGCCAGACTTAGTTCCAAGGTTATAATATTTTTAAGTTCATGATTGTGTATATTATTCCACGAATCTGAAGTAGAAAATGCAGTTTAGCTCTAAAGTGATTTTTAGAATTTTTTTTTCGGATATTTATGTATTTAAACGAGTTAAATACAATGGTGTAATCAGAAATTTGTCGGTCGGACTTAAAGATCCAGGGTTATAACCTTTTGAAGTTTGCAATTTTGAGTATTTTACGTCTACACAGATGATTCCATATTTCCATGAATCTACTCGAAAAAGTACATACAACTTTATTAAATAGTACCTATGTAACTAATTATTTATTTTAAATTTTAATGTATGAATGCATTTATACATGTACCTACTTATATTAAACAAATTAAAGATCAGAAATGTTGGACTGAGAGGTTTATACTTTAGTCTTTAGGATATAAATAAAAATATTATTTTTTTGGTGTGCGTGTGGGGGGGGGGGGTTATGTTTCAATCTCCCCCCTCAACAAACATGACCAAATTACTCCACTGATGGCCCAACCAGTTCCTGGCACAAACGATACGACTCGTGGTGCGAAGTCGCCTGCGTTGATGCCGACGTGGAAAGCGATACCAGTGATTGGTGACATAATTCGTGAAAACCACGTGAAAGACGGTGGCGCATTTCTATATTTTACTATTATCAGTTATATCACTTTCGCAAAATTAATTTCGCTGCTCTGACCTAGATATACGAATGGTGGATGTATGTACATAGCTATTAGGTATACGCTGTGTAGGTACTACCTAGCATTAAGCATATTATATGTATATATGCTTATATTGTGGTTACGGAGTTTTGACCGGTTTTCGTCCGCTGCCCGGTGCGTTCTTATTTGGAGTATAGGTTACGTAATATTGCTATAAAGTTCAAGGTAACTACAATGTATATAGGTGAATTATAGGACCTTTTATTCTAAATATTATTATCCTTGTTGAAAACTGTGACCATTTCTATTCACAATTGTGTGAACTCTGAACGTTTAATAAACGATTACTCCAAATTCCAAAGTCCAATGCAAACGTCATAATATCATGACAACAATATTGAAAATATTATAATTTATAATCATCAATTTGTACTTTTCTTAAAACGACTGTACGTTATTTTTAAACATATCAATATAATAATATGGCAACCAAGGCCGTACCTGAGGGTTTACAGTGGCGGTTATACATGCTGTTCAAGGGGGGGGGGCGAAAATAAAACCAACCCTCCCACACCCCATAGCATTTTTATATATAACTATATATAATATAAAGTATATACATATAATATAAAATATACACAAGGTATTATAGGTATAAAATATAAATGTATAATAATATTTATATATTAATAATATTAAGTTATTAACACACTTTAACTTAATGTTTAAACAATAAAGATATGAATTTATTATATGAATGAAGCGTGCCTGACCGAGACATAGAGTTGATAATATACAATACTATGATAATATATTATCCGTGATTAAAACGAAAAAATATTTTGCTATCAAATCATAAAATTCAAAAATTTGTAGATTGATGTTGTGGGTCAATGATATACTAAATTTAAAAAAAAAAACCAAATCCCATGGGGGCGGTCCACCTTTCGCCCCCCCCTTATAACTGCCACTGGGGGTTTTAGGATTAACCCTCCCTCCCAAAATTTTGTACTGAGTAATACAAAATGAAATGAAACTGAATAGTACTATATTTTTACCTAACCTACAAAGATAAAATATTATAATAAAAAATATAAATAATAATGTATTTAATATTAATTGTAAAAGTGTGATAACATAACATTATTTAGGCACATTATTATTTTACAATTGGAGTTATGTTATCTTATAATTAGGGAACGGATTTATATGTAATAAAAATACAAAAATATGTACATATATATGGAAGTAAAATTTATAAAATATGTGCTAAAAACATCCAAATATGTGGGAAAAATGTTCACAGTTAAGTAGTATTGAATTAGTAGGCTCATCGCATAATTTGCCTATAACTAAATTCCCAATGTACCTCCCCTCTACGTCTGTCGTTTCATCGATGGACACCCAAATGGGCCCATCTTGAATCTCACCTCGAATTGAAGAAAGTTTTTCAAGATAAATATTTCGAATATAGTTTTTTCGCAATGTGCTTTCATCTGGAATATTTTGACCGGTATATTTTTCCAAAAACATTTTGAAATCAGGATTTTGTAATTTAAATAATGGTATATCTGAACGAATTAGTGCAAGACAAAGTTCAGTATAAAAAACGGACTTACTATTACTAGATGTAGGTGTTGACGAGTAAAAGCTGTGTTTAAATTTTTCTTTACGTTGTATGCAGTATGCTTTCTTTATGTTTTCGTGTTGCAATGTGTTGTATAATTAAGGACCGCTGAGCTGTTGATACTGGTTTTTCACACGCGACACACAGTAGAACTTGACCATCAAATGTCTCGTTTGGAAATTCATTAACGTACTGACAAACTTTGGACGAAATAGTTTTACTAATTTTTGGCATTTTTGAAATTTGTGTAGGTACGTACTACGTACGATTACGATTACAGCCAAACACTAACTATAAAAACCTACTGCTGTCGCCTGTCAACCCGTCTGCTATCGATTGTCAATCGTATATAAATGTATACTATATTAAGATATCTATTATATCTATATGAAAATTATAAGATAACGACTATAAAAACTACTAAATATTTGCTCCACGTGGATCGTCAAAGTTCATAATGGCTGTTTTTAATGGCTTGAAAACGTATGAACGATGAAATGATAAAATATGTTTAAAAATATTTACAAATTAGTGAAATATGTAAAAATATGTAATTATACCAAAATATGTAAAAATATGTAAAATAAAAGTAGCATCATTTTAATAGGAATCGATTCTTAAATATCTTGTTTTAATAAAAATATGCATTTACATATAAATCCGTTCCCTACTTATAATATAATATATAAGTGGCTTGTTGTGGCGCAGAGCATGTACTCAATTGCGAAAACGCACTGAGTGTACGTAACGGCCGGCGTTGCTAGTTCCCGGATGGGTGACCATCCGGGATTTTCAGCAATGAATACTTGCCACACATACAAAAAAAAACGTGTTTTCAACCGTTCCTCTCCCTACTAATAACCCAAAAACAATCTGCAAACAAAACAAAACCAACTATGTTGCCGGGCTCAAGCTCAATAAAAAAAAATATATACATGTATATTATATATATATACATAACATTGGTAGATATTTCATAGTTTCATATTAACATTCATTTTTTTTAAGGTTAATTAAATTAAAATTCTAAATAGTGTACCCCAGACGGAATTTTGTAATGATAATATTATAATAGTATTATAATAACGTTATACTAATATTATTCGTTATTATAATGTTATAATAATATTATTAAACAAAAAATTGCTGTCTGGGACAATGTACTATATATTATAGTGGAGTGTATTCAATGACCTAGAAATCTTTAAATGTATCTGTATGTATGCACTTGTGCAATACAAAAAAAACTTGTTTTGAATAATATGCACTTTTAATTTTAATAACAAGGAAATTTGATCAAAATATTTTATAAAATAAAAACTATAAACAGAATTTTTTTTTTGAAAAAAACAGGTGAGTAATTCAATAGTTAAAAAAAATATTTAATAATATTAGTATAAACACTATAGGAATGTACGATGAAACAAATTAAAACTAATAGGTATTTAATCAAAGTTTTAACATAATATACTAAGTAGTTATATTACATACATACCTACCTGTATAAGGAACTGACATTTTATAGTTTGTTGATTAATGTATGCCGTAAGACATAAAAAAATACGTTTTATTGAATATCAGGAAAACAATTTAATTAACTCTGTTCCTATCTATAGCTTTGTTCATTAGATAATATTATATGAATATTTATTCAATTGACTAGTTTTTTTTTCTGAAGACAGGAATAATAACTAGAATGTTATGTCCGTGTGATTAATTGCAAACATTGTAGTAATATAAAACTAATAACATGTGGTATACCTACTATAATATTCTAATAATCTAATATATAAAATTCTCGTGTCACAGTGTTAGTGGTTGCACTCCTCCGTAAAGGCTTGATCGATTCTTTTGAATTAATTTTGTGTGCATATTTAGTAGATCTGAGAATAGGTTGTAAAGTATTTTTCATTCTCCTACCACCCATCCGGGAATTTGGGATTTACGGTGGAAATTTTTGGTTATAAATGGTTGCTATTTGTTATATAGGAGAAATAATTAGTAGAATTAGTAGGTTGTTATTGGTTATTCGGTTATCAGGTCCATACATTATTAAGATAAGGTACAAGCTTGTATCAAATTGAATTTTCGAATACCACTGCCTATACCAAGGTGGATGATTTGCACTTATTGCAATGAGTTACATCCAAAAGGAGTTGAACAATCATAATTTGTTTAAGAGTTGCCAATTTTTACGGGCAACAAAGTGCACGGGATCAGCTAGTAATAATATATTATACAAACAGGTAATACAACATAATATATAACAATGATACATATTATACGTATATTATAAAATGTATAATATGACGTTATATTGTACGATACTAACAATACTAACAATCAAAAACCGAAATAAAATTTCACTAGTTATTTCCATAACTATTGTGTTGGAGACTGAAGTTAATTTTATTTTTGAATAGATACCTATTCAATATATTTTTGGTTAAATACTGGCACTGAAATGACACTAAATGCGTCGATTTGATATAACATCGACATCATTACTATATTCAGTCTACTACTTATTATTTTACAGTGTGAAATCTACATACAAATAAATTATCTATGTATATAATTAATGTAACATACCTCTAATCTAAATATACCACTAAAGAAATTTAAAAAAAAATATTGCAGTGGCTTACTCATATAAGAATAAAATATTGTATTATTTTGCAGTAAGTCATAACTAGAGTTATAGGATGTTTATGATTTTGCATGTTTTTTTAGGTTGTCCTATTATTGCTTGTATTCTTAGGTAGAATTTTTTTTTTTGTTTCTCTAGATCCAAAAATCAAAATTGTATTTTATATATATTTGTATGTTTTTCGAAATTTAGCATATAAGTGCTTATTATTTTGGCCTTTTTTTGGGATGATGGTCTTAAGGGAACCTATTGAACCCAAAGAAGAAGACGTAAGTAGATTTATGGTGGGATATGGTGGCCATTGGTTAAAGACAATAAAATAGTTATTATGATCAGAATGATTGGATTAATTTTCAAAATTATATTATTTATTTTATAACTCTAATGGTATCATGGACATTTTATATGACTCAATATAAGTATAGTTGGCTGGGAGTTATTTGGAAATACCTTGATTTTTTAACGGGTTATTATACGTAATATGTCGACCGTTCAAGGGTTACACCGAACAGTTTTTGGAATGACTCTGTGGCAATTAAAAAACAATCTTTATATTTATTAATTTTTTATTGTATATAATATCTCATGTTTCACAAATTAAAAGTATTTAAATTTTATATACACTATAATTTTTAAACGTACATTATAGATGTAATATTGAATGAAAGTAAGGTCAGGCGGGGTAAAAGCCTAACGGGGCTATTACCTAATCGGTTATAAACAAATACAATCTTTTAATTTTAAAGTTATTTCATGAAGATTACGAAGTTTAATAGTAATCGAATGTTGTATAATGTTGGTTACACTTTAGGATATCAAACACAGCAGTAATCACTATCCGAGAAGCTTATCAGTTATTTACTCGTACTTTTTTAAATCGACGATAATTCAAGTTAACCCTCCTAAATTGCTCAAAATAATTTCAAATTAGGTAATTAAATGTTATTTTATATTTATAATACTATTTCATTTATGAATGATGACAATTGTATGATACACATACAAATGAGTATTAGCTGATTATGCACTTCCCACGTACAAAATTCCACACGGGGAATGTGCGACATGATTTATGGGGAAAATGCGACATGCCTTATTTTGTTAAATAGTTAAAAAGATTTTGTAAACATTGTTTGTGGCTAAAATATTTTAGTATTTTAGTTACAAATATTTATTTTTAAGTATGTAAATTGTTAACAATTATACTTTGAATACGTGTTAACATTATATCAATCAAAACTTAAAAAACTAATATGTACCTATTAATTATTATAAATTAAAAAAACTTTGATGGTCTGTTAAATCTTGATAAAATGATTGAATTCTCTCAACGGAATTTGTTCGAAGATTTTCATTAGTTTATGGCACTTAACCCGGCCAAGGAATAGCTTGAATAAAACTGTATTAAAAGTACAGGTTTTGCACTTACCCCGGTAGCAGGGAAAGTGCGACACTTTTTTTTTTTAAATAATTTTTTTTTCAACTAGAAAATTATCAAAACACTTTTTTGAATACTAATTTGGATTCCTGAGACATTCATTAATATATGATACAAAACTATGTTCCACGTAAGAATACAGTAAGATGGTATGTTCCATTAAACTGAGATTTTACAAAATCGCGCTGCAAGGATTTAAAATTCGTATGGACCAATTTTTACGGGGATTTCATCGGTACCTATTCTATTTTATAATTGAAAAACGGAAAACAGGCAGTTATTTTTTCAAAGGCAACGCCATGCAGGTTATTCCTATAAATAATTATAAATTATAATATAGAATATCTTCAGGAAGCAATATCAGGCGCTATTAAATGCAACTTAATATGTATTACTGTAAAATAGTTTTCATCAATTTTACATTCAAAGCGGAGGGATATTGATTTAATAATGATGTGAATTTTTTACGTGTTGGTGGTCGGTCCATCACTAGAGTTAAGATTTTTTATTTCTATACAACTATAAAAAAAAGCACCAACTATCCTTAAAAGAGCACCTATATATTATTAATAAACACATAAAAATTATTGTATATTAGACGCGTATTGATTTTGTTTTATTATTATATTTCAATATATGAGTATAAAACTATACTATAACAGAATACAGTGTTAATATAATATTATAAATTGTAATTAAATACATACAAATATAATGTAAAAAAATCGGATGGTCATAAAAAATTATTGTGGTTTTATGCTTATTTTTTTTTATTTACATTAATAAAAACTTATAAGGAAACTCGTATTAAATTTTCAAATTTTCTGACAATTATTTATCGACAATAATTAGACACAAATTAAACGAAGAATAACGATTTTAGTTATATTGTTGTAATTTATTTAACAACATTAGTCATTACTCATGGGGCATAAAACTTTTACGTATATATTTTAGTATAAGCGCAATGTTATTTTCAAAATATTTAGATTAATTTTAAGCTATTTTCTATTTATAACATGATGAATCTATTCGCACCGTTCTACGGTAATGTGGTATGACTACAAAGTTAGTAGCAATAATATATATTACTAGCTGCCCGACCTTCCTCCGGAAGAAATTATTTTTTTATAATTTAATTTAGAAACATATGACTATTTTTTGACTATTTTTTTTTATAATTATAATATAATTACATATTGTAGTTATTGTTATTGCTAATTTCTGAAAATTATATATCCTACATTTTGAATTCAACCACTTGAGTGGTAAATTGTATTATTTTTATTATAGTATAGAGATAAGGTAGAAAAAAAATGTAACAATAAATTATTTATTGAATAAATATTATATATTTCAAATATAATAGGTTCAAATAAGTGCAAACAAATAAATAAATTAATAATAATAATAATAAATAAACAAACAAACCGGTTTCCTTCGTCTCCAAAATCAAGTTAGATTCTTATATATATAGATGGTATAAATATTAAAATATATCGGTAATAAATAATTTAATAATATAATAAATTAATTTTTTTGACAGAAATAAAATCAACCTACCGTAATAATAATATTAAAATAAATTACTTCAGTAACAACATAAAAAAACATAATATTATGAAATATACTTAGTGATATAGGCTGTTGACTGTATCCGCTGAGAATCGTTTTTTGTATACAATAATATATTATTATATCATTGAATTAAAAGTCAACGGGCAGATGTAAACTTAGCCCGATAATTTATACTGATAAAATATAATAAAGACGACACAATTAAACTGAAAATAATGAATAACGCATTTTATTTCAAGTTTTCAAATTCAACTTACCCAAGTATATATTCCGTCGATAGACATGAGTAGACTCTCGGTTCCGGGGGTGCACATTAAAAATGAGAGACTACAAGAATTTTGAAAGCTATTAGGTACAGAATTTCTGTCAAAACCAAATTAAAAGCAATACAAACCAAAAACTTTTATTAAAATAGGCAGCCTAAGTGAACCATTTAAATTTCAAAATTCCAAAACTAAACAAAAATAATGTTAGAAATCACGGTTCAAAATTATAAAAATAAAGAAAATAAATATAAGTAAAAGTAAATCTGTAAATTAAACGTCAAATAGATAGCTTTTTACAAAAAAAAAATATTATACACATTTAAATTTATATACGAATAATAATTCGTAAATGTACCTATGATGTATTATAACGAATTTTCATACTTTTTAATAATATGGAAATTATAATAAAACTTAATAATTTAGGGAGAACCTTCTCCTCATAGTGTCCTCTGGATAATGCTTATAGTGTTCTTAAAAAGATTATAAGGTTAGTCGTTAGTTATTACTAATTAGAAAGGTATATGAGAAGATCAGAGCATGTTATTTTTCGGTAAAGCACGGTTGAGCATAAAACGATTGAGCATAGACCTTTTTAGCAACACGATTGAGCATAGAATATTTTATGGCGATGTGCCAATTCATGTGCCAAAATTTTGTAATTTATTATTTTCACGTATTATTACACCAATTATTATTATATGATATCTGACGCGAGCCGTGAGCCGAGCCTCTCAGCTTTATCGACAATGTTATCAATTAATAAATTAGTTCCAGACACTATTGAGACTATTATTGACTTATAAATATTTTGATTTTATTATTTTCATAAGTCATAACTATTATCATTATTATTATTAGTATTTCATTATTAGCAAAAAGATCTATATACTGTATTATAATGTGACTAATTTTGAGACTATTATTGATTTATAAATATTTTGAATAATGTGACTAGGTATATTACATATTGACTATGAAAACATCATATTTTTTTGCCATGTTATATTTTGAATCATTATAATTATTTAAATAAATATTTTTGTATAATACAGTTCAAAATTGAAAATGGCAACGTTGCAGAGTTTTTTATGCTCAATCGTGTCTCAGCCTTTTTTTTATTAGACCCGAGTTTACAAATCAATCATTTTTACCTGTCAAAATCGGGTCCGAGTGTACAATTGCCCAAATTCAACACATCCATTATACTATTACAGTGACTGTATAGCAGACTAATACCCACTTGTCCATCTTTTTATATAATTATTTTTACATGGTTTTTACTTAATCTTATATGTACTTACTTATCTAAAATTAATAAATTAGATGGTTACGCGAGATTACAAAGATTATAGTTCAACGTTATTTATAAATATGGTTAGTACATATTATTATGTAATTATTTTCTTATTATTAAAAAAATGTATTTAACTTTTTATAAAATATGAATTAGCGATAATAAAATATATAAAAATATAAAGTAGAACCTAAAGTTTTTTTAAAAAATAATTGTAGAACCGACTATAAAACCAGATAGGACTTACTAATTTGTTTGGAAGTTATAACTTATATATCTGAAGCTTAAGGTATGACTTAAGTTATCAATGCAAGATGTGATGTATTACCTATTAACAATAATTATTTATTAAGTACCAATAACATTTTTAAATAAGTGATATTGTATCGTAATATTCAAAAAAACAATTCTCAGTGAAATACACTTATCCGTGTTCATATATCTTCAATATTTTCGAAGACTGATAGTATAGATAATTAGATATTTTTAAGAGTCAAGAGACACTACAAATAAATAAAAAAAAATGAATTTCTCAAAGTACAACAGTTGCTACTGTCTAGTTAGTACTAGTTACTAGACTTGATCCTTAACCGATAGTTATGCTAGTATAGATACAGCTACAATTCACAAAAAGCTTTTTTACTGCCAGAAAAGAGTTTAAAGAAAAAATAAATTGAAAACATTGTGTGAACAAAACATTATATGTGAATTCTTTATCCACTTAACTCAGTGTCGAAAGGTAAATTGTAAAACTGTAAACTCGTATTAGTCAAGAAAAAAAATGTTTATTCTATTTATATAAGTACCTTCTAAAACTATGCTAAGAAGTTGTATTAGAAAGGTTTTTATCTATTTGCTGTTAATTGGTTCTCTACATTTTTAAATAGTGATATAGCCATTTTCCTCCAAAAACGAGATACCGTTTTTCTCCACTGTCCATTTTCCTCCAATAAATAATGGAATAGTTAATACAAATAATTTATGCATAGCAAAAAAAATCGATTTATTTTTTTTGGTGATGGCAAATGATTTGGATGTACATTTTTGTGTAATTCATCGGCTACTATTTCATCAGTTTTATTAGTGTATAATATAACTGCTTGACAAGTAGTCAAACAACATCGCCTACGTGATCATCCAGATTTTAACTTATATGTGCTAAAAAATATTTGTAACCATCACGAATTAACAAACGTTTTGTGTGTAATCATAATAATAAGTGATACACAATACAAGATAAATAAGTATATACGTATATGCCCGAATGTTATATGAGCGTATCTTTATTATGCTTAATCGATAGCTGATATAGATAGCCGATACCAGAGTGTAATCATCAACCGATAAACGCAAAATGTGATCCTAGCTTTACTCTATATATTTATAAGACGGAACGTAATACTACGACACTGGCTTAAATATTGGAGGAAAATAGACAAAATTACAGTCTAAATTAATTTGGAGGAAAATGGAAACCAACCTTTTTTTTTGTGGAGGAAAATAGACAGTGGAGGAAAACGGTATCTCGTTTTTGGAGGAAAATGGACCCGCCCGTGATTCCAAACACTTGTGTAATGTGAAGACCTTTATTTTCCCCATGGTATCGAGAACCGGAGGGGGGGGGGCTGCATTAACATAACGTCATCTGAGTTGGCATTACGTCCCCTTGTAATGTGAAGACTAAATGTGTTTATTTTTTTAAATATTAATTTAGGTTTTCTACCTTAATCTAGTGTAAAATACTTGACAATTATTACCAATAGTTAATAGTTATTACTTATTTGCTACAGTATCTATGAAATATTATTGATTTAAATGAAATCTATAATCAATAAGTATTTTTACGTTATTAATGAGTTTTACAATTATAAATATAACTATCTAGGTCAATGGCGTAGATATGATTTCTAAAGGGGAGGGGGTAAAAAAATGACATAGCTAAATGGGAGGGGGAAATTGGAAAATCCCCCACCTTCTGAAAACTTTTTACTAAGGTAATAAGAATCCAATGGGGAGGGAGAATCTGACCACCACGTCTACCCCTTGTCTACGCCACTAATACATATATGGTTCTAATCATATAAGAAAAGTACTTAAATACCTGTATAGGCTGTGAAAATGTAAACAGTTTTAACAATTATCTACCAAGTTACAATATTTCTGTCCCTTAAATTTTGAATGTAAACAATATTTCAATTACCTAAGTGATGTAAATATAAGAATATAAGATATTAAGTTGGATAATAATATACTATTATATAATAATTCATACGTCACACACTATATCATTGATTAATTATTTACCGATTGGTAATTAGAATATATCGGATTCATATCTTTAAAAAAATGTGGGTTTGTGGGAACCACTCTGCTGTAAATTAAGACATTAGGTGTCGTATGGGTCACTGTAATTGATGTGATCAATTTAAATTCAATGATGTAAAATCATTGTAGGTATATTATGAAAACCGATTCTGAGTGAAGATGGTTTATCAGCCAATTACTATAAGTAAATTATATGATATTATATTGCAATTGAAGTAATTTATTTTACTGTTAGTAATATAGTAAATTGAATTAATTTTTTCCGATAAAAAAAAAAAAAAAACTATTATTAAATTTTTTTTAAAATTTTTTGTTACAGTATGAACTACGTCGTAATAATATTATTATGACGTATAGCTATTAGATGAATCAGTAATCACCATAGTAAATATGACATCATTATATCAGATAGAGTATTCAGAAATTTGATGAAAGTAAAAACTGCGTAGGTATACACAAAATAAATATAAAGTTAAAGTTTTGATAATATAAGCTATAATAATCAGCTATAGTTTTTAAAAATTATACGCATAGTATTATTATCACTATAAATTAGATAATATAGTAAATTTTATAGATTAAATTAAATTTTATTGATTTATAATCATACAAAATCAAAAAAAAAATAATGTTTTTTGGACTTCATTCCAGTTCGTTAGTTAAAATCATTACCTATTATTTATTGCTTGTTATAATGTTATATATATACCTAATACTTATACATCAAATTTATGTTGAAAACACAATGGTAGTTTGAATTGTATTTTCGATTAAATCTATAAATCGAATGCCTCCAGCTGGAAGTTCACTGCTTGAAGCAATGGTCATTGGTCAAAGACATAGTAATCAAGCAGCGGGATATATCTGTATAGAAAAACATTGAGAATTGAAATACAAAAAGTCCAATTATGGACTGTAAGGTGTTGAATTATGATGTGTGTAAAACCTAGATGGCTAGATGTCTTAATTAGTGTATTATATGTTCTGTTCTTCAGGTCCGCGGACTTGAAGCTGGCGAATTAATAGGGTTATTCGATTATCGAGTTAACTATTGAAATCATTCGTAAATAATCCAATTCTGTTCTATAAAATATATAATAATAATATATATACATTTTCCTACTCTAAATGTTTTGTGTTAAGTAGGTACCTACATTTTAGATTCTGAATAATGCGATGAATATACTATATATAGTATATTCAACTATATAGTATTAGTTTTACAATCACGTGTTTTTTTTCGTCCGACGTGAATTTTTCGAACAGAAAAATTCTCAAATCTTCAATATTGATTTTGGTCCCTGGTAGAAAATTTTATATAGTTGGTAAATTTTTGTTTGTAATATAATACAATAAGAAACCAAGGCACATTTTTTTTTATGGCTAAAAGTTATATTTTGATAAAATTTGTCAATATATCATGAACATTTGCAAATAAAATGTTCGATTTTAATATTTAAAGATTGAAAATTCAACCAACAATTTACTATTGATTTAAAATATATTATACATTCACTATAGTGACTTACTCAACGACTATAGGGTACCTACACTGATAACTTAATGTATAGCAGATCGACTTACCTGTTTTTTTTTTTTTTATTATAATATTTTTTTCTTGTCAAGTGTACGTTTAACACAATCGAAACAAGCCACGTACCTATACTTACATAGTATGTAAATTATTTGAATATGTTAAGCTATATAATATATTTAGCCACAATATGACCTTCGAAAATCATTTGATAAAGTGGATTGTAGATCCGTGGTTTATTATTAGCAAAATTGTTCAAATATAACTTACAGAATATCCATTATTGTCATGTGTGTCATTATAATACATATCTGATCTTATTATGCATACTATAGTTCATGGCTTCATGGTTACGCGCTTTGAATATAATTATAAGGTATTTTTATATAAGTTGTTAAAAACCGTTCATCCTCGTAATTATTGGAAAATGTTCGTCTTATAAATTATCTATTTTTCTTCACTGCTTAATATATTGATTTAAATTGATGATACTATATATATTATTTATTCATATTATGGTTAATGTTTCATGTAAACTTGTGTATAGATTTCTCAATGGGACAATGGCTATAACAGGTACCTACGTGCATAGTATAGAGTTTCTAATTTCTATAAATTATTTGACTGAAGGTGTAATTATTTAAATCAATGACTACATGATCTTAGAACTTTGAACAAGCTTCATTATATAATAAATATTATATCCGACAGTAAGCTTCATTTTATCTTGTAGAATATTTATAACATTGCAACGATTTAATTTTGTTTAATGATTATATATAGTGATAAGTTGAAATTTAAGCTTGTATCCGTTGTACCCATCATTTCGGTACCGTTTAATTTGTGTAAGTAATAACTTTAAGTATAGTATAATATATTTCCTTCTGGATCCATTTTGATTTCTTTCCTTGGTATTTACTGATCATG
The DNA here is from genome assembly GCF_005508785.2 of Acyrthosiphon pisum. Classification (NCBI taxonomy): domain Eukaryota; kingdom Metazoa; phylum Arthropoda; class Insecta; order Hemiptera; family Aphididae; genus Acyrthosiphon; species Acyrthosiphon pisum. The sequence goes on from NC_042495.1 coordinate 69,847,540, forward strand.
TATTTTGAGAGAAATTAATTAAATAAAGTACCTACACTCTACAGTTCATTTAAATATTTAGTCTAAGACATTGAAAACTAAATTGTACAATATAATATTTAAAATAATATTCACCCATTGGCCATTATAGATATTTTATATTACTATTATTTTTTTAATTAATTAATTAAATTTATTTTTTAAACTCGAAATGGTAACGAGTTACATTTTAGGAATAATTATCATAAATAATTTCTATTACATTTTCTATAATTCGAAAAGATTCTAACGAAATTACGTAACGTGTTACTTTTGTTGTGTTCTATGTAGGTACTAGGTAGGTATATAACACACAATATGGTAATACCCAACGGCAAACACTGATAATTTTTGATTAATTTTATTATAATTCAACTAACTTATTGTGGTATAACTTTAACTTGCGATATTGTTTAATTATCATGGTACCTAATACCTATACATTACTATGGTTTAATTAACTAACATATAATTATTAACTTAAAATTAAAACATAAGTTAATAATCATACAAATTTATCACTTAAAAAGAATTAATTCAGATGTTATGTGTAATTTATTATATTATAAATGGGTGCTTAGTTAATAATAATTATCTGAGTACCTACTTATAAAATTAATAACCAAATATTGAGAATTGAAACGATATTAACTGTAAGTAATACACTTTTATAATTATCTATCTATTAATTTGTAGTTATGAGTCTAATCATGTTTGTAAATTATTACATTATATTCTCTGAACTAAAAATCCAAAGTGAAATTTAATTATTTATTATTATAAACGTATAATAATTACAAATTAAAAATTAACAAATAATAATTGAGAAGATAATGAATGGTATAATGAAGGATTATTTTCTCATTAATAATTTTAGTTAAGAACAAGACAATTTTTTAATAGCCTTGATGATTTAGACCCAAATTATTGAAATTTTTTTTTGCAAACAAAACAAAGTTACATTATGTGGTTACATTTTTAATATTTGTTTGCTCACCTCCTCAATGCTTATGCGAGGAGTACTTAAGAAGTAATATACTATTATACAAAGTTAGAGAAAAATTAAAGTCTTATGTAAAGAAGAAATAAATAGAAAACGTGCAGATACAGTGTGTCCCGTCTTATATGTACCACTAATGACTAAATATCTCAGCCCGATGGCACACGATTTAAAAACGGTTTGCTGTGATAGATAGGTGGTACCAAAGTGTACATTTTAGGAAAATTTCAAATTCTTAACTCCTTTAGTTTACGCTTGCGCAATACAACTTAAGTTTTTTTGAATAGCGAATCTTATTTCTGACACCAGATATGGGTAGATATTTTTTTCTAGCACATTTTGATCCATTGACCATTATCCTTAACCCAAAATTGACCAAGTTACAGGCTAACAAAATTTTGAAAATTGAAAATAATTCAATTTTTCGAAAAGGATGGTACACTTGTATTGAGTGGATTTTTTAATGAATAAATTTACATGAAAAAATACATGAATACATTATACATACATACATACATACATAATAATGAAACAAAAAGTAAATTACTTTGTATTATCTATTTTTTATTTAAGTATACATTTGTTTATCTAACAAAATGTTCAAAATTTCCCCCATTATTAAGTTATTTTCCAAACATATTTCCAGTCGTCGAGTTACTTCTCTGTGCGTAGCTGCCAAAATTACTTTCAATTTTCAAAAACTTGGTTAGCCTGTAACTTGGTCAATTTAGGGTTTAGGATTATGGTTAATGGATCAAAATGTACTGTAAAAAAAAATACCTACCCATATCTGGTGTAAAAATAAGGATCGCTGATAAAAAACTTAAGTTGTATTGCGCATGCGCGAACCAAAGGAGTGGAAAATTTGAAATTTTTCCACAATATGCATTTCAGTACCACCCATCTATCACAGCAAACCGTTTTTAAATCTAAGTCCATCGGGCTGAGATATTTAGTGAGATAAATTTACATTTTACAAGTTTATCAACTCTTAAAAATAAATAAATTTTACTAGTAGGTATACTAAATTAATTTTACTTATGCTTTCTAAAAGCTGTAATAAATAATAATTGTTATATTGATTAATATTAATATTTAGTGATTTACATAATATTATCTCAACTGATATATTAATACAACTTCTAAGCACAAAAGACTTTCTACAATTTGTTTTAATTACATTAGTATTTATTTTTTATACCTAGTATAACTAGTATAAGTGTTCATGATCACAATTCACAAGTGTGAATATCATTTTTATTTTTGTATCCTAAAAATCGTTAATTTTTTTTTAAAAATCCTATCCAAAATTAAATACGTTAAAGTTTTTTAAAGTTAGGTCTGTACTATAAAGATTAGACAGTTTAGTATATATTTAACAATTTTGTTCCTAGTTGTTCTTAACTTAGTGAGATGGGAATTAAAAGTTCCACGCCATATTTCGATACTTACTATAAGTTATGATTCAAAGAAGAGCTACATTACTTGTAAGTTTTGTATGTCAAATACATCCCTGATGTTTTTAAACATATATAAAAGTGTTTTATTATAATGGTATTACATAATCAATATGTATTTTCAGTTTTAAGTGACTGTCCATGTGTAAACCTAAGTATTTTACATTATCAACTTTGTTTATATATTTACACTTTGCAGGAACAATTAATAAATGCTTTAGATACACACATCCATAAATGATTAATTATTTATTTGATTAATTTTTAATTTATTATTTTTGTATGCTGAAAACAATACTTATGTTTAGTTTTCTCAAGGTTGATATCGAAAATCAAATCATAATTTTACCATTTTTAAAACCTGGTTAACATTGTTGTACTGTAAATATTCAATATTTTTTTTAGTTTAATAATAAGACGGTATATTATCAGCAAAATAAAATAATTTGGCATCAACATTTAGATTCAATAAGACGATCATATAGATAATAAATAATATAGGACCAAGGATTGTTCCCTGAGGTACGTCATGGCTTATATTTTAGGACTGACTAAATATATCATTTATTTTAAATTTTTGTGATCTATTCGTTAAATAAGTTCTAAAATCTAAATAGGTTATTTTGCTGTTCCGTGAATTCCAGCATAATTTATTTTTCTTAATAAAATATCATGATTCGCACTATCAAAAGCTTTTTTAACTTCCAGGAAGTTACCCATTACTTTACGACTTAAATCCAAGTTTTCGTAATTAAAATGATTGACATAAAAGTGTACATTGGTTGTAGATTTTCTTTTGAGGAAACCAAATTGAATTTTCGAGAAAATGGTAATCATTGAGAAATATTTATTTCTCTCACTTATATAATATACATTTATCGAAAAATTTAGACAGGCTTAGTGATAAAAAAATATCTAGGTCTGTAATTACTGCAACGCAGCTATTATTTCCTGTTTTAAATATAGGCACTACAATTCATCTTTTAAAATAATAGAATGAATATTAAAGTATCTAATATATTTAGACATATAGACATATTTCAGTCATTAATTTTACTATTCAAAAGATTAAATATAAGAGACTCCAATTAAACTTCGTTTAGATGCTGATATTAAGTAGGTAATTGGTTTAACTATTATAGTCTGAACAGTTAATATAAGTTTATAACTATAACAAAGAACTAGTTAACAATTTCTTAAATCAAAATATATAAGTGAATATTAATGGTAAATGTTTAATGTTTTGACGTAGATAAGATATGTAATGGAATTTATGCATTTTTTAGGTTTAAAAGATTATATTATATTTTGACTGTTATATCTGTTTAGTGTATTACCTGAATTATTACATATATACAATTTTAAGTGTATTTTATATTTTATAATAAATAATAATCAATCTTGTGGTATCATACGGTAGAAATAACACGACGATTTACAGATATTTTGTCCCCAATAAAATAAATTGGTACTGAAAATAACTAATTACTTACATAACTAAATCATAAAGAAGATTTGCTTTATGTCAATTTTAATGGCAGCTATCAGGTAAAATTGATGCTTTCGAATAAACTCCATTAAGATGCCACTAAAGTAATATTTGTAAGCATTAAGATCGTGTTAGAAATCATTCTTACGTCACCCTAACATTATTATAAGGTTCACAATTTAAAATATTTAGCTGGTACAGTGTTATCATATTCCGGTATTTTAATTTCAAGTTAATATTATATGTAGGTATATAAAAAAACAGGAAAATATTAAATATGTTATAACTTACTAATTACCTATACAGGTATACCCATATGGCCATATTACACTGCATCTAGTAACTATATATTTTATAATATAATTTATTAACATAACTTGGATTTAAAAATTATACCACGTTATGATTTAAAATCCGTTTGTTTCTCCGAGCCAAAGATGTCAAAATTAATTAGTAAGACTAAAGTTGATCAACAGATTAGTATACTTCAACATTTGTAATAAAGTGGATTTGTAAGAAACTAATCCATGCCTAATTATTTATTTTTAATTACCTAACACTCTAAATGCCCTTTAAATATTATAATAAGAAATTGCAATTTTTTTCATTTAACTATCTTATATATTTAAATATTCTTCTTAACATTATTTATTTATATTCATCAAACAGTAATTTTAAAGAATACAATAATTTTAGGCTGATACAAAAACAAGATAATACTTATGTTAACTTATGTTTTCCTTGTTTTTTTTTTGTACATAATATCTTATTTGAAAATTGAAATTATTATGTAACATTTAATATTTATGTCAGTATATATTATATAAGTATATTTTACTTAAAATATTATATTATTTGTATAGTTAAATGATAGTTTTTTCTTTTTAGATAGCTTAAAATTATATTATATTATAAAAAACCTATTCGTTGAATATTGATACTATATTGTAATGATGAAACTATTTAGTATTTCCCCATATGATTTATTGACATTTTTTTTTTGAAAGTACCATAGCTCAACTAATGGGACCAGTCTTAGATATCAATATACCATAGGTATAGATGAGGTTGTTATATCACTTGTGTTAACACGGCAATAATCAATATAGTTAATTATTAGTGTATATCATAAAAAATATATTTAAAAAGCTTTTCATGCTAAAAACTTGTATATTTGTTTTAGATGTACATGAATTATAAATTTGCAATATATACTTGCCGTAATTTTCCATTAACAAATCCATTAGCATCACCACCTAAATTTATGTGCACATAATAGTTTGGAATTATAAGAAAAAATATGTAATAAAGTTATAACACGAATTATTAGAACTTGGTGTTAAATATAATACCTTAACCGTAATATCAATAATATATATTATGATATTAAATATTTAAATATCAATTCCAAGTTTAATAATCAATTAAACTTTTTATTTAAATTAAAATACGTACAAAGATGTAAAACTTACACTAATTAATACCGCGAAAAAATACTATTGAATATAATAAATAATATACAAAATAATGTCAAACACCTAGAATAATATTTTTAGAATTACAACAAAATAATAAAAATCATTTTAGGAGAAATTCAACGTTGTCAAAATTTGAGCTTATAAATAATATAATATGCCTATACATGGACAGGTATTACTTATACAAATGTATGTCCATTTTTTTTATAAATTCTGGGTGTTTTAATTGTAGCAATATAAAATTATGAATAACCTTATTTTAAATTATCAAGCTTTTTAAACTCATAAACAGCAATTTCACCATACATAAATAAAAAAAAACTAAATATTTGAAACGTAAAAATAACACTTAGAGAGCCAAAATATTTTGAAAATTATATGTCAATAAATTACTTAAGTATATAAATTTGGCGAATGATTATAATAATAATAACTTATGTCTCTATTTTGATTTTGCGTTAACCAGACTATGTTTTGCTAATTTTAAAAATATATTAATATATACTGAGAATTATTTACTTTTAACTCTTTAATATACCAACCAGATTAATTTTAAACTAAAATCCACTAAAGTTGAAAATCGAAGTAGTTTTTCTGGTCCAATTATAGGTAATGATAGATAAAAAACAAAACAACACACACAAATTGAAAAACTAATACATTCATAATCTAAAAATGTTTTTTTAAACGACGGTGTATTATATACGTTGTAAAAATACTTTTCAACTAAATGATCCTTATTAGTTATTCTATAATACGACGTTTATAATATTATTAAATAAATAGGTATGTATTATTAATTATTATATAATATTTTTTACATCTACTAATTAATTTATAATACAATTTGTTTAAATAATTAAGTGGCAAATTATATTTTACTTGATATTATGTATTATATATTTTGATATTATATTATAATCTTAAATACACTGTATAATAGTTGTTTAAATTTTCCCATAAATCTCTTTTGTCCTTTATTAATTTTTGTTATCGATATTTTTATTAATCTTTTTAACGTGACGTTGTTTGTTGTGTGCCGATGACTCGAAAGACTACTATTGTTTGCATAATTTCGTATGGATGATTTTAGCCTTTAGGTATACAAATTATCCTTATTCGTAAATAGGTATGAGGTCAATGGTCTTTCTTTATGGTCTATCTTAAAATTCGTCTTTTAGTTGTGTAGGTATATTATATCAATTTTGATGTTGATCAACGAGAACGGTGAATGATCCAAACACGAGCCTATGAAGAAGTTTTTATCATTAATATTTGTTTGACTATAATAATTAATTTAATAAAAATCCATGTTGAAATTACAGCGATTAACTTTTAATTTATTGCTTCTAATATATATATTAATCCAGATCTCAAATTTAATCTCAAGAGATTTCAAAGTTATAACTACAGTACTTACGTTTAATAAATTTTAATTAAAAATGAAAATATATATTATATATTATTCAGCAAGGAAGACTTTTAAAACTTTTTGTTATTTAGTTTTAAATAAAATCACATTTAATATACATTTTAATTTTAAAATTTAAAATATTATACGTCATAGAATAAGTGGCTGATTTAATTATCATTAGTTGTTGAAATATCCTTATAACTATAATTACCTATTTATTTATTTTTTTACAAATATTTTCTGCAATATATAAAAAATATATAAATTCAAATTCTACAAAAATATTATATTTAAAGTTTTAAAATTATAATATAATGTAAATTATATAATTATTTATTTTATAAATTAGCTATTTGTTTTTGGTTTTTTTAATAAATCTATGTACAAAACAATTAGGTATACCTATATCAAGTTATAATATGCAAGATGTACCTAATGTAATCAAGAACTAAAAATAAAAAAATTACAAAATATAAAACGTCTGCAAAAATGGTTCTAATTTTCATAATAAGTACCTATTTGATTTCTTTGATTTTTAAATATTTTAATGAGTCAGTAGAAATTGTCTTTAATAATTTTCTAGCACGTATAGCAATTGCTACATTTTTATGTTTTATGTTTTTTACTATTAGTTAATTAATCTAAAATTAATTATAAATATTTTATTTTAAATAGGTACGAATATTTTGTAAAATAACTGAATAAATGAATCACCAATATGTATAGTAATTTAAAAAATCGTATAATTTTACTAATTTTAGTAATATATTTATAATTATACTGTCGATACTGTGTAGAAATATACGAATTAGATCAGATCAATTGGTTTTTCATATTTTGGAAACTAATATTATATACCTTAGTATATTATTGTTTAATATAATTTATCTAAATTAATATTTTTAATTTGATAATAAGAATGTGATATTTACTTGAGTCGTCATTTAATCGGTATCTATTTGCATGTGAAATTTTATTTTCAAACAGTTTATATAATATAGTGAACAACTTCTATAATAATATTAATACCATAAAGATTATAATAATATGTGTAGTTATTATGAATTTAAATCGTTATATTTGTTACCGTTTAAACAAATTAAAAATCAACTAACTTATATTTACTCATGTGTATAATAAACAACATAAATTATAATATATACATAAAAAAATGTATTCGCTAAATATTCATACACATAACGACTGGACAATTTCAGAGACGTGCGGGGGGTACCGGCTATTTCTACCTATAGTAGAAGAGATGAATGTTACTAGTGAACCACAATATAAATACATTGGAGACCTCAACGAGCTGGATCAGTATAGTGGGCACGTTAACTTTATGATGTTATTGTCACCTTCGGTATCCATTACGCATTGTTGTATCCTATAGTTCAACACCGACACCATTTATATTATAATTCTATTTTGTTTATCGTTTGTCCGTTGAATATTGTTGTATCACAACATAGCTGTTTTTGGTTTTCATCACTTGTTGAAAAGGTAAGAGGAATGTTGCAATAATATAAATGTATTTAACGTAGAATGGTTTTAGAAAATTATTTTTAATATCGATTTATTCAAGTGACATCCTTAATAAAATAGGAGATTATTTTTTATCATTTTTTTCACTACGCTCTTCATTAGTTTAAATTATGAGTGCATTAATATTGTCATATTTGATTTGTTTGTTTATTATGATTTTATCTTAAGTATAAATAATTGGACGTATTTCACCACAAGAATTTTAAAAGTTTTTTATGAGTTAAGATACAGTTATACATTTATTTTTAATTTTTCAATAGGACCGAGTAAATTTTATTTATGTGACTTCAATGATTGTTGAATAAACTGTTAACTTCTATTTATAAGATTAAAAATAAAATAAAAAATTATGATTTTCCATAGTATTATCTTTATAAAAAATACGCCATTCGAAACTGTTTTTTTTTTGCGATAAGCCAGTGAAAATTATTGAAATATTCACTTTAAGTATAAAACAATCAATTCCTTTATATTATAATAACCATTATTAATTATGTTGATTTATAGTGCGTTTACAAAGCAACCCATCTTAATACTTTGGTATTTTTATTTCTACAGGATAAATCTGTAGATATAATATATTAAAATTTTTTTCATCAGTTTTAATCTACATAGATAGCGTTGGTAAACACGACATATTTTGGAGTAAAACCGATATTCGAATTACGTGCCTAAAATATTCACTAAATGTAAATATAGAAAAGTCAAATGTGATTATAGAAAACAATACGTATAATAATGATGCAGTGTTGTGCATTTCCGCGGTGTCGAATGTTATTCGTATAATATATATGTCATTATAACACAAAAAAAATGACCCTGTAATAAATCGTTTTTCTAAACTAACCTAACCGAACGGTACGGATTATGACCTAAAGCAAAAAATAATAGATAATAATAATAATAATATGCCAGCAGATTTTAGAAGCTCCGATATTCCTGTCACATAAACTTGCGCGAGGCGCACGACCTCGAGCGGTATTTTTCGTTTTATTGTAGCAGTTGCCGGTTCATTAACTGCCGGTTTGAAAATCGTGAGTGCTACTGACACGTCTATTGAATGCGTGAGACGAAATTCAAATCACAAGCAATGACATTATTAAGGGCATTTATATAAATATAATGAAAATCTTAAGTATCGAGTAATGATAAATTTGAGAGTAAACACCGAGCTCGTTGAAATATTGAAAGTCGTTGGACGACTCCACAATAATAATTGAAGTTCAATAGGTAGGTGTTTATCACTCTTAAGTATATGTATATGTCACATCGCGTCTTCTCAATCCCTTGTTATATACTCGTAACGTTATTTTATCGAAATATTTAAATATATAGCCATCAAGTTCGGTAAAACCAATTGGATTGTATTGGAACAATGTTGTATTGTATACGATCGTTATTCGAAATTTCGTATAAATATCGAAGGGACGATGGGGTATTGTGTATACATAATACTATATTATTATACACTCGCAAGATTGTATAGTACATTTATTTACGAATAATATATTTAAGGATTTTATGAATTCCAAGTTGCGAGTATTTTTTGGTCAAGGTCGGAGTGTGAACTAGAATATTAAATAGTTTTTGTGATTTTGTTTTAATTTCACTGTTTGAATGAGATGGAATAAATGACAATTGATACCTATTCTCAATGTCTTATAACTTTCTATGTCATCAGATATATTTCGTTATAACGCGTCACCCATAAGTTGATGCGTTTATTTTGACCGACATCTGAAGTCTTATTATGATATAATTTGATCTTTGGTTTTATTTCATAGCTTATAATGCGGATATAATAATCATAGAATGATTAATATTAATATTTTAATGAATTACATTTCCCTGGTATTAACGCAAAAACATTTTTTATTTCAAAACAACATTTTAATTAATTTATCAAATTTAGTGAATGTATGGTGAATCTGAAAAACAATTAAAGTTTAATAGAATTTTCAATATCAATTAATTATCAAATTGTCAATTACTATCAATATAGTTATTAAAAAAATACTGGTATGCATGGATATTTGTATATATTAATTATTTCCATAAATAATGTAATTTATAACAAAAATTGGTTTTAGTTTATTTAAATAAGTAATAGTGTTTTATTAAATTTTTAATTTTGTGTACGATGTGATTAAATTAATGAAGCCAAACTTTATGTTTTAACTAAACACAAAGAACAGACATTACTCATTAAATTTAATTAATTGTAGTATCATAAGTAAATGCACAATACATAATATACATACACTTTAATATTATATAGGAATCGTAATATGTTATTTAAAATATTAAATGTCTACCACTAACATGCTTTGTTTTGTCAAATTAGTGTAAATTATTAATACGTGTAGTATGATTTACCATATTATATTATTAATTTGATTTTTATATAACATGAATAATTTAATCTTGTGGTTTAGGTATTTAAATCATTTTTTTGTTTGACGGGACTGGTTGTTGAAGGTACCTACCTAATTAAAAAAAAAACGTATTATTTTTATTAGATCATAAAGGTTGTTTTGCACGTAGGTACCTATCTTGTGTACGAAGGCTGCTTTGGATTTGACTATGCTTCAAAATACATATTGAAGGTCAGTTTAGTTGGCATTTCAAATTCTGAACTAAGTAAATTGTAATTGATATCACGTTCACATTCGATCAGCTCTACAGTAAAATAAAAATGAACCCATAATATTTAAATTGATTAAATTATAAAACGTACTACAGCTTATCATATCATTTGTCTCAATTTAATATATTATAATACATAATAAATTATTCAACAAATATTCATCATTTCCAACCTTTTAAAATTATTCACGTAATTACAGTGAAGGTACTGTCAAAGTTAGTTTTACGAGTTGCTGAATTTGCGTTTTAATGTCAAATGTTAATTTTTTGCTGTTATTATTTTCCATTAACATTCATTACCATTAACAAAACGACACGTGTTTTATTTATTTTAGACAATAAATATACCTCCCCCGAAATTTAAATATATAATATTCAACGTTATTTTCACAACTTAATTCTACTGTGTATCTGTGTGGGTGTGTACAGTGCGTAGTATGCTGTATTTCTGTATACAATAGTCAATATTCAATAAATCCATTAACTGCATTTGCCAATATGCCAACGGTGAATTACACAACATTTATAAATCATAATAAATACCGATATAGTATAATATTATAGTGTACCTACATCGCCAATAATAATAATATTGTTTGCCAAAAAAAAAAATTAACTTCCAAACAATAATGGATTGGCTGTTACATATAAAACGCAATCCTTTTGATAATCTCGAAACATTCATTGTATACTCGTGCGTACGTGTTCAGCTAGTGTATCAGTTTATTCGACTCAAAACGCTTTGCTAGCTAAATAATCCTTATAAGTTATTTCTGAGCTTTGTGGATTAGAACAAGTTGGCTAAACGACGATTGGGTATTCTATAATATTGTATAAAATGTAGAATCCGCGCAAAATACAACACAGGGTGTAGGTATTTCAAAACGAGCGAAGGTGGTTTTCGGCCCGAAAATATATTATTATAACATTTATTTTAGATAGCTCTATAAAATATTTTATAGCTAAACTAACTAATATAATAATATAGAAACGTCATTAAAACGTCCAAGGAACATTACCTACGTCGTACAGACGTACCTATTATGGACCCATTTATTCCCATAATACCAGAGTTAAATTTCCTGAAGTCTGAACACCAAAATAACACTTGTGTATTGTGGCTTTTAAAATTATAAAATATATCTGAAAACTGTTTTTGATACGTATAACCATAAATAGATATGATTGAATTTGATTAAACGGTAGAGTGATTATGCGTTTATATTTGTTAGTACAAAAAAAAAAAAAGAATTTAAAAATAATAAATTAAGTTCAGTTTCATTCATCTTAGTGCATATACTCAACAACCGCCGGGTACTTAAAAGTTCAAATGTCATTACAAAAATAATTATGTGTAATATCCCATCGAGTCAATTAGAATTATATGTAATACATAACATATTATTATCTATTTATTATGCGTATTGTATAATATGATATAAACTACAGACTTGATCTTGACCTTGAGAACATGATCGTGTTGATAGACCATAGCGTCTTAACGGTTACCGTAGTTTTGTATATTAGTAAATAGTAGGGTGATTTTTTTTTATAATAGACAAGGCACGTGATAAAATTTTTTCATCACAACGAATTGTACAAGTGAGGTCGAAGTGTACACGTATTAATCAAACCGATTTGTCTCGGGGAGATCATCGGAGACGAAATCAATGAACCATTTTCCATGTGGCCATACATAATTCGGCTTGGTTCCTCCGAGTTCCGAACCACGGGTTTTCGTTTCCCGTGTTGACTTAACCTCGTCGCATTTACAATTTAAAGCATTCTTCGGCGGGACAAGAAGATTTTCTATAAAATAACAATAATAATTATATAAATATATCTAACATCAACAATGGCTTGAACTGGATATTCTTACATAGGTGCGAAAACTACACGATTGCCACTATCTAGCCTAAAAAACTCCGTGTTTTTTTTTCGATATACATAATATTATTGTTCAAAAACACAAGGACTGAACTATTTGAGAAACTAATAATATTTACACCTGATTATGTAAACGTGATTATAATAGTATATGAGATATTCACGTTATCTATTTTTATTTATCTATATAGATAATATTGAAAAAATTCCTTAGTAAGAGATACCGTTCTAATATTATATATTTTTATTTTATATAAATACATTTTTTGTGCCTCGTAACTTTATGACTCATAATGTATTTAAGTAATATATTATTAAAAAAATATTTTGTCGGCACAGTTAATGAAACTAACATGAATTAATTAATTAAATTCAAAATTATTTTCAATAAGAAAGTTATAGATACATAAAGTAATAAATATAATACAATTTTTAAAAAAACATTTGAATGTGGTTATTTAATGCATTCATATACGTTACATGTTTTATAGTCATATAATACTCTAATAAGAAAAACAATTCATTTTGTGGAAGTATGAAACATATTTGTTTTGAAATAAAATAATTAACAATTTTTACACAATTTACACAACATTATACAAAAAATAACAACATAATCTAAGTGACTAAGTAGTATAAGCGACTATATTAAATTTTACCTTTTTTTTGTGCATAAATCACGGCACCACGAGTGATGGGTATATCGCATATCACCCTTCTTGCTGCTCTATTATGTTATACTTTTATAACATTTTGATAATATAATGTTAGTATGATGTTCAAGGTACTTAATTATTGAAGTCTTAAATATTTATTTTCCGTATATTAATCTAAGTTTAATATAAAATATACCGGTAAAAAAATGTATTAAAAGCTTAAGGTATACTTAAATGTATTGTTTCTTTATAAGTACTTACAAATTACAATACTAATCTTATAGATATTTTATTTTTAAAACTTAAGAGGACGCTATAACCCATGCATTTGTTGTTTCCGTTTTACACATGTATGACAAAGTAAATTCGCATTCACTAGTTTCAATAGTGTGCTGTAAGTTTTGAATGAATTGAGTGAATAATCAAACTTTTAAGTATGAACAGTATATGTGCTTAAGCGTCAGTGATTTATAAATATTTAAATTTTCAAGCGATATATGAACATTTTTAATTTGTAGTATTTCCCATATTCATATCTTTCTTAAAAATTAAAATATTGAAAAATCACTGACATTTAAGCACAAATAATGTTCTTACTTAAAAGATTTATAATACACTATAATATCAAAACTAACAGCACACTATTACAACTAGTAAAAACAAATGTCCATCCTCTAAACAAGTAATATTTATAACTTTTTACCTATACCATAAACATATAAGAATAGTTGTATATAATTCACATTTGATTAATTTATGCATTACCTACCTATTTTACCTACTGAAAATATATTATTTTCATTGTCATATAAAAATTAAAAATAATTTATAAAGTAAACGTAAGTATATAGGTACTTATTTACTTTATTTTATTTCATCCAATACGTGACTTATACACGCACAAATAAATAATATTATTTTCATTGGAACCAAATACATCACGATTCTTGATGATTAAATTTTAATAGCCAGACAAGACATAATAACCGAATGCGTGGCACTCACCACTTGTATCGGTTCGCTCACCTTGATTTAAGATAGTCTTGGTGGTCCATTATTATAATATTATAGGCACTTAAATTTTAAATGTTGTATTAACTTCTTCAATACATTTTGCCGGTTGTTCGTAATTTTTTTGTGTACTGTGTGCAAGGAAATTACTGAGAACATTGAAAACGGCCTTTTCAAAGAACCAACTAGTCGCAATATTCATTCAATAGATAGGGCTACAGGAAACATTAGAAGCTTTTGAGTTTTTATCACTAGAAAGTGCTTACAGTATATTTTTTTCCCACAAAAAATCATCTATACTTTATTGGCTTAACCGAAAATCTAAAAAAAAATGTATACATAATATACCATTATTTTACATTAGGTGCATTTAAGACATACTTAAATTCTTAATATTAAAATTGGTACCTATTACAAGAATATCGAATAAAAATAACATTGGTTTCGTATGTATTTTTCATAGGTATATGTTAATACATTTTTTTATATCCATTAATAAGGGAAAAATATATTTATAATAATGAAGTAATGCATAATATTATCTTTGACTTTAAAAACAGTTAAATTTAAATATTTTATTCAGTATTAATTTCAAATCAGGATTTAATTATCATTATTTGTTTTTACTTTTTAATTATAATATAAAATATTATACAAATATTATGTGTATATTGTATATGTTTATAAAACATAATTTTCTTAAAATTTATTTCATTTTTATTACGAGTATTTTAAGTACCTATTTAATAGCGTCTTCAAAAGCACAAAGACAGTTTAAGACACTATTCATAAAAATAATGTACAAAGAATTTAATTTATTATTTTATAACAGAGTATGCCCTTCTCTCTAGAATTCTAGTTTATTTTTATGGACAAGCGTCAGGCAATCTACTGCAGTAACATGTTATTGTTTGTTTTAATCAGTAAGTTAATTATGTTATTTTTTTATATACTGGGAAAGTTGAAAAAATAAACAGCGATTTTAACTTTTTGTAAAAATAAAATAGGTATAACAATTAATAACAACAACACTTCTTAATTAAAGTTGTTGTTTATAATATTATTTAAAACAAACTATTGTCAAGTAATATTCTGTAGAAAATACGAGTAGCTATGTATAATACATAGGTATATCTATACACATATTAAGTACGTCCTAGCTATATAGTTGTCATGAATTAAGTATTAACAGATTAGGTATTTACACAATTTTTATCACTTAATCTTTCCTGTAGTCCTGCGGTAGGTATATACTTATAATGAATCTATATTTACATACATTTATAATGTATACGAACACTCTACAAGAAGTTTCGACCACATATTACAATCTCTTTACAGTCGGTTATCTGGTCGTGTGTATATACATAATATGCATAGGTATACGAGTTAAAACCTTTGAAGACAAAGCGTGAGTGTCGTTTGAAGTGTAGACGCACGTACGTAGAGTTTGAACGGCTTATGTTGACATTTATGAGACATAAAACATGAAAAAAAAAAATGATAAATAAAACATTAACCGTGTGGAAAATCATTGCCAAATGTCAACGCAGTATCAGGACCCGTTTGGCTTGTAGAACGACCACACGCAGGACTAGAGGATTAAGAGTCACGCGATGTAGGTACCTACGGATCCGCGGCAATTTGGATTAATGGTCATTCTTATTCCTCGTCTCTCACAGAGTGATCCTCTAACTAAATTGTATTCCGACCCAATGATTCATAATGTTGCTCGCACGCGTTACCGTCCACGACGATACTTATACGCGCGAACAGTGGTATACGTTAACCATGTTATCCGGATAGGTCAAGTTTGTCTTGTATTTATGTGTAACCACTATATAATAATATGCCCCGTCAGCCGAATCGGCCGGTGACTAATCCACTTATTGAAAATGGTTACTGACCTCTGGCGTGATTTCGAAGTAGGCGCAAATACATGCGCACTTACGCACACTCACTCACACGTACGCTAGCTGGGAAGGATATAATGTGTGTGTAAGTGTGTGTTTGTGCATACATGTTGTGCGGACAGAGAGATAAAAACGAATATCCTGAGAGATGTGCAAACACAACGTATAACGGGCAACCGTGCTGTTTACCGACTTTTGAAAAACCGTCTTGGGTTACCCTAATTGAAAATACTAGTCTGGCTATTGTGTGGCGAAAAAAAACCAACACACACATACACACTTCTATCCACTGGTTAACCACGTCTGGGCAGAAAAATAAAAAGGTACATAATACATCATTATGTTTTTTGTATTATAAAATATTTATTATTATTAGGGAACACCTTGCAATAACAATATCATACAACATATTATTATCATTACCTATTAATAACAATATAATAATATAATATCATTATGGAATAGGTTTATCCGCCACATAAAATATTAGCGTGTCATTAATTTCGTTAAAATATTAATGCTCTTGGAGCGATGGTAAAACAAGTTCGGTAAATGCGAATGCTCATTGTATACGAATACGTCAAATATAATATAGTACAGTAGGTAGACGTTTGTAATAGGTACATGATTTTTTACATTTGAAGTTCAATTTATCACGTTAACATTTTATTTCGTTCCAATGTCTTATTTCTAATACGACTGTAAGTTTTTACCTCTTATCTTATATACCTATATCGATCACATAAATACATGTACTTTTTTAATTTATAAATATTAATTATGATTTTTTTAATACTTCAACAGTCGTTTTCAACAGCTTTTCAGATGTTTTATTTATTATGAAATATACAGTAACTCTGTTACTCTTTTTCTCTAATAATTAAAATATAATAATATGTACGCAAATAAAATATACTATACGTTTGAATATGACGTAATAATATAGTCGTAAACAAAATATATTCATATTACACATTTTAACATTTTATTTCATTCACTTTTGTGTTTGAGATCGCTATATTGTAAAGTTACAGAAAATATTTATTAACTGAAAGATACTCCTAAAGTCTCAATATTATAGCTGTTATAGGAGCAACATTTTTCATGTTTATCTAGTTTTATTTCTCGGAATTTATTGCTCTTATTTTTCTTTGTGTATTGTTGTTGTTTGTATTAACATCCTTTGAATATTATATAAAATGACGATTCAAAACTAGTTTTCTTCTTTATTTTGTGTACCTACAAATATAGGTAATTGATATACTGAATTATAAATAAACATATCTCAGTACTACTACTTATTAATTTCAATTTCCCGTTTAAATTGCGGGATGGACGGTTTACATAATATATTTTATGCAAGTGCATTTAATGTTCATAGACTGTTAATAAATTCAAATCGTCAAGTATCAATGGTTTTTATTGTATTTTTGAACGATGACTGATAAATAATAGAATTATATTATAATATGTTAATATTATGTTATTATTAATGTCATGTTTTATTAGTACTTAGATAATTTCAAGATAATTATCTATTTCGACGGTAAAAAAAAAAAAAATTAATACATTTCAAATACATATTATTATATTATTTCAGTTTGAATTTTAATGTTGAATCACATGTTTATAACATAAAAGTTATGTTATACTATCTATAAATATAGAGTCTCAGTGTGGTTGTCCTTGTACATTTCCTTCATCACCACTTACTGATTATATTGCACTCATCTATTCTATATTTCTATCCCACCTAAGCTTTAGAACTTACATAAATACAAATGATTAAATAATTGACTATCTGAGATTTTTGAGCCATATCGAAACATAGATTTATTTTTAATTTGAGCTTAAATAATTGTAAAAGTATTTAAAATCATAATA
Source organism: Acyrthosiphon pisum (assembly GCF_005508785.2). NCBI lineage: Eukaryota > Metazoa > Arthropoda > Insecta > Hemiptera > Aphididae > Acyrthosiphon > Acyrthosiphon pisum. The sequence continues at coordinate 69,865,938 of NC_042495.1, forward strand.
AACGTAAGTTAGGTTAGGTAGGCTATAGCTATAGGTAAAGAAGCTCTTTAATATTATAGTTATAATTTTAAACTCATATTTCATAAATATCCATAATAATTATTGACTGGGACAAACCAAATGGTGTATCTAAACAAATTTTAAGTGTTAAAACATAATATAGTTATATACTTGTATGTATATTATAAATTGTTACAACATTCAGAATACTTATTTTCTGTAGGTAGGTAATTAAATAATAATATCAGTATCTGTTGCACTACATACACAACACTTCACAAAGTTCCGTACTTCCATACACTTAGTTGAACAAGACGAATGACGACAAACTAGTATGTATCGTGAGTCAGCAGTTAAAATATAGCGACAAGTGATTGCCAATCAGTAGGTAATATTGGTCTTTGGTATTTTAATACGATCATGATTCATGATAGTTCTTAGAACCTAAATACGATTTTTATTTACAATCCTTATTTTATAAACTAAATACATTATGGGATGAGAAATCTTTTAACAAAAATGGCTCGCAAGTTAATAGTTTTAAAAAGTTCAATTGTAGTTTAATAAATTTGAAAATAAAATAATGTAAAACTATGTTATTTTATAATTTAAATTATCACAACGTATGATAAAATAATAATGGAAATCAAATATTAAAATTACATCGTTATTATTATTATTATTATTATGTGGGTATAGTGGGTACCTACTATCTATATACACTATAGTTTTACTTCCTAGATAACATATTGATTTCACATTTTAACGAATATTCAAGGAGGTTCTATGTTTATACGAGTTTTCCAAATCACGAGTGAAATTGATGTGTAAGTATCTAAATTGGCTATCGTATGTATCCAAAGAAAAAATGAACAGGATTATAATTCTTATATCAGTGGGCAAAATAATTATTCAATTATAGACATGTAGTAATTCCTGTAATAGAACCCGACGACGTATCTAAAATTGAATCCAATTGAATAATATTTGTGTAAGAAAAATACATATTATCTACAACGAAAGTAAATATTAATTATTGTATATCTGAAATGTCAAATGATATAATATGTGACTAGAACTTAGAGGCGTGTGTGTGTATTAGGTAAGTAACTCAATCAATTTATTTATAACTTTTATAAATCATTTAGACTTTACCTTTTTAACTAAATATTACTATTCTGTTATGTTCACTAACATTCCGGTAATTGATCCGATGTCGACAACGTTAGAAACGCCAACAATATTATTAAGGTTTTTTAAGTACCTATAGGCTACAATAGTCTATGTCTCTATTGTAGATACGACCATGGCCTAGAGGTGATATGTACTTAATATTGTTAAGTAAATAATTGAACTGTTATCGTCTTCATATTGGCCAACAATATCGATGTGTAATACAAAATAATTTATGTCGAATAGTAGTAAAACCATAATGCCATAATTATAATATTATGTGAGTATGTGACTTATATTATCTATCATGGTGTATTTAAATGTATAATACACTCATAGATATTATTTAACATAGTATAAGAAATCTGACTGTACAATAAATTATTGTCGTGATTCTGCTAGAGACATTGCTTTACTTATTGTAGAGGATCTAGGTAATTCGTATTTACGGCCTCTATTTGGAATGACTCCCGAGCACTCGGTGTTCGCAATCCCACTTTAGAAAGTATAACGTGTTGTTGCATTTATTTGACTCGGAAATTATACTATTAAAAAAATTTAGCACCAGAATATTGTCTAAGACTCACAAGCGTTGGTATTCTTTGACGCGTTTATTAAGTTACTGATGCGTTATATTATTATGTAACAATTTGAAAATAAATTCCGAAGACACTATATAACTCGAAACTCAAGAAATACAGCAACAGAGAATATTCATTGAGATTCAGGATAAACACATAAAAATAATGGATAACACATTATGTTAGAATCTATGATTTTTCTAGGAATCCGTATTTAACTCTTATTTAAATTACCTAGGTACCTATATAAATTGATAATTTGTATTTATCGTGTAAACTATACTTGGGCAGAACCGCTATCATATTCGTTATACAAATAATTTGTTTGCATGATATCGCGTATACAAAGTGTGATCAAAAAAAATTAATTTTATTCATGCAAGCTATGTAATACCAACAAAAAATATAATGGCTCATATGATTTTAGAACTAGTACTTAAAAACAAAATATAAGATAACATAATATAGCATAACAATTAATAACAATAGCGTCTCTAACTATTTATTGCACTCCCATTTACTCTTAAGTATACGAGGTTTGACTGAACACGAAATCGCGGGAGATATTTTATACTAATCGCCACACTATACCTAACTCATTATTGAGACGTCATCGAAGTGCCTACGGATTTCGAAATTATAATATACTTATTTTACGGTCGGGATCCGCGGTACCTATCTTTATAGTGTATACGAAATTGACCGTCTGCACATCGCATACATGATAAATATTCATTTTTTACTTCTAAAGGCTATACCTAATATGCACAATTTAATAATAATAATAATATATTCAAACTGTATAAACATTATAATATTACACACATTTTGCGTGTCGCGATCGCTCCGTGGACCGCCGCCACAAGCCACAATTGAAGGTCGTCGTTTCCCAAGTATTACGACCTGCAAGTACCTATACAATGTATGTATAATGTCCTGCCTATACTGCAGACTGTCTGGATGTGTGGTTGGGATTGGGGCTGGTGGAGGGGCTGGCGATTGGGATGGAGAGTGGACGACGAGGAAGAAGACATAAAACACTGCAAATAATATAACACATAAAATAACCGAACGACTCCATACGTTATATTTTTCCATTGCCGTGGTCGACAAAGTTTTGAGAACAAGTACCTAATACCTATACCATAAACAAACGTGGTACATGACCTTTTCGACGTGGTCGACGTTCTTGTGGTGGTCGTCGTCGATATCGTACAATTGAAGCGCGCAAATTCCGATCATACTCACATTGTGTTAGATCTGTATGCGTTTTTTTTTACCATCTTTTATTTTATATTTTTTACCATCGTAATATTTTTGTTTTGTTTTTATTGTGGACTATTGTACTTTAGTCGTTTCCCTCTCTTCGTTTTTCCTGAGGGTTTGGCCTTGTTGAACGACAAATTTCCATGTTTTTCATAGTCATAAAAACGTAGCACGCAGCCCCTCGAGGGTCAATTAACGACTGGTTTACTACACTTAGCGAAGTAATACGAACATTTAATACTACTGTTCCTGATCTAAATGTGTTAAAGATTTCGTATCGCTTTGATCAAAACGTAATAAACAAAAAATATAATTTAATTCCCGAATAGATCTGTCGCGATCGAAGGTTAAGAGGTGCGAATCATTATTTTAAACTGTCCAATTGAACAATAATACTCATTATGTGTTTGGGGGACCCGTGAAACGATTCAAATTATTTTTAAACATCACTCGCTATAATACAGTATTCGGTATTATCTTATAGTTTTTTTTTTCAGTTTGAATGCAGTCGTTTTGAAGTGTAATAGCACAAAAATGAAAAAATGTTTGATACCTACTCAATGGACTCTGCAAATCTTCGTTCCTGTTTGTTTACTTTGGGTGAGTACACAAAATAATAAATAAAAACGTATTATGATTTCATTGTTAGGTATAAACTATAGTAACAATAGGTATATGACGTAAAATAGTTTTGGCCACTCTTATAGCATAGAATAGATAAGAATGTTAAATCACTAGGTATATAAACGGATTGTATGCATATGCTTACACTATATCATATTAATTATAAAATATAAGCATTAAGGCGTAATAAATTATTAAATTATGCTTTGTTCACTTAGGAAGAGCACAGAGCACGTTTTAATTATGCTAAAATAAAATATGTAATTAAAACAACAAATAATTGTGAAATAAAATATACAGTTTCTACTTTGTACTCAAGTTTGTTTCCATTTATAATGATATAGTATTATTATTTTCCATGAATTCTTTTAGAATAATTATTAGAAACGAAAGCTCATTCAAAGAAGTCAAGTGTAGTGTTTGAATACTATGCTTAAAGTATTTATTTTAACATTTCACATAATTTAAAATATACACGATATAGTATGTTCCTTCAACCGAGCTTTTCATTTTATTAAAAAAAATATAACAACAGAACACCAGGACGTAAATTATTTTATAATAAAAGAATGTTAAAAGTTTAAAAAAATATTTAATTACAATTTATTTCTTATTAATTGTAGGGTGTTCGTAAATTGTCTATTATACAAGAAGTTTTATATTTTATTATATATAGAGAGTAGAGGCCATACGACAGTATACATCTATTGTCTATACATAATATAGCTTTTAAAAATAATAACAATTAACAAAAGATTGTAAATGTACATAGTTCGATTTTCGAACGTTGGGTACATATGTACAAATTTAAAAAATATATAAAATGGCTGAAGCATATATTTTATTAAGTATTTTAAAGTATAAACTAAGGTATTATAAAACAGGTTTTTAGTGAACATAATTTACAAATTTTACACTCATAATTAAATGATCTGGAACTATAACATACGAATAGATGACTAGTAATTATAATGTAGCGAATTACATGTGGCCAAAATATAATAAATCAATTTATTTAAAACATGTTATTAATTTAGTTATTGATTTTTGATTATAGTTCTTGAAGACAATTTGTATTATTAACTATAGTTTATTATATATAATAATAAAAAAATACTTTCGTAAAAAATGATGTATTATATTTTTACATAGGTATACATTTTGTTATAAGTGTTTTTATTTCTCAATTAAATAAATGTAGACATCAAAAAATACTGCTACCTACCAAAGTTACATGAGCACAATATGAAGCATCACTTTAAAATCAATTTCGTTTCGATTTATATAAAAATAAGTTGTTTAAAAGTATGTACACCTACTAGCAACTAGCAATCAGCAGATTATACAAAACGTACTAGCTTAACTAATATTTATCTAGTTGTTTGTAACTTCCATACAAAAAAAATTGTTTAAAAAATGTGATTTTAATGTGTTGTACAAAACCGGTTCAGATAAAAATTAGGTTGGCCGAATATTGTCACCTTTTTGGAACATTTAATTTCATCACATCTACAATATATAATGGAATTTATGCAACACTAACGAACTTTAATAATATCGTTTTTGGCACCTACGCAGACCATTGTTAAAATGACATAAATAATATTATCAGATCGGGGAACTTCGCCTTCAGTGAACTCATACATTTAAAATTCGTTTCCATCGCAACGCCCTTTTTGTACTAATAAATATACAAATTGAATAACTTACAACGACAACAAAAGTATTCGGTCGTGTGTTTAAATAAAAATTATGATTTAAGATTTAAAGAATTTATTAAATTGTATGATAAACTATATTCTCGTTTAAAAATAAATCATATTTATGTTCATTGAAAGAATATACGTATATATTATTTGTATATAATAATATTATGTCTGTTATAACTTATAACTATTATTACTATATATAATATGTATTGTGTATTTGTGTATACGAATAACGAATATTCGTTATATAGGTACATATACATTTAAGCAATTTTTTTCGACAGTATATTTTACTACAATTTGATGATCTTATAAAAGATTAAAAATGTGAAAATCCATTTTTATTTAATTTAAAATAGTAAACAAGTCAAGAAATATCGAACATAATCAATTTAACAAAATGTTTAGTTTTTCGTATTTATTTTCATTTTCCGAATTCATATTTATTAAGATTGTAGATTAATAAAAGTAATAATAATGGAGTACCTCTTAATTATAATAATTATGTAAATGATAATATTATAAATATATATATAATATATATAATATTATTAATGTTAACATTCATCGCAGTTTATAAGATAATTAAATAAAATTATTGTAGTCTTAAAAGTACATTATTTAACAGTTAATAACTCATGTCATGTTGTAGAAGATTTTGTGAATTAAGTTATACTTTATTTATATTCTAAGAATAGGGAAAAAATATTGATTTTATAACATTGTACATTTTATTTTGATGTGAAATATAAAACACAAAAGCTTTGAATTACAACTCTATCTATTATCCAAAACATTTCAATTCATTATTTTTACGAAATTAACATGAATTAGTTCAATGAATACTTGTAATAGGTATTTAACTAACATTAATTTATATTAATACTTAGAATGTACCTATTAATATTCATAAATGTAAAAATATAAAAAAATGCAGAATAGAATAGAATCTGACAGTTATATTATTGCTTTCAAAATGTAATTTTTAACAAACTTCATGCGTTCCTATTACACTCATATCGTTTTTTTTTTAGCATACAACTGTTTACTACAGTACCTAAATATTTAAAATCAGTAAATTATACAAGTTCAAAGAACTAGTTTAAATGTAATTTAGATTGATAATTGTATTGATGTGCAGCAGTATTTATTGTGTTATTGTAGGTATCTAAATACATTTGCGTGTACATTGCGTATCAGCGTTTAGTGTTTATGAACGTTTTGCTTGGAAAATACTGAGTGTAGAAATATTAGAACATTTATTTGGTATCATAATGACTTATTAGGTTTCACACTTTTTCATGTAGATCTATATTTACTGTATAATATTCTAAAACAAAACAATACCAATACCAACCTGCCAATTGAACCAATATTTTTATTACTGTAGTCTGTAGTGCTGTGATTTACGTTTATAAATTAATATTAAAGCCTTGTATGTAATAAAATTATATAAAATTAAAATAATCATAATAGGCACAGTATAAGAATACTGTGTATGAATTTAAAATAAAATGTGATAAAAAATTAAGATATTGTTTAAGATATTGAATTTTTAATTTAGATATTTAATTAAATCAACTTTTTTTTTTATAAAAATTTAATTAAATAAAATTGTTTTTATATTCTTATCGTTCCAAAGTAGAACAATTGCCTACTAGATACTATTTTAAATTATCATAAAAATAAATGCAGTAGGTACGCACTTATTAATACGACTCTACTATCATTGCCCACCGCTGACCATGAATCGTGTTTGTTCCAATTTTGATGATAAAAATTAATAAATTATTTTAGTTTCGAGTATTGTGAACGAAAATATGTTCAAAACATGAGAACAAAATATGGAATTATTAAAGAATATATGACAAAATATGTAAAATAAAATATGACTTTTATTATACCTATAAATTGTATTGGAAGTCTTGAGATACGAATTTATTATATACCAAACATCTAAATTAATTTATCATGTTTCACTAAAAATATGAGCTAAATCTCAGCCTACTTATTATCATTTAATTTTAAGATGAGTGAAACAGTCTACGGAGTATAGGGGATACCCCTGCTGCACACCTGCACCTTACCACTTGTAAATTAAACTTTGATTGCTTGACAATAATTAAATATACAAAATGCTCTACTTCAGGATATAAAACAAAATATATCATAATATGTTTTTAGCTTACAATAAATTAAAAATTTATAAAATCATTATCATGAAAAATCGTAAGCAATTCAAAAATGGTATTAATATAAAGTTTAAATGGGATTTCCGTAAAATAACTGAAAATACTGAAATCAAATTTACTTACAAATATTACAAGGTTCACTAATGATCGCTTAACAATTATAAAATGATAATTTTGTTATGTTAGCTAGTAGTGCACGGTCTACCCCCCCCCCCACATTATGTACTCGAAACATAAAACATTTAAAAAAAATATATGTTGACTCTTTTTGAGCTGTACATTATACTAGCTGAATTACTTGGCTTCGCCCGAGTGTAAAATATTTGTGTATAGGTACACCTCGATCCCCATTCCCGTCTAGAATATCTTGCCGAAAAAATACCTTAGACTTATGAGATTAATATAATATAATAGGTACCGTGAAAATTGCAAGCCTCAAGCTATCATTAGTTAGGCTCTACGTTGATCAGTCAATGAGTTAGTCAGGACACGTTCGATTATATTATTATATTTTAGCCATTCCGCCTGGCGTTGCCCGTGAGATACGCTTGTGATTATGCGATAAGTATATATTTTCAGACCTAGCGAGGTACGTAGTACTTACGTACTTAATTACGAATATTTTATTAACTCGTTGTTTAAGATATGCATGTGTTAGTTCCCACCTTCCCGGTATAACTGTCGAAAAGTTAGCATCATAGGAATTCCATGTTTACTAAGTTATAATATAATATGGTTTTGACCAAATATTATAATATACAGGTTTAAAATGATATTCAATAACAACCAATCGCAACCTTACAATAAACAAAAATATATTACGCCAGAGGAATTACAAAGTTTTTGAAATTTTTAAAACTTTTAAAACTTTTTATGGTGAGTAGGTATAGGCGCAATTTCAATAAAAAAAAACGAGGGCGTTTATAACATCTGCATTTTCTGGACATTTATAATTTTGAGGTGGTAATTTATTTTTTGAGCAAAACTGTTATATAAGTTATAACAAATTAACATTGAACACTCGACCAAACTAATCGGGAGTATGAGTGTCATACTGCCACCTGATACAGTCTTCATAACTATTTCTATTTCATTATTAATGTTATGTTAGTAATAGGTAATATTGTAAAAAAAGTTCAATAAATTAGGTATTTGTAACAATTTGTATACATTTGGATATATATTATCTTAAATCATATTTTTAAATGTACCAAACCAAAATGACAAAATTTTGGAACTTAGAACTGATTAGTGAATACTGAAAAGTGCAGGACTTGTAATGAAATGTAATGTTTTGATTTTAATTCAATGTCTACATAATTTTATCGATGTTTATTTTTTCTTAACAACATTATAAATGCGTGAGAAGGTTAAATAGTCGTTAAGTAAATAAAAAAAGTAGTTTAAAAATAGCAGTTTTCTGAAATTACCAATAGCAACCTTACAATAAACACAAATATATTATGACAGATGGCACCACTGTTGTATCTTTGCCTTCAAGATTTCATAATTTTCTAGGGGTTTTTCCTAAAATTTTCTATCAAAAAAAATTACAAACACAACAAAAAAAGAATCAGCCAAATCAGTCGCGTAGTTTATGAGATTAGCCGTTAAAAGTAGTTTATATAGTAAGATAAAATTTGTAGATATTTAACATTTTTAATTTTTTTTATCTATAAATGTCGGTAAAATGTTTAATGTTATATAATATATATTATATAAGAGTTACTTCGTCAAAAACCTTGAAAGTATAATACAATGTTCCTCATTTTTCACGTTTTTATTATATCCATTTCAAATTATTAAAGATACCTTCAAATGCAATTTTTTTATAATAATACAACGCACAAAATTTAGCTAAGCCCTTCTATAAGCGACTTCTCCCTAACATCCACAATTTTCACCTTCCTCAACTTCGAATTATCTGCTCTTATCAACCCATGTAACCCTGGAAGACGACCAAATCAAAAATTGTGCCGTGACATAGGAAGATTATTAATTTTCATGAAAACACACACATGCCATGAGGTTCAAAATTTAATGGATAGATTTTTCACACGAATAAGCACCTATTTATAACACGCCACATCGCATATTGTAAATATGTTAACTTACAGATTGTGAAAGATATTATTTAAAATGAAAAAAAAAATGAGAATTTTGAGTTTAAATTTAATGCAATATTATTGGGGAAAAAAATAATTTAACTTACCTACCTCCTATCGTATTACTAATTGTAAAATAAATTACTAATTCCTATGATAGAAATATTAATATATATTATTTTACAATATACTTTTAGTTATTATACAAAATCGTTTTCGGTATTGAATGATTTAAGTTGAATTAATATTTAACAGCTGTATTATAGTGGCTTGCTCATCAATGATGAGGTACACTCGACACCAACTGTACTTACAGCAGAGTGGTTACCCTACTTTCCCTATTTTTGTAAATTTATTATTTAGTGTTGGTCAACAATATAATTTGTATCGAATATTATCGAATTATGATAAATGTAAAAGGTATGGTAACACTAATAAACTATAAAATATGGTTTGCCGAGAATCATTGAAGTGTATTTAAGAAATTATGAATTTGAATTAAAAAATACATTAAAATATATTGAATACTGGACTGGGGCTTAAATGTTTTTAATGAAATGCTGCTTAATTATTAATTCATAATTGTCATAACACTTTTTATTAAGTTACATTTTAAATACTTTTTTTGTAACATAAATTAAAATATGCAAATATAAAAACATTAATATTAATAATTGTAATTGTATGTATAATATTTCTATAAAAATAAAAGTATTCACCATCAACATTTCAGGATTAGTATTTGATTTTAAATATTAGTTTAGAAATAAAAGATGGTGTACTCTTTCGGGTATATAATAGCCTGTTTCTTTGTTCTGTAATATGACTTTTACAACTTCACTAAATAAGCGTTAAAAAGAACACAAGTAACTATTAACTTCGGTACTTTAGTACTTTTTGTCGATTTAAATACATAAGTGAAATGTTCAGTATTTTTCTTTAGTAATACCATGCTAATTCCGATAGTTGTCCCGCATGATTATCGATATTGAATATATCAAAACAAATTCCACGATTTCGATCCATCGATGAACATCTGAGTCTACCCTATCGATATTGCCATACGAGTATGGTTTATATTATTAATATTAATATGTCGGCATTTGATAGAAATTGATTGAAATATTTTTTTACTTTTCACCCTCATTAAATTTAAGGATTTTTCGTTTTCAATTTGCACTTGTTTTTTTTAATAGGTACATCTGTTCGAATCTGTGGTCGGACATGGAAGACTTATGGAGCCACCGTCAAGAAACAGTATGTGGCGGTTCGGATATCCTAATCCGGTCGATTACAACGATAACGAATTGTTCTGCGGCGGCCATTCTGGTACGATGTGAATCCTGCAGATCGAGAAAATCCGTCGATTATATTTTCTATTATTATTATTATTTTTTACTTTACGAGCTCGAATTGCTAATATTGAAACGCAGAGCAAAGAAAAAACAAGTAAGACGGTAATAATATATGTTTTTAGTTCAATGGAGCGTTAACGACGGGAAATGCGGAGTGTGCGGGGACGCGTACGATCAAGCTCAACCTAGACGACACGAAGCGGGGGGTGAATACGGCAGAGGCATAATCAGCAGGCATTATTTTGCAGGTCAGGTAAGGTCAATTGAAACAATTATGAGCGTTTTGTCATTATACTCGAATAAATGATGCGCATAATATAACACTGTGTCATTATTGTGATGGTTACGATCACGTTTGTCGTGATTATTATTCTTCAATCATAAATTAATTATTATAAAATTACTCGCCAATTCCACCTAAATGTTGTTGCTATTATTGCGTTCGATGGATTACCTTCTTATTTAATTGTCGCATAAAGTTTGGTTTAAAAACTTCTAATACCAAATCTATGGATGTAATTACCATTTACACTTTAACTTTCTTAAGAACTTTTATGGCCTCGTGAAATATTAATAAAACACAATGTGGGAAAAAAGTTTTAACGAAAGTTTTGCTTAGTATGTCATTTAGAATTGAAATCCTCTAAGGAGCTAAAGCTTTTTGTAAATCGTCAAAATTCCAGTTACCTAATACGAATTAGGACCATCGAAATTGCATGGTTAATACAATAATAATTATGGTTCAACAAAGGCACAATTTTTAAAATTCATGACAATGACATCACAGAATACAGAATAAATTTGATTTTTAAATAAATTCGATGATCATAAAATGCTAAAATGTACTAATGTTTATACACACAGTATACTTTAATTAAAACGAAAATTGGATTTGCTTCTAAAAAGTAATTTAAGTTTGTTTTAGCTGTTCATAAATTTAGCTCTTTATGTAGCTTAAATAAATAATACGTTTATTTTTAATTACATTGGTTTACTAATAAACTTAAAATATTACAATTTTTAAACTGATAATAAACGTACCATATTATATAAAGTAGGTCACAAAGTTTTAACATTTCTATAAGTAAAATAAACTTTTCTTGTTTAATTCCGTAGGATTGTTAAAACATTATTTATTGGTTATGACCTGATCATATTATTACTCAAATTGTACACTACAAAATAAAAATTGTAATATTTTAACTTATATCTAGAAACAAACATTTATGACAATAAATCCATTTAGACAGTTATGTGTTGTTTCCAATAAAAAATATCAACGAATATTAATTATTATATGATTCGGTATTTTCTCTTTATAGAAATGTAAAAACTAATAAACTAAAAAAATGTTTATAAGTTACATAGTTATTAATTTTTTGAGAAAATAATATTAGATTAATATTTTAACTATGTAAAATCACTTTTTTTAAATTTTAATATCGATTATAATTTTTATAAGGTACTTCCTAAAAAAATAATAGTCGTCAAAAGTTACTTGTAGCCTTTGGAAAACAATGATTTTTACATAATTATTATTTTTTTTTTAATGAAAAATCGCTTTTATATTAAGTATTTAATGTTTGGTTTTAATTATTACAAAAACTAATAATATTTCTAATTTATTATAAATTAAATTTGTATGTAAATAATATGAAAACAATTGAAATTTGCCAATATTGGCATTCTAAATTAAAACATGATGGATTTATTTAATCACCTTCCGTAATGCGTCATATAGGTACTTCAACGCTATAAAAATAAATTTTCTCAGTCATTTATAAATACTTGAGTAGTAGTAGATACACAATAAGTACAACACTTGTAATTTATATTTTATTTTAGTATTATTATATATTTATCTTTTTTCTTATTATTTTAATTATGATACAGATGATATATCATATCAATATATTATATTTTATTATTAATATAATAATTAATCATCATAATATATAATGAAGAATCATGAAAAAAATTACGTGTAATTCGGGATAAATATTTAATAAATTTGAAATTTTATTTAAGACAAAAACTAACATATATAAACTTGATTATTGAAGATTTGACTATATAATCTAAAATAAATCTTTAAGACATTAATTAATTATAGCTCTTATAGTCTTTTCGTTATCTTTTTCCTAAATTCAATATATTTAAGTATTGTATTCATAGGAAATTATTATGAATCATGTTTATGTTTGTCAGATGACTCAACTTAAAATAATATCTCTATAATTTATATTATTTTATAATATAAACTTCTGTAGAAAACACTATAAAAAATTATTTTTAGTAGTGGCAATGTAGAAAAGTTATGTGAAACTTAGTTTCAAAATATAATAAATTAATGTTTGATGTTACGTCACAAAAAAACTAATATAAAATTAAATTACTTTTCATTTTCATATTATAGTAAAAATAATAAATGGTTTATTGGATTTCAGACGATTGATGTTGAAATTGAATTAACTGCCAACCACAAAGGAAGATTCGAAATGCACCTCTGCCCAAATAATAATCCTAAATACGAAGCTACACAGTCTTGTATAGAGAGGTAAGCAAATAAATGTGCGTTAGAGTTTCATGAATCATCTAACCATAATTATATAAGGCGTTCATCAGTTGGGCACGATATTATCAATTTGATTTAATATGATTTAATATTTTTTATTTATTACCAGTAAAAGACGATTTATATTATATTTTATGTTCTATGTATACTCACTCGTAACATTCAAAGTAAAATATTTACAAATTATAAAAAATTAGTAAAAAAAATGTATTATTGTAATTTTATATTTTCTTGTTTTCTTGAGGTTTCCGTTGTACATATCTGGCACACGGCAGGTCCGATATATCATCCCAGAAAATTCAAAGAAGAAAGATATTTTCAAGTACAGGGTGAGGTTACCACCTTATCTCACGTGCTCCCAATGTGTTCTTCAATGGACTTATTATACGGGTGAGTGCGAAATATGAATATAATAATATAATAATATAATAATATAATATAATAAGTTGTATTATGTTAGTCAATAATTTATTTTTTCATTGTAATCACTTGTAGCGTGTTTCTGTGATTTATTATGGCTCGTTATTTTAGACTAAAACCAATAACATTTCCTACTTAGGTATATTCTGTAGGAAATATTAAAGTTTTATCATAATAATATAATGTGTAGAATTTAACTATCTATTTCTCTTATTTATATAAATTACTAGATACTTTAGATAATATGAATTTGTTTTTATAGTTGTAATTATTCAAAATTGAATAATCTCAGACATTTTTACCAATCACTAAGTATTTTCTAAATATAATTTTAAAATATTGTAGCTGTTTTCGACCAATTATAGATGTTTTTAGTTTTTGATAATTTATGATAAAAAGAATTTATTTTTCCTTGTCAAAATCCCGAAATTATAATACAAGATTTCTAATAGGTAGTTCTTACTGAAATTAAATAACAAATCAAGGGTTAAGACAAGTTCATTTTTTATGAGAATTTTAACATTATATTTTGACGAATTGCATTATCAAATTTAACGATTTATCCTAAAATTATTTTTCTTTTTTAGTTGTAATTCAAAAAATATTATTGGTAGGAACATAAAACATGTCGCCATTATTTGAATTATCATTTTCTATATTCCACGAAATTTTCAAAATATTATGTAGATTTGTTTTAAACTATAGACATTCGAAATGTTTGAATTTTCTTTTTTATGGTTAGGTATTTAAAAATATTAAAACTACAAGACAAAGTACAAGTTTTTTTATAAATATTTAAAGTTAAAATGTTGACAACATTTGATATATTTTAAACATTATTTTTTATATTTAATTATTTATCGTAGAATATAAAAAATAATTATTTTAAAAATTGATTATACTTTTAAACATTTACTAGAATAAGTTATCATTGTTACAATGACTTGTAAGTATTTCAAAATTAAATTATAACCAACCGTAAATTTGTAAGTTTCTGATGATTTTGTGGAAAATCAATATGAATTATCTTTTCGTGATAAAAAGTTTAATTAAGTCTGTACCAGCTTAAGAAATAAGAATTTTAAAATTTAATGACGCTCAATTATATTATGCTTTATTAGTTATGCTTTTGTTTTTATTAAACTAATTTATTTTATATATTATGTTCTTAAGATTAAGTAAATACTAAATTTACAAGTGTGTATAAATTGTATATAAAAGCTGTAATTGAAATAATCTTCACGATTTTAGTTTCTACGGACTACGATTATCTAGGTTAATATTTGTTAAATTAATTGCTTTTATTGGACATACCATATATGGATGTATAGTTAATTCAATGACGATGATAAAAAAATTCTAATTTGGTGTTCTATTGCAAAGGTACTAAAAATATATTCACGTTTGACAACTTTTACAAAAGAAGCTATAAGAATAATATAATATTAGTATGTACTGCACATGCGGTTTAAGTAAATAATCTTGATAACCAGACAAACTTAAATTATTCAAAAACTTTTTTTTACTTATTTAAAAATAAAAGTAAACAGTTTTTGAGTTACTATTTTAAGTTTACAAACAAATTTATTTTTTCTTGATTATTACAACTGTGTACATAATTCCAGGTCACAACTTTGACGTATACTTCAATAATATTTTCTCTAAAAATATTTATAGCACGTTTATGAACTTATTTTTTGAATTAATGCAACTTGTATCCACATAAATTATTTTATCTATTATCTATAACTGAGTACACAGAATTATTCAATACATTTGTTGTATAAAAATATTTATATCACTTTAAAGAAAATCCAAGTTTGCTAATGAGCATAAAATATAAAATGTCTCGTCTCATACTTAAGTTTTAAAATCAAGTTTATGCAGATGTATTGTTATTTTCAAATTATCTTTTTTTTTTGTACAAATAAAACTTGCAATTGTTGTAATAAATCAATTTCCGGAAATAAAATTGAAATATATTAAAATACTAAATATACTAAATATATAGCTGACATAAAATTATTTCATGGTAATTTATTCTTGGAAAATTAAATATATTCTCGAAAAATTTAAAATACCTACTCGACTATATTATCATAATGATTTTTTATTGGATTGTAAATTAATTATTTATGAATTGAAGTGTAATTGATTTTTAAAATTCAAATACGATTCGAAACAATTTAGTTAATAAGAATATTTTATCTGATAGGAATTATTATGTTTCATGAATAAGTGAATAACGCATGCATAAAAATAATTGATCTAGTAAAAAAAAGATTTATACACCGTTAAAGTAATAAGTACGTATATCAATATAATAATTTATTCAAACTCGGACTTTGATGTACTTCAATGAAATAAATATGATTACATCATTGAGGATGGTAAATCTAGGTACACCATCGTCGTGTGAATGTGTATGTACTCATATATTCCGTGTATTTTACAATTATGGTAATGTGTTATTAAAACACTGTAAATTAACTTTAAAAACATTTTGTCAAAACGTTATAAAAATAAAGACAATATTGTAGTATAAACAATATATATACTAGGAACAAAACTAAATTAATACACAAAAGAATATTATGGTAACACGGGGTATTGGGTAGACAATTTGGCCACACCAATGCCGAGGGTGTTTTTTAATGGAATAATATTACCAATAGTTTTTATTTTTAATTTTATTTAATTAAAAAAATAATAATAATAATAATAATTAATTATTTATCCCTTTTAGGGCCGTTCTTATAATGTCCGGTTAAAGTTAACCGACACTTTACCGGACATTGTAAGAACGGCCCTTAGTGATCATTATAATTATTCATAAGACAAAATTCAATGTTTTCTTTAAAAATAACTGTGCAATAAATAATAATGCACATCACGTAGTGCTTACCTATCTTGTTACTTTTTCTGGTTTGTGTAACATATTGAAATCCTCAATACTCGAGCCTTTATCTATGTATCAGATAATAATATGATCGTAAAATAATTGAAGTGTCCAAATTGTTAGGACCCATAACTTGATAAGTACCTATTAATACCAAATTGATATGTATGTATTTAAATTAAATTTTTGTAACATATTCTGTATTACAACGTAGTCAACGTTTTAGTCCGTTAAAGTATACATATTATATCACATTATATTTATATTAATCTTAATCTTAATCTTAACGAATTTAAATCGTTGCTACACAACAGTAAAATAATATTCAATGCACCAAAAACTTTGTATTCGTAATTATTACGACTGTGTACACTAAAGTGTACACATTTTGATGTAATCAACATTTTAGATTCAAAGAAATAATATTATTATAAAAAGTATAGTAATATATACCTACCTAAGTACGTGGTGATAACACGTTAAATAAATCTTATTTAAAAAATGCTCGTGTCACAATGTTCGTCTCGATACTCCTCCGAAACGGCTTGACCGATTTTTATGAAATTTTTTATGCATATTCAGTAAGTATGAGAATCAGCCAACATCTATTTTTCATACCTCTAAGTGATAAGGGTTGTCCAGAAAAAAAAAAAAAATATTATTATTTACGATAGAAATATTTGTTTATAAATGGTTGCTATTGGTTATATATATAAAAAATAATAGTGTATTATATATTGGTTGCTATTGGTTAATCGGGCATGTTTGTTGATTAGTATTATTATTTTTATCAATATATATGTTTGAGAATCGGCTATTATCTAAGTTTGTATGCTGTGCTATAAGTAATTCCGGAGTTATGGCCTCTTAAGTGCACAATATTAATCACACAGTAGTGTATCGTTGACACGTAGCAACATACACTCTATGTGGTATATATAAATGAATGTTTGTGGGTAGATTAGACCACTGGGGAGAAGATAGGCTAATTTAAAAAGGGTTAAATTTGGTTTTTTTACTCATCGGATTTTAGTACGGATAGGTTAGGTTTTTGTATTAATTGATTATATTAATCCATCGTAGGTGGAATTAAGTAAAAACGATAAACTTGGTATAACTTTGATATTTTAGAGTTAAATCATACACTTACGTACAAACAGCACGGGGTCCGCGATCTACCGCAGATAGATTGCCTACCTGATAATGTACCTACTGCTGTGAATCAGAATTTTTATCCCGGGCAACAGAAAAGTTAAGATAAATCTAGAACATCACACACCGAATATTAAATAACGCGTTGAACAATGTTTGAGTCATATACAGTTTGTAAATTTAACGGGTAACGAAGTGCACGGGATCAGCTAGTAGGAATATAAATTGTTTATCAATACTTATATAAAATTGAAGGTTTATTTATATTTGAGTTCCACACGATGCATATTTTAATTTCTAACTATGATATACCTACTTAATTGATTTCGATTGAAAATATAATATTTCCTTTAGTACCTACTCTCATCGGACTTGACTAGCTATTATTATTATATTATTATACTATTATATATTTGTTATTGTAGCTATGTATACACTGCGTATAGACGATAAAATATAAAACAATGTTATGACCAGCGGGCAGTGGTATACATGCAATATTTTTGTCAGAAGGGTCATTATGAAAATATTGTGATCCCTCACCCCTCAAAAATGAAAATTTCAAACTCTCTACATTATGACAATTATTATCATCTAAAAATTAATGTTCGAACCACCCCTCACCTCTGGGAAGTGTGCCACTGTGGAGTAATAGTATAATAATTATTTAACGTTATAACGTTAAGAGTATACTCTCTGATTATAGCTGCAGCATTCAAACCTCATCGGATGTCATTGTTTTTAAACCGTTTGATGTACGTTTTTAAATGTATAATATTGTGTAAGCTAGACAGTGGTGTCTCGGCGGTCGTCGTAATCGTAAAGCTTTTGTTCACAGGTAACATGTGGGGAAAATGCGACAACGGGACGGAAGGACTGGGCTGTGGGCTACCGGAAACGTTCCGGAACTGTGCGGACGTCAAAATCGTGACCAGCACGTCGGGTCTACCACCGCAGTTCATACACAACAGGCCACAGCAGCACTACTACAGTTCGGCTCTCCGGGGCGACGACTTGATGATAGCGCCGCAGATTTATTACCCACTTGTGGTCAAGTACGTCCCGCGCGCGTGCCGCCGTCGATTTGTCGAATGCGCCTTTTCCTCTTTTACGCTCCACGCACACACATGCACACACACACACACACACACACACACACACACACACACACACACACACACACACGCAAAAACACGGACAATAATATTATTGTGACCCACCGCATTCAGGGTATCGGTGCTATATACAATTTATTGCAAGGGGAAGGTTTTGATTGACAGTAAAAATTCCAAGAATATTGACTTAATTAACTTTTGAGAACACGTCATGTGTTTAGGTTTATTGAGAATACGGTTTACGGCAAGTCGGAGGGGTGTTATGATAGTTATAGAATACGACGTATTTGCCATTAGTTTTATTTTTTCATGGCGTTATTGTGTGTAGCTAAAACAATGTTGGCCAAGACATTATCGACTTCTGTGACATTTTCGTTGGCAGTGCCAGTGGGGGTTGTCGTTTCCAATTTGTATTACTGGTTGCTAGTGTTTAACATTTCACTCGTCCAAGTGTCTGACGCGTCAAAACACAACTGGAAGATACACTGCAGGAGTAGGGTATGTCTAGGAACGGTCGTGTATCGATTTGTGGATCTTAATCCCTACCTAATGTCTTATAGTTTATACCATATATGTTATAATAATATCTGTTTTTCTTCATCACGCTGATGCAATCTGTATAAGGCACGAAATAATAATAAGTCAGTTGTTATTTTTCGAAATCGTTAATTTTGTTCACGCGTCCCAGTTCTATGTAATAGTATCTACGGTCGTGATTATCTACGGACGATGACGACGTTCATAATTTTATTATCATACGCGAGCGTTGACATTTCGATGGTATTATTAATGTTGTTAAATATAACAAAAATGTAATTTTATAGCTTTTCGTTTTGTACTGTCAAGTGTAAAATATAAACAAATGCTGTTTAAAGAATTTTTCTTTTGAAAATCGATACGGCACAAACTATACATTCGTATAATAGTTGTACATACATCCAAAGTATTTCTATTTATTTTAATAATATAATAATATTTATATTCCAATGAAATATGGGATCCATAGTCGATAGGAATAACCCCATTTTATTCAACTGAAACAGATAGAAATAATTGTATAAACATTTTTTCCCTTTTTTAATTTAAAAATACCTATGTACGCCTTTAATTGCATCAATATTAATTATAAAATACTTAAACATGTCTTATAAATTATTAAAATTTAATAAAACTCATTTAAATTTTTCATTTACAAACATTTTCAAAGGAAAGTTTCAAAATTTAAGTAGGAAATTACTTTATATTTAATTAATTTCATGTACGAGTGAAAACAGTGGCTCAAATTATAAGTTTCCACTCTGTAAAAGCTTTTTGTGGTTATATATATTAATATATTTGTCACTTTCCAGCTTTCAGTAGCAGCTATATATTTTCACTAAGTTGCAATTCGAAAATATTTATTTTAATAGAATCATTAATAATAAACCATTTTACAAAATGGAGTTGGATTTTCTTTTTATACAATTATTAAAAATGTAAACCATTCTTCATTAAATATTAATTTTAAATTAACTGTATGATTTATTATTCAAACATATTTTCAAAGTATTGTATACTAAAAGAAAATATGTATTATGTTTGTTTTTATTTAAATTTTAAAATGTTTTACATAGGCACTTACTCAGCCGTAGAAAATATTATATGCATATAGTACCTACGTATAATATGACAAAGGCACAGTACATTTTATTAAAATAAAAGAATAATTGATTTGTCGTTTCATAGATAATCAATATTTAATTCTGTGAAAATAAGAACGAAATAAATGTTTAAAATCGTTTATGATGAATAATAATTTAATTTTAGAATTATTAATAAAAGTTTTACTAATTAATAATTATTTTTTTAAATTTATTTACCTATTCGTAACATTAATTTTTTTGCATCATTCTTTTTACGATCATATTCTTTGTAATTCTTCGCCAATTTACTGAATTATATCGTATGTTTCATTATTATTAAAGTAATATAGGTACAAGGTACTAGTAAAACAAATTGTTATAAGCTCGGTACAAAAATTATTTTTCTTCTAAATGTACGAATTAATTATGAATCAGTTAAAATGAAAAACTAACAATGTTACATACACCATTTCTAAATAATCAACTTAGAAATATTTATTTAGTAGGTAAAAAGTTAAAGTAATAATTCAGAGTAAAATGTTTTAAAAGTACGCAAAGATAATTCAAAATGTCAACTTACAAATGCTAAGAATACATGACTGTATTTTAATATATTCAGAGTTTCTCCACTTTTGTTGGTCTTAATAAAGTTTACAATACATAAAAATATGCATAAATAAATAAAATCATATTTTAACGAATAATAATTCATTTTTGTTAGTGACTCGAGACTCAGGTAAATTGTTAATGCCGGAAACTTTTTTAATACTATGGAAATGAATGCTATTCAAAAGTTTTTTAAACTTATAATAAAGTCAGTATTAACTAATATGGCCTTCTGGTGATTTATTGGTTTTATTTTCAGAACAAGTTTCTGAAAAATACAATTCCATATTTCCATGTCATAATAAAAACAATTACATTTTTAATTATTAATGGATATCAATTGGCCTTAATCGAGTACCTATAATAAAGCGTAAAATGCTCTTGAATTTTTTTTATGATTTCTTTTATAAAAATGAAATAAAATATATAACCGAGAACAATTACATTACACAATTCATATACACGTAATCACATTATTCGTGTTTACTCAATTTTATTTTCGTGGTGAAGCATTAACAATATTAACACACCTGCTAAAATGTCAATTTAGTAGTTCTCGTATAATATTGCCATTGATTATGATTTATGATTAATACTAGTATTTATAATCAATGATATTACATTATTGTTTTTTTAAAAATATCTCTGATAAAAACAAGATTATTTAATGTATTTCAGAATTTGGTTAAACATTAAAAAGTTTTAATTTATATTCCAATTTAAATCCTTCAGTTTTTGTATAACTATGCAACAATAATAATAATAATAATTTTTTTGATTTGATATTCATGTACAATTGTTTGAATATTATTGATAAAAAATGTTTTGCATACTTTTATACATTTTGTCAGAACTGAACGATTTAAATAGTTTTTCATATAAT
The DNA here is from genome assembly GCF_005508785.2 of Acyrthosiphon pisum. Lineage (NCBI taxonomy): Eukaryota > Metazoa > Arthropoda > Insecta > Hemiptera > Aphididae > Acyrthosiphon > Acyrthosiphon pisum. Next base: position 69,888,215 of record NC_042495.1, read on the forward strand.
ACTCCGCGTTATATAAATTTGATTTGAACCAAACAGCAAGAAAACCAATCAATGTATATATTTTTATATTTTAGCTATAAAGAACATCATTATAATAATAACAATATTTATAATATAATTTTCTTATCTCCAAAAGGAACTTAAACGTTTCAACATTTGTTTGTTAAAAATTGGATTTGTTACAATTCTCAGTAAGTAAGTGTATATGAACTTAAGCAGTTAGACCCTATGAAATTTGAAAATATTAAGTTAAGTCGACCCGACTTATTAGTTATTACACACAAAAGCATTTTAAGTGGTTACAGAGTAAAGACAATATATTATTATTATCTTTTTTGATCACAAAACATAATAATGCTATTGAGAACTGTCTCTACAAACAAAATGAAAATATTTACGATATTATCCCTTGACCCATTTTATGCGAAAATAAAAACCTAGAGATACAATATTAATTACATATTATACTTGAATATACGAGTATAAATTATCAACTGCTCTATATCATAGTATAGGTACCTACTGTAGGTGTTGTTTATAATGTACACTATAGTAAAACAAATCGGAAACACCGAACAAAACAAAATTATTTATAATATTTATTTAAATGTTTATTTTTAGTAGTATTCTATCTATCATAATGTTCGTAGTAATTTTTTTTGGTATTCATTCAATATCATTTTTAAATTTCAATATTTTACTCAACAATGAAAACCTTTCTACATTATATTTTATATTTTTCATTTTGCACAGACTAACCTATTTTCAACCAAATCCATTGTACATTAAGGACACTACACATTTATTTATTTATTTTTTATTATAACCGACTTGTAAGATAACAAAGAATTATTTTGATTTTATTCAAACAAATTTCATCTTCGCAAATAAACAGGGTAGATATTATGTTTATTCACTGTATATTATATAAATGTTTACTTTTAATTTAGGGCCCAAGTATGTGTTGCAACACAAAAGTATCGTATTGTTCCCGGCATGGACAAATGGTGTGAAAACAATTGTGTAAACTTTCCGTCAAACTGCCCCGAAGAATTCTGCACTTGTCCGTGAGTTTCAAACTATGGCACAACGTGTCATTTATTTTAAAAATAATTGAGCCAATTAAATATCGGTTTGTTATATTTTCAGAGAACAATGCACTGGAATCGGAGAAATAAAAGGATTACCCGGTGCTGATGAATACTGCCAGGACCAATGTATTGTCTATGGAGCAAAGTGCCCGAAAAAGCGGTGTGTCTGCTATTAACCAGCTGATTAGACTTCTGATTTGTACAGTTCTTGAATAAAAAATATACATACATAATTAACTTTTTTGCTCTATTTGCCAATAAATCGTGTTTTTTTTATTTATTCCCGTTATCCGAGTGACGAAATGTTTAGTTAACACTTACAATAACAATAATTTATTTTACAGCACACTAAAACGTTTAGGCTGTTCAGAAGATGTAAAGATCTTTAACAATAATTTGTTACTCTATATTTTACGTAAATTAAAAACTGAGTTATACATAATCCGGAATTCTTGGCCAATTTGCGGTACCAGTGGCGGTCAAATGAATTTCTTACGGAGAGGGATGCGGCTTATTTTTTAACATACACTATTATTTGATAATTAAAAGTATAATTTATGGTTACCGTAATATAAGTTATTATAAATATTGAAAAAAAAAGGTCATGGGGATCAATCCCCATCATCCCCCCTTAAGAGGTTGACCGCCACTGTGTCGTACCTACTTCAAAATGTGTATTAATGTCAACTTGTAAAATAATGTTAATAATATGACTAAACTGTACGACGTACGTAATAATCGTAATAATATGTACATTTTAGGTACCTACCTTGAAAATGTAGGTATATAAAAAACCATCAGTACCTACAGCGTATCGCACAAAGGTTAATGTATCCCAGTTATACATATTTAAGTACCTATATATTATTCCAAGTTTAAAATATATTAAAGAACCATTGCGATTCTAAAGTAAATAGTGTCTTAAATTTAAATAAATTGATCTCAAGTCATGACTTCAGATATTATTATTTATTATAGTATAAAAATATTGTATAACTATTATGTTTGATGAATGATGAATATTTCTATAGGTTTTCACATTTTCATTATATTTTAATATGTACGATTTATGTGTCTATCAGTATTCCAAATAAGAAGTAACCATGTCATAGTCATAGACTGGTATTAGTAGTTGTTTTTTTCAAGTTCATAATTCGTTAAAGTTTCACATAACAAAAAATTACATCACAAAGTTTTGTATTATTCTTTTTAATTCTTTTTTTTTCTTTTTTACCTCCCTAGTATTCTTGTTGTTTCATTTATCAGTGTGATGTTTATAGAGTACATTATGTGTAACGGATAATCATTTATTTACTTGTCAGTAACAACTGTCAAAATTAGTTAATGATGTATTATGTACTCCAGCTTTGTAACATATATTTTTACTTTCATATATTAAATCGGAGATTCTTACTACTACTAATTTAGAATTTACAGAGTTGCGATTAATTATTCTGTGATTTATCGAAGAAATTAAAGTTACTGGACGAAGTTTCCACTTTAAAACCCCTTTTAATCTGACAGTTTTAAATTCAATAAATCTTTAAAAGTTTATTTTTTGAACAATTTGTCAATTAATTTTAAATAACGCATTTCTATAATTATTAATTATTTTTAACAGTTGAACATAACCATTATACTCTGAAATTCTAAAAATTATTATAACCTAAATAGTATTGACTCTTTTAAGTAAAAACAAAAATGGTTCTAAATGTTGGCGGTTTTGTAAATTGGACCTGTATAAATTTGTTTTTTAATATTTTATATTATGTATAGATTTAATAACATTAAAATTTAATTTAAACATTTTCCAAAATCATAAATACTATACTTACTTCTTTACTTGGTTATGACATCAGCAAGCCGTGTTTATTAAAACAAAACACCTGTACATAAATAACAAAAAGTATAGAGAAAACTTCAATAAATATATCATTGTAACAGAATCATAGTATTAAATTTTTAATTAAAATGTTAGTTTAATATTTTACAACAATATTCTGTTAATATGTGGAACATCATTGTTTATGATCATTCATAACACATTAATTAAAACATTTATACCCACCACCAGCTTAAAATACTACGACACTAGTGGATTCTATATAAGTTCTATTCATATCTATAAAAATGTATTTGAAACATTTTATCTCCGATAATTTTAAATGGTATTCATTATTGGCTAAATTTATCTTCCCAATAAATATGTATGATTTAGTAAAAATGGTTTTCATGCATAATATTAAAAACTTGCTAGGTTCAATTGTCACAAAAAAATACAATTTTTAACACTTGTTTTATTTTTATGTTTTGTAGAGTGTTTGGTACAATGGTACCTATGAAGACAGTAGGTATACAGTATACCTACTTCAGTAAACAAACCAATTTATTCTTAAATAACAGAAACGTCAAAATAAAGTATTGTAGCACATTAAATTAATTATCATGATGAATATAATATCATTAAAATTTAAAAAGAATTGTAATATCCGTTTTACGAGTTTTAATTAGGTTTTTAAATTACATTTTATTTCTTGGAGTTATTTTTATTCTATTGGTAATAATATTGATTTGATACGGATTGCAAGAATAGTAGGACAGAGGTAAACGTAAATGTGGTGATATTATATAATGGTACCTATGATTATTTATTGTGCAAGTAATTAATTCTTAAATTTTTTTTTATTTAATACATGTTTGGAAAAATTAACTGAAAACGTATTAGTATAACTGATCCAATTCAACAGTATAAAATGAGTGAATCCAAAAACTAAAAACCTAAGTTGATGTTTCGTTTTATTTTTATTGATCTATTATGTTCTTGCGTTATTTACGCATTTTATGGTATTACTTTTTTTTTATTATAATGAAAATAAAACTTTACAGTGCAGCGTAGCTATATATTTACTGTTTGTGTACTATAATGAAATTGTATGAAACAAAATAGTTTTCATTTCATATATTTTTGTATATATATTGTTATAATATTATGCATTCATTTATTATACTATAAGCTGTTATAATAAAACCCGTTTGTAAAATGAAAATACATCAATGCAGTATGTAGATGAATTCAGTATGCGCAAACAGAAATTGTTTCGTTTATGAGTCGTTGTACATAATTGTTAAGATTTTTTTTTTATTCAAATTTATAATTAACCATAATTTACAACTCAAATAACAATATATTATTGTGACTCTATCACGGCAGTGGAGTTATAGCTCCGACAAGTCCCCACATGTGTAATTAATATTTGTAGATTAATATTGCAAATTAACTTTCATAATTTGTAAATTGCAACCTTCTTGTGGAAACAGTTTATTTTTCTGCAGGGCTTATGATCATCATGACTGTACATTTTAAGAATTTTTTTTCAATGTATATAATTCCTTGAAATATAGCTCATAATTTTAAATAATTGTTGTTTCCATTTTATTTTACTATACCACCTATCCTACTATTCCTACATACAAAAAACTAAAAGCTTGGAAATAAGTATTTATTTTAATAATCATATCAAATAATACAGAGGTACTATTGAGTTCTTTTGTATTTTTCTAATCGTGTATATTATGCTAATAATTCATTAGTCTTATCATACTCCAACTAGCAGTAAAAATTGTAAAAATAATTATGTAAAATAAAATATTGTTTTTAGTAATTTTACGGTTAAGTAATATTTTTTATATTTTAATTTGTAGTTAACATTAATAACAGGTTGACTTTAACAATATTATGCCAGCATAATGAACTCAGTTAAATGAATGAGCACAATATACATTGCAAAAATGATTACATTAAATTGATATAAATCAAGGTCATAGTGTGATTGATAAGAATTTATTTCATTAATCAAATGATTTATTTGTTCGCTAACATAATTTAAATCTAATCATATTTCTTCAATAAAAATAATCTGACAAATACATGCGATAAATTTTACTGTCCAACCCAATAACTATAAAATAGTTTTCATAAAAATGAAAAATATGAAATGTAAATAGTTGTAATATAGGGGTATTGATTGAAGTATTGTGATATAAAATATTGTTTACATCGTATTAATAATAAAGCTATTTTATGACTTTTTTTAAGTTCTTTATTGTTAATTTGAATAGTTATAACGTATAATTGGATTAGAGTTGTACACTATTTAGCACTCGTTTATTATATGCTTTTATTTATGTCAATAACTTTAACGAGAAAATCGCAAACAGCTTTTAGTAAAATTAAAACTGAAAATAGTTTCTGTCTATATTATTTATGGTATGAGTGACGTCCTAAGGAGCATAATAAATTGTATAATACAACTTCTTAATAAATAACATTGAATTCGTTGAGTTTTCCCGACAAAGTGTCATACATTTATTTTAATAATATTTTTAAAAATAATAAATGAAATTAATGTTTGTTTACCTAATGCACATCCATCAATGTCACTAATATTATTACTCTGGTTTTTTTTAAATATTATTTTTTTGTAATTATTCTTAGATTAATTTTCAGTTTTCGTTTATTTGACAATTTTAAAAATTACTCTTTCGGTACATTAAAATGTTAAATTAGTTATTTGAACTATATATTGTTGTTGATATTCGTTTTAACAAAATCTAAATATTTTACTTGCATTATAATATTATTATGTTAAATATTCCAAAATTTTAGATAATTGTATATTCTTTTATATAGAAAATACCAATTAGTTTTATATTTCCTGGTCATTCATTATTTTATTTATTTCAAACAAATCAATAAAAAATAAAAATAATAATTATTCGACAATTTTTAGTTCCATTTTAAAGCAATTATTTACACTGTAAAAACTAATAAGTAACACAAAATCATATTCATTTTAAAAATTCTCAATTCTTCTACCAAAATCTAAATTATTGTGTGTAGGTACTTTATTTTCTTCGCTAAACTTTAAACCATTATTTTTGGATACCAACTGGCAACTTCATTAATTAAGTTTACCATTATACGTTAGGTATTATCATCAATCAATGAAACGTCAACTGCAAATATTAACCAACTTTTTTGTAATTTTTAGTTGTACAACAATATAAAAAGTATAATAACGTTTTTAATCTGCGAAATAAGACAGCATAAAATAAAAATACACTGTAGTACACATTTAACTATTTTAATTTTAAGGAATAAAAAAAAAATTACATTTTCTTAACATAACTATTAAAGTCGTATAATTGTCATTACCTTAAAAATATAATATAATACATCAAAGAGATGAAAATTAATCATACAATGTCAATACCTATTGAACTGATCATTTATATAAATATCTAGACTAGTTTTATTTCTCCAATAAATATCAGATAACTATAATTTTGTAATTATAACAGCTAATTAACTTGAAATTATTCTATTAATAATTGAAATCTAAAAGAAAATAAGTACATAATAATATAATACCACCGTAGCTGATAAAAGCAAATCATTTGGTCAACATTCCTGGAATACTTAGGTCCCTATTTTTAATAACTTGGATAATGAAACAAAAAAAATTATTACAATAACTAATTATGCAAACAAAATCGTTAATAATTGGCAGCATATAAATGTGTGAAAAATTAAAAAAATTTTAAATATAAAATTATTGCAGATACTACTATTATTACTATACGTAATTAACTGTAAATAATATACTTTTTTTTTTCTCCTATCTTTGTATTTTTCTGTTTATCAAATATATAACAATTTATATATATATTTTCTCTTCCTCATTGTGTATGGAATTATAATAATTATTATAGAATCACTATAACTATTAATTAATAAATGTTATTATAACCAACTATTATGTTTTTATTGGTACTTTATTTATAGTAGGTACGTAAAAATGTATTTGAAAAATTTGTTAATTTTATAATACTCTCTAACTCCAGCACAAGAATTATTGCTAGTAATATGAGATACATAAATCATTTTTACCTAATGTAAATTTAAAATATTAACGAGTTCTATATTTATCTTGATTCATTAAAAAAAAAAAAAAATTAATGCGGTTTATATTGTTTGATAATATTGGATGCAATATGAATCATTGATTAAATGATTAAATTCTTCAAATGAATAAAATATTTTTTTGGGGAAATATTCAATGAAAGTTTTCAAATTTCAAGAGAAAACTATTTAATAAAAACATTAAAAGTATTTACACAAATTACACTACTTTTTATAATTAAAAATATACATAAATTATCTCATGCATTTCTAATAATTGAATACATTTTCTAATGAAGTAATATAAGCAAATAAAATAACAACGGTAAAATGTACTTAAGAAAACAAATAAAATGATTTAAAGAGTACAATGTAACGTTCAATTAAATAACCTAGTTTAAGAACAATACAGTTTTATATTTACAAACTTGGGTCTTATAAAATATTTTTAAAATATTTAACGTTGGACATAGTAAATATTATAGTTGTTTTTTTTTAACTGAAATGCTACTTCTTATTTTTAACAGAAATTAAAATTTGTATTATATCAATTTTATTATCAATCTACAATACAGTGCGAGTAACTACTTAATATTAAAAAAATAAATGATAATTCATTATGGTATTACACTATACATAGTAATTTTATCATGTATAGGTACAATTGTTTTTACTTTTTACATAAAAGTGAATGTGTTACATTCAAATAGGTACAACTAATTGAGTTGTTAATTTTTACGCCATGATAATACATAATAAATAAGTATATTATATTGTATCGGTCCATTTATAATTTTAATATTATGTTATAATATATTCAATTATTATAAGTATTAATCATTGAAAATAAATTATTTTTACTTCTTTTGTTCATACGATTAATCCAACTCATTTAGACATATTATATTATTAGAAGTGGTATACTTTATACATGCCATTGATTAAAAATATTTTTGCTGTAATTTTAATGTATAGAGAATGATGTTAAAGTTGTATAAAATAATACACGTAAAAGCCGTAAACACAATTAGGTATGTCTGTAATAATATAGTTCATAATTATTTATTATTATAAACAACTGTAGACGACAAAAAGCAGAAGGCTATCACCAAAATTATCCTGATAAATCAATTATTTAAAACATTTGTTGCACCATCTGGATTTTATATTTCTGTGAAATATGAAAAATTCTATCTCAAACATTGTAAAAACATGCTAAGAAATATAAATCTTTTTTAATGGCCAGACTAGTTAAGTCACCACTTTTGAATCTACCTATTTCCCGTTGGTGAAATTAATTAATTTATTAGACTGTTCTAATTTATTTGTAAATGGGCCGTAATGTGTCGGGCAGCTATGTTGTTCCCGTATAGCTGGAAGCGATGGTTTTCGTTTACGTAAACTTGAAAGTTCTGATTTTTTCTGGTCCAGTGGATAAATACAATGCTCTAAAATTACTTCTTTAATAGTTTATGGTTAGTGCACGATAAGAAAATAGTGATTACTGATTAATAGACGAACCTTTAAAATATTAACTGAAAAGATTTTAATCAAATTTAAATGAAGACCTTATACTAATGAATGGATGAAGTAAGTTATAAAAAATGCAAAATGTAATTAGAAATAAATAAATAATACATTTTAGACTGTACTTGGATTAAGGACGTTATTGATTAGGTATTTTACCATGGTTTTTTATTAGTAAATATATCTTGATACCAGTTCTCTAGAAGAGTAGCAAAAATGCTTAACATATTATGTACCTACATTAATATTTAATATAATAATAGATACCGTTAAAACATAATTAATAATATTTAATATGTCTCATGTTGTTGTGCTTTATATTGAATAGTTTAAATTATTTTATTCAAATGGTTTAAACGATATTTGAATACGTTATTTTTAATCAATATTATATTTATTTAAAGTTTCTAAACATTTTTATATTATTTAATAAATAACTATGTAATATTGACAATATTGTTTGTGATATTAAATTGAATTACAAATAATAATGTACTCTGCAGTCGATAAATAGTCAGTTTAGGTCAGCAAATGCCAACCATATATTTTATTTTACTCCATCTACGGCCCACTTGTAATTTGACAAATCGAAATTAAATTAAATTGTTTAAACTTTATAACATTTTCATATGTGTATATATTGTATAATATATATGTGTATACAATACGATTTAATATAACATTTTATTAATATCATAATTCATTGGTAAGTATACAATCAATGTATTCAGAAGATACCTTATAAATTAAAATAAAGAAAAAAACTCTTTGTTACCATTAACAACAGTGTACCTAGATTGCACTAAAATATTCTAGTTATCCTAAAAAATATTTGAAACTAGCTAATACTTATATTATTGTTCCAGAGAGTTGTGCTTAATTTGATTTCTACTTTATTAACTGACACTAATAACTCTTGTAGAAATTCCCCTTACTTTATTTTATGTAAAAAGAAAATATGGTTTGCCATTCATGGTATAGATACGTATATATGTATATTTATATAAATGTATAATATATACATTTTTAATAAGGAAACGATGTCAAACATTAATTTTATTCTTTTATAAAAATGTTATAAATGGTTTTAATTTTAATCTACGTGGGTATAAAATATAGCAACCAAATAGCAAATAAACGTTTAAATTAAATCCAATCATAATCATAATAACAATTTTATTTTATAAACAATTGGCAACTATTTTTATATAAAAAAAAAATAATTTATTCTATTACTATTATAATTTGTAACCAACGGCAACCATTTATAAACAAAGAAAATATTTCAATTTTAGAAATATTGAATGATCAACAGAATAAAAATCTTTTAAATTGCATTACAAAAATTTGATTATTAAATAATAGCTTTATGCAGGGATAAAATAAAATAATCAACTACCTAACTGATCAAGTAACTAGTCAAGGTAAAGAGATTAACGGGAAATATTCCCTGTAGTATATAAGATTTTATATCTCTTCAGTCTTCGCAAATGTACTTATATTCATGAAAAACTCACATTAAAGATAATTATAATAATAATAACAATATTTATTGCAACAAGATGATATTATATAATAATACAATATATAAATAACATATAAAATAAAACGTTAGTTCTAAGCTCATCCCATAAGTATATTCTTCAACGTAGATAAGCCGAAAGAATAGTAAAAAGTGAATCACACACAAACATTTTATATAACATCAGAAAACAATATCATACAAATTGCTAAAATAATATAATATTAACTTCCTTAATAAAAAAATATTTTCCAATTATTTGGTTCTTTGAGTTTTAAAATTAGTATGATTAAATAGTAGGTACAGTTAAATTACAAAGTGTCTTAAATTAATATTAAACATGCAAAATAAAATCTACCAATCATAAGTTTGAATTAAAGTTCGAACTTAAGAATCGGAATAAATTAAATTAGTTGAATTCAATTTTGGTTTATATAGAATAATTTTAATTAACGAATTAATGGTTGTGACGGGGTACGGTACAGGTAAATAAAACATTGATATGCGTGAATGATGTACATCCCTACACGAAGACGACATCTGATGTGATAACCGATCGTGCTAATGCTTAGTAAATTACTCTGAGAGTTTTAATATCCAACAAATTTTTAAAGTAATTAAAACTTAAAACATAATTTAATAACACAATTATTTGTAAAATGAACACCAAGATATTTAAAATAGTCAACTCTTTCCAAAGATAAACAGGTAAATAATAATAAATAACAAGTATTATTAAAATGTATAGGTACTACTAAAAGAGTGTACAGTTTCAGATAAGCCAGAACTCATATAATATGAACCTTTCGTAATATTTAATACATTTTATATATAGTTTTAATAACGGTACATATTTCGATTTAACTACAAATTTATTATTATCATATCATGAATCAGCCATTGAGCCATTCATCATTACTGAAGTTAAATAATTATTAGCTATCTTATATAAAGTATCATAGTTAAGACTATTAATTAGAATAACTGTGTCGTCAGCACAGATTTAATCACAACATTTTGAATGTATAGTTCTGCCTGTGCTTAATGATTTTTAATGTTTATTCATACAAAACTCTCAATAATGATAATTTATTATTATTCACTTATAAAAATATAAAAAAGATGCAAGAAAATTATGTCTTAATATCTTAAATTAAATGATTACTGTATAGGTATAAAAATGAAAATAAAGGTATACGCTTTTTACACACCCAAATCAACATCATATAAAGTATAAATTATCGTTATATGATAAAACCGAATAAACATTTTTATTTTTGAGTTATGATAAAATATAATAATTATGTATATTTTTTATGCAATTAATAATTATAAATTATTTTGTAAAACAAAATTATGACGTGTGATTATGACGATTGTTGACTATATGTATATGTAAACTAACGCCAACAATGAAATATTATTAAAATGTCATACATCTAGTTAATTTACTTCTATATATTTTATTTAAATTTATGTCTTGGTATTGGAACGACTACCTAAAAAGGTCAACTACGTTTTAGAAGATAATACTGAGTAAATTTCATGATATTTATGCACTATAAATCATATTTTCATATTAAATACTAATCACAAACACTGTTATCATGACTAGTCTATCTTGACATTGTTAAATAAATCATTTGACGTAGGTACATAAAATTATTCGAAGAGAAAAATCTATTAAAAATAATGTGTTATCATTCTTTTTACTTAAATAAAAAGGAAATCCTTAATAATATTATGTTATCGAAATTATCATAATGATAAGAGTTGATTTTGATATTCCACCATAATATAAACTATAAAGTTTAAAGAATAACTGTGTATTTTTCAACTTTAATGTTATTACAATGTTAATGTTTTTGACATGAACATTATCATATTCTTAATTAACTACAAGACCGTCAGAAGTGTATTTGCTTTACTTGTATACGTTGGATTTAACTATTTAAGTAGTCATGTATAAAACAAATATATTAGGTAACCATAAAATAAATAACGTTTGAGTTGATATAATTAGATGGTTATTCAAAAATAAATTGTCAACGTGGCAGCGGCGCAACCAGGATTTTATTAAAGGGGGGGGGGGTCCAAAAATATAATTATTTTAAATTAACATGCAAATTTAATTATTATTTTATTGTTTGTTTAATGTAAATATTGTAATAATTATAATGTAAAATTGAATGATAGTTAAATGTAAAAAATAAAGGTAGGTATGTACAATGTTGTAGAGTTTATAAAATGAAATCTAAGCGATGTTTTGTACTGCTTAAAAGATGTATTACTTCCTCAGGTGTTACACTGACTTCGTAGTGGACATTAAGAGCATCTAACCCATTGAGTCTTCTTTCTGATGTGGTATTTCTCAAGTAACTTTTGATTCTTTTAAGTGTGGAAAATGATCTCCCCGCCTCACATGAAGTAATTGGAAGTGTGATAAGTATTTGCAATAGCTTATATATATTTGGGAAGAAATCGGGATTGTATTCATTAAGTATTTGAATTACACTATTATATTGGATATTACTGTCAGTCAAATAACGATTCCATAAAATGGTTTCTGATTTAACTCGATCAAAATCATCAACATCGGTAACATAAAAGTCAACAAGTTCTCTACGTTTTTCTTCATCAAACGCTGAACTTTTAAGTAACATTTGAAATCCACATATTATATTTTGATGATTAACAAAACGATAATTTAATTATTGTACAAACAAATCAAGAAATGGTAGAACAAAGTATTTCTAAAATATTCTTCGGGATCTTTTGTTGGAATATTAGCTCGGTTTTTTTGACGCTTAGCTATCCTAGGCATTTCAATAGAAAGTTCAAAGTCATTTAATCTTTTATTAATCTCAACATATAGTTTGTTAAATTCAGTAGTGGCGTTTAACCTAATATAACTCAATTGATTTTTTAATAGATTAATATGTCCAACAGCTTTCACCAAATCAATATTTTTATTTTGTAAATATTTACGAAGAGACTGTGTATATTGAAAAATGTAATTGAGAATACTGAGGGCTACATTAAATTCAGAAGATTGCAATGCCAAAAGCAGTTGATTAGCTTTACTCGATGTATCAATATCTTTTCACGTAATCATTTCTTCCAAACAATAAATAATTGTAGGGAAAAATTCATTAAACGTTTCTATTGAATTATAACGTTCAACCCACCTATAGTCCGGGACACGAAAAGTGGCGTGTGATTTTAGCGCCCCCAGTGGTGTATTTTCGGTAAGGTTATAGTAGTTTGGATCATAGACATATAAATAAATGGACTGCGCTTAGAGAGAGAAATCATGAAACCGACATTGATGAGAGAGATACAAACTGTCGGGGGCAAGCATGGGGGAAATAATTGAATAGTCAAATTATTCCATGATATTATTTATGACCTTATCAAATATCAATGATGGTTATCACTACTTATCAGTTTTATAATCTATAAATTACAATAATTTCATGCAGGGATCGAAACCGTTTCAAATTTTAACGGTTACGGTTTTAGTTCTTGAGAACGGTTTTCTAAATTTTCTGGTTTTGGTTTAGGTTTTAAGACCGGTTTTTTAAATTTTTTGGTTTTGGTTTCGGTTTTAAAAAAGGTTTTTCAAATATTTTATAGGGGACCCCCCCTGGTTGCGCTACTGCTGAACGTGATATTAGTATGTACTATATATGTATGTATATTGTATGTATGTATGTACGTTAAATAAACTTATATTATAATAAGTATACAAAAATAAGATTTTTTTGTCTCAGGGAATAATTTAATATTAACGTGAAATTAATATAAGTTCATAATACTTCTGACATTAACATAACCAAACTTCATCGTCATAGATTTTACAAGAAATTAATAATTACCAAAGTTTGCTATCCTAATAAAATCTCATATATTTTTATATTGTGTTACGTTTATTTTAATTTAATTTATAAAGGTACATAAATTAAACAACAATGTATTATTGAGTGAACTTAAAAATCGTTTAAAGTAAAATTTCGATTTTATTTATAACCAAACATTATTAAAAGATTTTGTAATAATGTGATTTTAAATAAATAAGTGTACTAGTGTACAATCCATGCATATTGTATTATATTATATATAAACTATATAATCATATAGATATAAAAATGTGATTATAACTTGATATAATATACAACAGAAAAAAAGTTTAACAAAAGAGTCAGGTGGGGCTTTTGCCAAATTGACCGTCCCAAGTGTTTTTTATTTATATCAAATTGAATTTGAAATCAATGTTGAATCATCGCAGTTAAAAATGATTCTGAACAAAACTCATATTAATATTATTATATATATATATATATATTGGGTATGTATAATGCACTTACATCGCTTCAATATTTTTCGGTATAAGAAAGTACCTACTGAGGAATTCGAAAAATGAGTACAGTAGGTAACAAAATGCAATTTCCAATTTATAGATTGAATTACTTCAAACTTTTGGGTTTTTTATTATAAAAAACAGTGCTTATAGAAAAAAAATTATATTAAGTGTAAACTTAATACATTCTTTGAATATCTCAAAATCGACAGATTCTATAATATGAGCTACATATAATACAAATACAATAAAATTGTTTTTGGTGCTTATTACTTCTCTTCATATAATACTAAGTATAATAAACATAAATAGTTAGGTAAAAATATGTATTAAGTAGGTAAAATGAAAAAACACAAATACATAATATTTACTATTCATTTTTGATTTGGTGGATTTGATTGTGCCGAAGATTTAAATTCAAGGATATCATCAATAGTAATTAAGGTCATCAATGGATCAAACCATAACAGGAAGTTTGTACATTAATGTCCTTAAATTCTGATCCGATTAAAGCCTTGAATGATAAATACGTTCGGAGTTATTACTTATTAGTATCGTACGGAAATTGCACATTATGTCTTAAAATAAATCAGTTATGTCTTTTATGAAAAAAGGACGGTAGGTACCTACCCGCACTCGTTTTGATAAACCGCCAATATACACATACCAGAGGGCCAATTCGACCATATTACGTTTATTTTTAATCCCTTCATCCTGCGGACTAATTATAATTTCAGAAATAACTATAAATCCTTAACCATTCATTGCACATGCCATAATATTGCAGGCATATATATTTTCCAGACATCAATTTATTTCATTGATACCTCATGTAAAATAAGTCATTTTATTATTTTCTTGACCAGAGCTTACAAAAAATAAAATCCACTCTAGGTACCTACTTTATAAGACATATTTTTTATTATAACTTTAAGTTTTTCAATCTTTGAAATATTTCCGTACAAAGGTATAATCAGTTTTTTTAAGTAATATAAAAGTTGTTTTAAAGTTACGTCAAAACTTAATTTAATGTTATTGACAATTATTATGTGTACAGTTTAATTTTAATTAAAATAAACAAAGAAAAGTAATTCAAAAACTTGGTATTATGAATAAAATGTTTCACTTCAATGGTTCTAGTATTTGAATAATTTTTATTAAAAAAAATGAGAATAATAATGAATAATATTGTTGTATCTAGGAAAATTTGATTTCATCCTAAAGCTTCCAAAATATTTACGGTGAGTTCTATAATAATTACAAGTGTTAAAACTTTAATAGGTTTGGTTGACAATTTTATAAATATTACACTTATTACAAATAATTATATTCAAATTATATTTACAGTAATTTTCACTAATACCTAGTTATTTTTTTTTTTTAATTGTATTAATCATATTATGTACTAAAATAAACACAAATAAAAACTATTATTAAGACAACTATGAATATTATACACAAATATACAATACTACTACTAAAAACACATTTCGAATAATGCTTGTAAAATGTACATCGTTCGTGAGATTTTGAATGTATGTTTTCAGTTCATACTCAAACAGACTACAACTTTGTACAAACATTACTTAAATCTCCCTCCAAGATGTCGGTTTTGTGTTTCATTAGTGATTTGTTCGTGATTCTGTAATTCGTAGTTAGAAATTAATTGTGCCCTAAAGGCATATAATAAATTAGTAAGAATAATAATAAGTATATAGCCTAGGTACTATATTACTACGTTGTTCACTCTTTAAATTGTACCTATTTAATTATATAATATTTCCATGATAATTGACTGAAAAAAATTTAATCATAGTTATTTAGAAATCGGAAATTAGAAATATGTGAAATTATACTATTTATACTGCAGAAATATCCATATGAAGATAATATTTTAATTAAGTATAAAGTTATAATTTAGGGAATCAATATATAGATTTGAGATATCGTATATTTACTACCAACCTAACCTAACGAATAAGGACGTATCTCATTTTCCCCAACTTTTCGGAAAAAGCTGTTATAAAGATAGTTCTCAAATTCCAACAGTCTAAATCATTGTTGTGAACATTTCACAACACATTAATTATTATCTACTTGGGTGATGGACCTTAAACAAAAATTTCAATGGCGTTTAATATATTTAAGGGTTTTCTAGACGTTTAATGCGTTACGTTCGTATGTACATAAAGCTGTCATTCTAGGGACGATTATTTTTGAAGGAACAATAAATAAATTGATCATGTTACAGAATAGAAAAAAAAGAAAATAATGTTATATTTATTTAGGTAATATTGCCTATTCAACAATATATACTATACCTTCAAATTGAAATATTTTATTATTATCTATAAACATTTTAGAATTTTTCAAGGCGATACGATACAATGCACAATAAAATAACTATGCGGACACATGATAATATATTCGGATAATACTACTTTCAACCATTAATAATAAACATAATTTAATGTTGAATATAATATTCTACAATTTATTACTGATTTGAATGTTTGTATCATTATAGTATAAGAGTTAAATTATGCACACACTCTAAGACCGTAATCACGTAGCAATGATTTATTTGTCATTGGTTAGGCACCGATTAGATTTTATATGAAGTAAGTGTCTGGTATATATTATATTTTCCTTTTAATTTTTTTATCCAACCATACAACTCCTGCAGGGGATCAATAAATTTTGAAATGATTTAATTTTAATTTTAAGTGCCTTCCGGTGAGACAGCAAACAGTACAAACGTCTTCTTGACAATATTGGCAGTCAACACACATATCGGGGCTCGGGGAGACACCTTGTTAATGATGCGAACCATGTGCGTACTGGGTAGATTCGATGTGTTCTTATGAATTCAGCCAATACAATTTACGAGGAAAAAATAGGGAAAAAAGTCGGTCTACAAGTTACAACAAGTGCCTAGTATTCAATTTTAAATTAACGCACGCAAAATAACGTCTTGTTGAAATATTTATAATCATATTTTATTTTTTTGATTTAGCGAATACATCACGTGCACACGACGACGTATTACGAAAACAATGGTTAATTTTTCAAACAAAGAAATTCTTTCATTAAATTTCAAATATTTCATTCAAACATAATTCCATTGGTATAAATACTATATATAAAAAAGAAACACCGCTTATTGAATAAACAATACAACCATCATAATGTTCAGAACATAGTTATTTTAAATTATACCAAAGTAATAAATACACACGAATACAAAGCATTTTATGCTAATAATTGTAGTATTCATTCCAGTATACATATTATACATAACTATAATACATGTTGCAATATCAACTATTATAACTCCATAGTATAATTACATAATATATAGATATATACCTAAATATAATATATACCTATTAGGTATGACAATATTATTAAAATTATTATTTGACACTCGTAGTACAACTTAATTATTTCATCCGTTAATTTCGGACGGTTTGTCCGTAACAAATGTTAGTTGTTGAATTTCCAATCACGCCAATATACTTTCTGTCTTTCCGGGAAATTTCTGGGAAATTCTGCAATTTTACAGTTTTAAAAGACGCACAGCGCATCATATAGATATATAGCAGGTACCTGTCTGTATACTATTGTTTGTCCATTACATCTATATATTGATCTACACAAACATATTATTGACTCTGTAGTAACGAAGTCGTTTCGCAAGTCACACACGCCGCACACATGCTGCCGTGTGTTTGACAACTACAATTGGTAACAGTCGCAACGATCGGTCGTTTTGAATTGGATATCACGGTGATCCGTAAAGTGTCACGGGTTTTGCGTGCAAATCAATTGTCGACGGTGCGTTTTTAAACAATGCGCCTTCTTAGCATAATATGAAACGAGACCGCGAAAGTATATTATGTTAATCCTTTAATTTCCAGCGGTCCGACTATGTACGGTATAGGCTGGCGAAATTCCTCGGTGGCGGAAAGAGGAAACGTCATATTAATACGGTCATACGGGTCGGTATACTTGTATACAATATGAGTGTACCGCGTTAGGTAATCTAATATGCGTTTCGATTCGATTTCAACAAAAAAAATTGAAAAAAGTCACACTTCCCGCGAGAAGTCCGCACGTGCATAGATAATAATATAATATATTGCTATATTATAATAGTAATCAGTTGTTTTAAATAAACACTTGTGTGTATATACAGATCGAATCTCGATGCAGCGTGTTCCATCGCGAGCAGAATAATCCGAGAAGCCATTGATCGGATCTTCGGAAAATCAGCTGCATTATAATTAATTATAATCATCATAGATAATACGCTTGCAAGTGTTGAATACGCTTGTAAATATTTTCAGTGAAAATATAATTGCTTATGAATTTTCAATATGCAAAAAGATTATAATACAATTTTATTAACTTTTCATGGTATACCTATACTGTAATCGTGATTTTTTTTTTGATTTGGAGTAACTGAGCCAAGTCCACGGCATTGGTTTCCATCAACAAAATTTTTAAAAAACCAAGAAATATTAACAGAGCCTCTTTCGGATCTAGTAAGGAACAGTTTATTCTCATTTTAAAAATTTGAGTTCTTTGCAAATTTACTATTTACAGGCCACGTACCAGGAATTTCGAAATATAATATTTCACTTTCATTAAACTTCAATAATATAACTTCGGGCACTAATTCTTTATCGCTATCAGAATTAATCTTCGACATATATCCCAGAAGGCTTTCATTTCTCGGTATTTTCAATCTTTTAATTTGTTAAAATATTAGTGTGTTTAAAACTAAAAAATCGAAAATTGTTATATTTTTGATGATAGTTAAGTTACATAATCACATATGAGTGTAAATAAAAAAAATAAAAAACTGTGTGGGTAATAAACTAATTTCCTGTCGAAATAATGTTTAAAATAAAAGTCTTTCTTCACTTATATATTAGTATGTGCGATATTTGTCTAACTAATTCTGTGTACCTACCCTCTTCTCCACAACGATTATGGCCCCATTTCCGACACCATTTTCGCTTGGACACACGGGCAGACTTTAAAATAGACTTAAGTTTCTCGGGAAACTATATTGCCCGTATAGTAGACGTCAGATCAACCTCTCTTTATTAGCTAAGGTATAGGTTTAAAAACCATGTGTGCCACACTAGTGCAACATTTTTCGTGTACCTTAATTGTCGGTCACCGCCTTCCTCCCAAATTCTATTAATGACTGCTGATTTTTTCTCTTAAACATTTACAGTACCTACTTAAGTAATATTTACTACTGTTGACATTGTGTGTGATATTTCCTTGTTTTTTTTCTACAAGCTGTTCGATGTATACTAATCAAGCTAAACACATAAATTATAAATATATTGTACAATTATGAAAAAAAAATATTTAATAAACCAAACTGAAATAATAAATAAGTCATATTCAATAAACATAATTCGATAAAAATATTTGACTTGAAACAAATTGAAAACAATACACTATTTATTTACCACTTTGGACCGAAATATTTTTTTTTAAATATTTTATTAGCTTCTAATCAAAAGTTATTATAGCTCAACAATTGATTGGGTATACATAAAAAATATTAGTTAAAGTCATAACTATTATATGAGTGATAATAATATACAATAATATAATAAATAATATCAAAATGTATATGATAATAATATCTGTATTATAATAATGAAATATAAATGAAGATATACTTAATAATAAAATGATAAATTGTCATAGGTGTATAATTTTATATATGTGCATTTATAGTAATTAGTAAACATATATCTAATACTAAATGTCTAAATTAATAGTTAGGTGTATAATGAAAAGGGAGTAGTGATTAAAATGATAGATTATAAATAAAGATTCAATTAATAAGGGAATTATAGAGCTGATAGTGGAGATAATTATAGGCGTGGAAATATTACACATGGATAGACTAGGGAGAATAGTACCTTTAGCAATAAATTAATTTATTACAAGAAAGTTAGAACAGAAGAGAGAAGGGAAATTAGTGGACTGATGATTGAATTTAAGTTAGAAATTAATTGTGATAATTATGGTAGAGACGATTCCTGACGTTACATTTTCGTTTGACACGACTTTTGTTTAAATTCTCATTCCGGGATGGGTATGAGCTTCTATAACCTAGGCTTTCGGAACCCCTGGAAACTCTTTTTTACAATATTTGAAATAAAATAACTTTTTATAAGACGAGCTTTACTAGAGTGAATTTGACCGGTAGCTCAAGCGACTTAATACTGTTATCTGTGAAGTGGTCTGTGTTACATTTTTACGCAACGTGGTGGGTGACAACAATATCTCGGAATGTGCCCGCACGACTGGTACCGCTTACATTGTAGCTGTTGGCGAACTCTTCCGGCAATTTTTATATTATTATTTATTATTTTATTATATTATTAAATAATAATATACTTATGTTAGACTAATTTTTAGCAAGGTTCACAGAAAATAGTGACAGTGACAATTTGTTGGTCTTATTGTGAATAATTTCAACGTTTAGAATGGAGAAATTCAATTATGTTATGGCCGATTCAATGTACTGTCAAAAATATTGAAATTGTATATATTCACTGTATTTTATTCACAGCGTTTGAAGTTCCAATTTCAATGAAATTTGGTATCCAATAATTTGATTGAATTATAATTGTTATTTTAGTGTAATTAAAATAATACTAACCATAGATTTTTAAACGAGGGGGAAGAGTTAAAAAAAATAGCAAATGCCAAATTGCCTGATCTAAAATTGAGAAATAATATAATATAATATAATTATAATTTTATGTATGTAAATGAAAATAATATATTTGTCAAGTGTCTATGGGGTGGGTTTGAACCCCCCTATCCTCCCTTACGCATGCCACTGATTATTTGATATGGTAAATTAAATATTCAATATATTTAGACTACTTTCAAGTTATTTATAGCACGGACCTGTTGTCCTGTTCCCACCATTCTGTACGGTTCGTCGGTATTGTCTTATACGTAATATAAGTTAATACAAATACTATAATATATGTAATTATTTTTTCAAAAATTAGTTAATAATTAACATACCAAATGACTTATAAGTTATAGAAAAATAAATAAATTATAGTAAGTAATATAACACACTACCAGGATACTATTTCAGTGACCTACTGAATGGCAAACCGCAAGGTATACTATAATATAAAGCACAGCAAGTTGCCTGGATTTTTTTAATGTAAACATTGTAATACATTTACAAAGTAAACCATATGGTTTAGACCTCACGATGACGAGTTTTCGATAGCCAATTGGCCACTAATAATTTATATAAAATAATACAATAATATGTGTCGTGTATTCGGGCTTCAGAATGGGCTATTGCTGCATCCTATTGGCTCTGTCTATTTACAAAATTACTACGGAATAGACGTTTAACATCATTTCATAACTTCAACAAAAGTAACAAAAAATATCGTTTTGTTTTGCAGTCCTACCTAATTAAATGTTAACTTATTATAGGAAAAATAACATACATTTTTATTATATATTATTTTTATTTTAATCGATGCAATATCCTAATAATTAACCAATTATGTATTTGTGTCATTGGCATATTATGTATTGTTCTATTATATTCATTACCTGCATATTCTAATTCAATAAGGAAATTGTGTCATTTTTCTATTAATTTTTAATTGATCGACACCATGCAAATGTCTTAATTATATGTTCTATAGACCATCACAATATAATTATTATGATAATACCTATGTAGAATTATTATTCAAATTCACAACAGGTATAATTATAATATCACTTATTATTGGGTTTTCTGTCTGTTATTGGGCAATTTGTTCATTCTTTCCAACTGTCGTGTCACTACTCACTGTAGACGTTAACTTATTCAGTCACCTGCACCTTAATTATGAATAAGAGTAAATTTATGCATAATATTTTATGTTTACATAAAAAAATGAGATATATTACATTTATCAAACATTTACATACATACCTATATAAAATGAATTGTAATTATTATTGTTCAATATTTAATACAAGATGACATTACTGGCATATACATTTATATTAAATTGCCATAAATTAGTTCAAATACTGTGCGTGATAATTGCATACATTATTCATGTAAATAACGTAGTTTTCTATCGTTAAACCGGAAATATAAAACGTAGGTAGGCACTTACAAAATATAGTCATTCAACGTGCAATGTGAATTGTTAGGTAATTGTTAGTTACCTAACATTAAACATTAGTAATTTTAATTATTTCTTTTTAAATGAGCTTTAAAAATGGTGTCCCATTAATATTGCATACCTTTAATAGTTTAATAACTTGATTTTGAAAAGTGTAACAGTATAAAATTGTAACAGTAGGTACCTACTTACAGTATAATATAAAATATTAGAGTATAATATTATACTAAAATTGGCTTCATTCAAAAACCAAATAATTTGTTTCTTATCCATGTAAAGAGTAGTTCTAGATTTAATAATAATAAAATATTTTCTTATTACTACATTATTATATTATAGTACACGGTAGGGACAGCTAATACTGTAATATACAAATTCTATTAAATATTTTAACAAACTACGTTTTTTGCATAAACAGTCATTAATTTGCAATGCATTGCTTTACCGGCCCCTTCTCTATAGATTTTTCATTAAAAACATAAAATTAAATTTGGTTGTTATGATAATGACCTATCTTTATTTAAAGTAGCATACAAATAATAACGAAATCCTATGAATTAAAAACAAGCATTTTTTTTTTGTTTAGTTGAATGAAAATTGCATTTCAATTAATACTATAAAATTCATAAATGTCATAATATAATATAATAACGGCGTTCTCTTTTTATTGCAAGTCGACAATTAATATTTTGCAGCTTTTGCAGATATACTTCGTACAGTTAATTTAATAAATCCAATGCAGCTCTCTACATTATTCTAAAATAAAATGAATACATTAATAATTATGAACAACTTAATAATTTTCAATTGTAATATTTAAAATTTAGATTCAACTTTCAATATGAACGAAATTACATTTTAAATCTCCAAAGTATTAAAAAAAAAAAAAATAAATAATAATCTCATTCGCACGCAGTAATAAAAACAAAATGTAATCTTCTGAGTTATAAAAGTTGAAATCAAAATGTTTAATATTCGTTTTCCAAATATAATATAATAATATAATGGGAAATGTAAATTTATGATACTATACCTACTATTTTTAGTCCAAATGGAAAAGAACAATAATATTCATAGAAACAGGAAATTTGATTTGAAAAAAAATTTACATTTTATAATGAAATTGACCAGGCAATCGTTTATTATTACTTTTGTAATATATTTTCTTATACAGTTTATTCGATAAGAATAAAAATATATCTCCATTTTAGTGAGATATACTTGAAATGTGTCTATATTAATTGCAATTCTCAACTACTTTATCCTAAGTGACATTAGAGTTTACAAAATGTACTATGACAACCACCATGGATGAATATCCAGTAATAGGATTCGGCGCCATTTCTGTATATACTGTATGCATGGCATTGAACCTCTCAACGGAAATGTAATAATATCTAACTCGAGTTAGCAACGCTAATAGTATAAAGTAAAACCGTCTGTCGAGGAAACTTTTTAAAGTAAATAATCAATCAATGTTTTTCAATAATTTGTTTTTAGTAAAATGCGCGTTTCAGCATTTGGATATTATTTTTCGTGAACAACAGGCCTGCAGTGAATAATGTTTACAGCACCGGAATCGGAATAATGAAATGTTAAAAATATACCTTATGTTTCCATTTTGACTTATACCCTCCCAGAGTTCGACTTGTCAAAACTCTATACAGTAATCCAAATGTCAAATTACTAAAGTTGAAAGCTGAACAATATGCAGTATATAAATAATATACTTAATTCCTAATTAAGTAAATTAATTAATTATAAGAGTTTATTTTAATTGTTGAATGCATATTTCGTCAGTTTTTAGTGCATAATTAATAGTTTTTTAGTGGATTAATTTCACATAATATGTACAAGAGTTTAAACAATACTATAATTTGAAACTGATAATAAGTAGGCAATGGTAAATCAATTGAAAATATTAATAACACGAGTTATCCACCTAAATAAATAATGTATAAACTCGTTTGATTATATCATAGATAAATTAATTAAAGTTATGGCTGGCTTATATTAATTATACTTTAGTTCGAAACTCGATTGATGTGTAATGGTTTAAACTTACTTACAAAGGGCCGTTAGAATATATAATATACAAATCAAAACAAAAAATCACACAATCATTAGTTTACATCGTGTGTAAAGTATTAGCTGAATCTAAAAAAAAATAAAATAGAAAAATAGGTTTCACTGGGCAGTGGCGTGCCCAGGAAATTTCAATGGGGGGGATATATGTTATAAATTTTTTAAAAGTATATAAAAAAAAATATATATAACATAAAACAGTAATAATTACATTGATTATGTATTTAATATAAATGCAAACATTAAATTTAACTATTATAATATAAAATTAAACTACATAATTGTATAATACATTATAAACTTATTTTTTTCATAATATTATTTACATTCTTAATATTTCAATACCAACTTACCTTCTGATCAGCTTTAGGTTTCTTTGACAAAAATGACATAATCGATCCATCACGTTTTGCCATTATAAATAAAAGAACGTAAAATTGTTAAATGTCAAATACTTAAAAAATACAATAAATAAAAATGTTTGTAAGTATGTTGTATGTAGGTATAGTGTATAGTGTATACTATTACTGCAATTGGTATTATCACAAAGTAACAATAATAGAGTATTAGCTATTAATAGAATATCACAATTATATTATGATCTACTGAGAGATAAGAACTGGTCATTGAAGTAGCTGATAATTTATATCTGATTAGTGATTGGTAACCACTGATTTACCCATAGAGTATAGACCTTATATTTTTAGTATACGTGATTAGCATGATCCATCTATAATCAATATAATCCGTATAGTGAATGTTTATAATAGCCAATGGGAAATAATTTGTAAGCAATAACTTATTACTGATAATTTTAAAAGTAATATCCATATCCATATATAAATGTTTGTATGCGTCTATGGTAATATCTAATAAGTTGAAGTTAACAAAAAAAATCCAATGGGGGGGGATATAACCCCTAACCTCCCCCCCCTTGGGCACGCCACTGTCACTGGGTGGGACCTTAAAACTACAACAGAATACTACTTTGCATAATAATAATGCAGAGGCAGACGCAGTTATGTATTAATATTATAAAACAGAATGTATGATATTATAACAAAATATAAAGCGCGATGCGGTTTGACGATACAATAGTTGATCGTCTACCAAAATATATCTATTTTTATTTTATTTATTTTTTATTGTTGTTAAGCAGTAAAAAGTCAAGTAGGATGGTACTGTAGGGTTTTTGATACGTTTGAAAACGGTTGGAGGAACACGTTTTTGTGTTTGGCAGAATTTTCTAGTGGGCACCCGTAGGTATCTGCCATGCCCGGGTGTGGGATGGTGGCCTCTCTCTCCGGACACCGTGACCGCCTGAAGAAAAATGCCACCCGTGGTCGGGATCGAACCGCGAGCGACGCCTTAGTCTTAGGAAGCCCATAAGTCTTCCTACCAACATATTATACATTTAAATCATAGTATATAGCCAGACAAAACAACAGCTATATATTATATGGTATATTGGTCAGGGAATCATGGTAGAAAAATATTTGGTTACCATCGTTAGACTTTTGCAAATTAAAAAATGCCCAGATAATGAAGCTACGAGTTAGAATAATGTTATATTTAGGTATAATAAATAATGATGATGATATAGAATAATAATAATACAAATAGTAATAATCACGGTCTAGAGTCTACATCATGGTAATAATTATAACAAGCTACGTTTATCACGTGAGATAATAGGAGGTGAACATGGCGCGAACAGGGGGCAACAAAAACATCCAATTTTTATTGGCATTTTATGTACTCTTGAAAATTATTATCATATATCTATGTTAATATGTAGGAAATAATATTTCTTGTAAGTATATTTTGATACAATTTATTTATAAAATAACGAATAAAAAGATACATATTTTATTTGAGTATATACATAAAAAATATAAAATCTCATAACACTTTTAATTTTTTTTATAATACAAACACAGCTTTTATTAAAAATAAAAAGTTTCTATTATATAATATTTGTTTTTTCTTAAATTGTTACATTTGTAGTTTTATGTTTTTATTTTACTGCAAATAAAAATGTTTTTATGTGGAATTATAAAATGTAAAATAACTTTTTTAGGGTACTAAAAAAGAATACTATATATTATTATACAAACATTGACTTTCGAATATTAAATTGATATATAATATAAGCTTCATTAATCATGTATATAATTTGAAAGTTGATTGGACGAAAAGCATATTAATTACGAATGTTTTGGATTGGTAGTTTAATTGTTTACACAATTATAAATTATATTTGTACACCATACATTTGGCTATTATATTACTATAATATGAGTCAACAAAAGCATAAACTGATTAACTAAGCTAACAAGAAAACGTATGTTTTCGTAAACGTTTCGTATTTTACTTAAGTATTTGGGTAAATAACTTTATAAATTTACTATTGTATTTCATATACAATAAAAAGAAAAAAACATTATGTAGTAAATTTGAATTATGGAAAAATATTTACAATATAGTCTTATACGTGTATTATTAATAATAAATGAGCATTCGTGAATAGCGTTGATCATTTACATTGTTTGATGGAAAATGTTTTGTACACAAACGTAATGCATTTACCTCTGGGATTTTATTAGTGCTTTTTACATGGCTATTAAATAATAAAAACCTTAATTTATGGTATATTACTTTTATTATTGCGTTTTTTGCGTTTAGAGATATTTGAACAAACATGTAAAAATATGATACGGTTCTCAGAAAAGTTCAGAAGATTAAACCCGTATTACAACCAGTATTTTGAAATTAATGTGCATTATAAATTGTTTGAATTGCTTGTGAATAGCAACCCTAATTTTTATTAAATTTCTAAAATCAATAAAGAATAATGGACATTTTAGTTTGAATTTTTTTCTAAAGCACAGGTATAATAAATTACAGTTTAATATTATATCGAATCGATAATAGTTGTATAGCAAAATGGTTATCAGTATAGAAAGAGATTACGTTTTTTTTATTGATCTAAACTATCTAAAGTACATTTTTGGCTTAAATGGTTATTAGAAATTATTTTAATGTAATGGTTGATTATTATTATGCTTATAGTATTAACAATTTTATAAGTAAATATATTAATAGTTTGCGTAAAAATAAATGATCTGTTTATTTAAGAATCATGAATGTTCGTTCTGAATTTGGTCCGATAATGTGTTGAGCTGATGAAGCTATATTAATGAAATAGCAATTCATTTATTGCTACATGACATAGCAGTAAATATTTTAGATTCTGAGCGAAACGAAGAAAGTGTTACAATTAAATGTGTTTTTATATATATTTTTTTTTTGTCTGAAGACACTATTTATGGTAGAAAAATACTTTGATTTTCTACTTCTATCTTAATTTTGAGGCAGAGGGGGTGATCAAAAGAAGTACAATCCCAGTACATTTTATAGAATTTGGGAAATACGTGGATTTTCATACAAAATCAAACTGAGTTCTTTTGTTGTTGTAATTTAAAAATAAACAATCTTGTGTGGAGTGGTGTTTCTGCTGCAGTTTAATAGTTAATATATTATGTATCTTTATTTATTAATTACTATTAATTATTAAGTTCCTAAAGTTTAATTGTTATTTTAAATTATAACATAATTTTAAAAATGTCATACAATGTTCCTCAGAAATTTTACTTATTGTAATTAAAACATATAAAAAATATTTGATTGTATTTATTATAGGCGTTTAAAGCTCACTTTTTTACAAAATAATGAAAAACTATAAACTATTTTAAAGTTAAAAACTATTTTCAAAGCTCCTAAGGCTTGACAATTAATACGAGATTCCTCATAAGTGTTTTAATTGGAAATTCAAAACAAAGTTTATCGTAAAACTACATACATTTTTATAATCGATTGGAGTTCAAAGTTAGATGATTATGTTGGCTATATTCACGCAAAAGATATTTTGTTGTAATTCAGAAAATATTAAATATTTTACCCTAGAAACATTTCAAAATTTCACAATTAAATTAATTATCATTTTATAAATTCAATCTAATTTTCAAATAATTTTGAGCTATTTAGAGGCATTTGTACGTTTTAAATTTATCTAGTTTTTTTTTCTATTAATAAATATAAAAATAAATATTGATGAATATTGTTATGCTCACAGCCAAAAAGCATGAAAATGTAATTTGAGATCCCACACACAAATTTTTCTAACAGCAATTTAATAAAATATCGAAAATATTAATGCACACTTTTTTTTAAGCACATGAATTTCAAATGTCTGAAATTTGTCAAAACCATGAACATTTTTAAACTACATATTTTGCAGTTTAAAATGTATAACATTTCCAACTAGCTAAGGCTTAAAATGTATTACAAGCACTGAAGCACATAAGTCATAAGTTTTTCTTACAATGAACAAAAAATCTCGGAAAAATAATATGTATAATTTTTATTGAAAACATTTCAATTTAAAATTTTGACGAAATTTGATATTTAAATGATTTTAGTTATTTTGTTGTAATTTAAAAAATATTATTCGCAGGGATTTTTCAAAAGAAATGTTCAAATCATCGAGATTAATTTTAATCTATTTATACGACAATTCGAGAACTTATATACACACAATTCTACGGTATTTACTTGTATGTAAAAAACAGCCAGTAAAATTATATGGAAATATAAATAATTATTAATATTCGATTTGGTTTTCGTCTAAAATATTTTTTATATAAATATAAATTACTAATAACAGTATAAATATATAATAAAATATACTGGTATGCGCTCAAGACCGTTTTCGATTATTTTTCATTATGTTCAAATTTAACACGTCCATTTCGGTGACCTGCTCATCGACGAGGTACACTCGATATCTACTCATAGACGCAAATAACGTTTGAGATTTGGGGGGCTAATAGGGCTAATAGGGCCTTACTTTGATAATATTGAATAAACTTAAAACAAAATGTAGGAAATGTTTGGGAGGGCTATGGACATTTTTGGGGGGAGGCTTAGCGCCTAAAGCCCCTCCTATTTACGCTTATGCACCTACTATATAGCAGAGCTAGTTTTTAAACAATATAAAACCTGTTTCTATATAATATTATATTTAAAGTTAAAACTCGTACATCACATTTGTATTTTCGCACTGAAATAGTGTGCCGTACACTAAGATACTAATATATGATATTATGCTATATGGTGTCTATGACGGGTTGTTTTATAATGATTAAATATTGTTTGACAAACAAACCCTTCTAAGAAAATTATATTCAAATGCTACATGTGTCTGTACACCAGCTGATCACAAACAATATCGTGACTCAAAAATATGGTCGGGTGGATGATGGCGTGTGTTTTTAAAATTATATATGTTGGGAAGGGACGTGTTTAATGGTTCGCCGGCGGAACCCTTCTTCCTGTGCGCTAAACTGTTTTTACCGAACATCTGTGCTGGAATTCGTTGTTCATTTATAGTCTTCAATGGCATAAATTATGAGAGGACCTTGCCGTCCATCGCTAAACGACTGGAAAACGGTCGATGTAATTTTGTATGGCATGATATAATATTCCGGAAATCAGTAAGACTAATTGCACGTTAATTGTTGCTCTTGTCCCATTTTCGGGCTCTGCACGCGCAAATTATTATCATCGTGGCTTCGGAATTAATCCATAGCAATATTTCCGTCGAGCTTTTATATTTGCACCCACCCTTCCTGCGTCGATGCAACATATTATATTATATACCTTTAACGCACTCACACACAGAAAAATACACGCTCACACATCATATTATATAATACACATATATGAATTTAGAATATATAGTTTATAGCCCAACCATTCATTAATTGCATTACCATATTTTATATCACACTCTTTAGTGCTCGAGTTAATAGGGTTTCGGATTCGAATTGAATTAAATATGCGCTTCAAAATTCGAGTAAAAAAGTTAATTTACACCAGTATAATAATATATCCATTGAATTTAATTGTAAGCCTGAGAGCTCACTACTATAAGCACTTGTTCTGTGTACATTTGTCACATATAAACATGCAGTCTATTTTTATGCCGTTTGTTTATCGAACACTTTACAAACCGTTGATTGAACTAATAGGTACCACCCGCCATTTATTTTCTTTGGAAAAATACGCCTCGTATGAAGTATATGTCTCTAAATGCAGAATTTTATTTAAAGTATAACAGTTAAAAAATAATAAAACTAACTACATGTCATACAAAAAAAAGATTATAATATAAAATAAATACAAGTTATTTGAAAGCGTAAATAAAAAAAATCTTGATACATGGCATTTCATTAAAATAAAAAGGTCGAACAAAATACATTAATTCGGCTTAAGTAAATAATAACACGATAAAAATAAATTAATACGTTTTTTTTATCGCATTTGCATTTGATAATATAAAACGCGATTCATTGAAACTCATTCAAATAAAATATACATGTACGTATACACTATATTATACAATAATTTTAATATTATTTTAAACATTGGCAGTTAATTGAAAATTATTATTAGAAATAGGTACAGCGTAATATTTATTAATGATAAAATACTCCAGTTAAATAATGGAGTTCTTGAATTCTCAGTATTGCGGATAACCATTATTAAAATCAGAGAGTAACCTATACTGTTACAAAATAGCTTCAAATAAATGTTAAAATATTGTTACCTTTATTCAAAAAATATATATTTTAACATTATTTATTTTGACGGATTGAACCGGAGATTGAACCACAAAAATAAACAAAATTATATACTGGTTATACTTATATACTCACTAAATAATAATATATATTATACTCCAAATAGCCTTTTAAAATTTACATCTACCTACGATGGGTACGACGGTATTTTATTAGTTTTTTGCAACAATAGCATTTTTTTTTATATCATGGGCAATGCAAATCACGAAACATAATTCAATCACATAAATATGAGTAATAACTTTTAATACTAAACTTTAAATGATTTCACAAAACAGTACCTACCCATATGATAAATTAACATAGGTATTTTAAATCTATTGATTATCAACGCCATTCGTATGATTTTGTAGGTACTGCGCAAAAAACAACTCTTAAAATAATCTCAAACGTAGATTAAATAAAAAGAAAAAATTGATTGTTATAAGAAACACCTGGACTAAAATTGACGACCAGACTAATTATATACAATTGATAAGATTCTTATCTGAAATTACTGTAAAGTTTTTTTTGTATCTATAAAGCTATGTAAGTAATCAAAACAAGTACACAAAAGTAATTAACTTATAAGTTATAACTTAGTTCTCAAAGTAAACTTAAAAAAATTATCGTCCACGATTTAATGAACTACACAATGTTTTAGAAATGTTAATAATTAACAAAATAAAAATATTTAGCATTCTCGGCGTTTTTAATCATGTTATTATGTATTACGTAAATCAGAAAATGTACACAACGTCCAATTTTATAGATTTGTATCACTGTTATTTGAAAAATATGTATAACTTAAATTATGCTGAAAAGATATGTCAATATAATATTTGTTGTAACTTTACACATTAATTAGTCGATGCATGGATTTAATAATATATTCTGCAATTGAATCTATCGTATATTTATTTAACCACCTATA
Organism: Acyrthosiphon pisum; assembly: GCF_005508785.2. Lineage (NCBI taxonomy): Eukaryota > Metazoa > Arthropoda > Insecta > Hemiptera > Aphididae > Acyrthosiphon > Acyrthosiphon pisum. The sequence goes on from NC_042495.1 coordinate 69,920,580, forward strand.
ATTTTAATTTAATACTCTGTTTTTAATAAATTTATACAATAACATTTATTTACTTAAGTAGCTAAAAAATCGGTTCCCATATATGTGCTTACACGTAACACGTCATAAATATTCTATTTCACAACATCCGTTTTAAAGATCATAATTATACATTAATATTTACGTTCAGATAATGTATGATTTGAAATGTTGCGTTTTTTATTATTTTAAGAGAAAAAATTAATCGTTAAAATGATTATAGAAAGTGTATTATAGAATTTCATACTACTTCGGTTGTACCAAATTCATATGTTTGTAATATATCTTATCCTAGTAGTGTTTAATCCATAACGATAGTTTTGGTGTGCGTGAATCTGGCAAGTCAGGATATCATTACTTAAAAACTGTATTGCCCTGTGAAATAAGACGCATACCTAACATAGGTATATCTATGAAATATATTACACCACATCGCATTGTTATATCGAATGCGTAGTTAAAATTTTTGTTCGATCTTCACTTGTTGGTAGTCGGTACACACGACCGTTTTCACATAATAATATAATCATAATGGTCCGGAGATTAACCACACACACACACACACACACACACACACACACACACACACACACACACATACATACACACACTCGCTCACTCGTCCCCTACAAGACGGCGAGAAACTATGCAGCTTATAATGCCCGGGCCACATTATTTGGTCGTTTGGAACCCTCGTACCGGTTTTTCGGGGAGATGCAAGTGGTAGGTAGTTAAAGAAAGAACAGAAAAAAAAAACACGAACCGATGATAATCGTGGATTGAAGCAGGTACCCTGCTGCTAAACGGTACGGCGGGTGGGAGTAGGTCTCGGTGGCGGACCTAGCCGAAACGGCTGTGGCGAGAGACCCATTGGCGTGTGGAGGAGTAGGAGATGAGACGGAAGGGGACGCGCGTGTAACATAGGTACCTCTCTGCCGTCGGTGATAAGCCTCCGGCATCCCGGCACATGTACGCGCGCGTTGTTTGGTCGGCACACAACACATTAGAACGCACTATATATACATACGGTATTTTTTTCTTCGTTTCGGTCGCGTCATTATAATAATCCCGAAAAGTGTCACGAGCCCGACCCAGCACACTCACATATCCGCCCGCTATATTATATAGTCGTAGTCGTAGTCTTCCGCGCGCACCGTCCAAATACGTCCTTCGCGCTCGTCTTACTGTTTAAAAAAAAAATCGAATTTCCGGTCGAATTTTATTCGTTTTTCCGTCGCGAGTGTGTGCGTCTGTGACGAGAGTTTTTCTCTCCTTATCTATCGTTCCCGTCGATTGATACCCAGATCATCCTAGCAGCAGAGGACTGCAGCGTGACCGTCGGCTGAAAACATAACGCACTCCACATATCCACCAGACTCTTCTGCAAATACGTGTGGCATTTAGATAGGAATCCACGGTTGCACAATACCTAATATTATTATAGTCGTGCCGAGTCCACAATGACGACGCGTCATAAGTTTCTACTATTGGCGGCAACGCTTTTGGCCTTTTACGGTACCGCTGGAGCTCAATCACGCGGCGCCGCCGGGCCAGTCGGCCGGAGCATTTGCGACACTTGCGCGTGCACTCCCGACAACGTCACTCCCGTCACGGTCAACTGCACATGTACGAAGACAAAAGTAAGAAAACACTACTGTTTTGATATTATTGTTATTATTATTATGCAATAAGTTTATGATGAAGGAATGAAATGAAAAAAAACGACCCTGTCACGCGTTTAGCGGGGTGGCTACTAAAAAACCTGTTTCAAGACGACAGTGCGTATAAAAAATATATATACGTATATATATATACGATGCCTCCGCGTTTCCACTGCTTTTGACGCCCAGACGTCGCGTTATGAGAGGAGATGGTTATTTTTTTGTTTTTTTTCCTCCCCGACATTCCACGCACGTTTCTCACGAATCTCTCGACAAGTTGCTGGAATGTTCTGACTTGGACGAATTGGTGGTCCGTGTCGTATAGATGTATAGGAAAGGGACGACCCTCGTTGATCATCCGATCGTTTACACTTTACGACCACGAGAGTTTGTCGATCGTACACGGCGATTGTTTTATCGAGTTGTTTATCGACTTTCGAGCTGAGGAATTTCAGCGGAAACCTTTTTTTATATTATAAATTAACGAAGAAATTATTAGTCAACAAATATACTATACCTACGGCTAGTCGTTAAATTTATTTAATTTGTTAAATTTTTGTTTTATAAACTTTTTATTTTTGCATGTTTGGGTATATATTTTACCATGCAAACAATTCAACTCGAGTCATAGTGGTGTTTTTCTTGGTAAATTAAATAGGACTTATGGGAGTTTTAAAGTTTTCAGTACGATCTCTCTCCTGGGAAACATTATAGTAGATACGTAAAAGTGCCGGCCTAACCATTATGATGTATAACACTTTTGTAATTTCATTTCAAAAATCACCTGCCCATTACTTATTTAAAGTTTTCATCCATTAGCATTTAATATTTCTCATAGTGACATATGTTTTAGCTGTGGAAGTACTCACAGTTAAAATTAAATAGTTTATTCATGTGTTTATGGGTTTGCATGATATAACAAATTAATAAAATGTGTTATTTATTGAAAAACTACTGACACGAAAAATATAATTACATAATATTATAATCAATTTTATTAATTATTGTGGACTTTGATTATATTTAAATGGATAGTTTAATATTGATTTTTACAAATTAATTTCTAAACGTTTATTGATACTTGAGCATCATTATACCAATAGCCACATAGGTACAATATTATACACATAACTACACCTAGTATACTCATTTTATATAACTATTACCATACCAATTTGTATTATTCGTTCAAAGTAAATACCTTTTGTTGATGAATAATTATAACTGAAATAATTGATGTTACATTAATTTCATCTAGTACAGATATTTCATTATTTGATCAGTACAGAATAAAACTATTGTATTTGGCATTTTATAATCATTTTAAAACTAATAAACTCTTATAGTAAATAGAACAGTCAGAAAAAACGATGTGGACTTTGTTTATACTGACTAATAAATTAACTCCAGAATGCAGAAATGTTTGACATTATCGCTTACTGTAGTAACTATAGAAATGATTAAGGACTATAGTGCAGACTGCAGACTATGAGACAGCAGCAAACACAGCTATAATTGCATGTTTGTTATTTATTTTATAGTTGTCTAAATACGTACGTGATCAATTGAGTATTATTTTATGAAATTAAATGTTTAATTGAAGAGATAATATTGGTCAATATTGAAATTTACCTTTTTTGAATTTTTTTAGATTTAACACACTAAAATGACTATTACACTCATCCATCATTATTATGATCTAGGTATTGAAAATAATAGAAGATCGACAATAATCACTTATCATTGTAGAAAATATAAATAGTTTTGAATGGTTCCTCAATTAATTTAATTTCAATAACCAGTATTAATTAAAAATAAAAATATTACCAATATAAATTAATATTATTTGATTATTAAGTATTACAAGTAAACGTATTGTATTTGCAATAAGATAAATTTGGTCTACACTTTATTAAAATAATAAAATATAAAAACATTTATAAAGTGACTTGATATTTCATAGGTACACTTTAACTTCGTGGTCAAGATATCCATACTTTTGCACACGCTGAAGTATCTACCTATGGTAAATCTAAAACCGTGGTTGCAGTAAATTAGTTGTTATAATTAAATTTCAAAAATACAATGGAGAAGATTTAATCTTGATTTTTTTTTTAGAGCTTTGATACAGTATATTTTTAATAATAAACCAGCCTTTTATATTAACAACTATACTTAGAACTAACTAAATTACTTTACTTCAGCTTTAAACCATGACGAGAAGGGTTCGGGCTTATTCGAATGGTTTTAATTATTTATTTTGACATTTATGTTTTCAGTGCATTTAGTACAAATAAAACACGCAGTATCTAAATACATTTTATTAACTTACTGCGTGAAACTAGACGTATACATTAGACATATTTATTTGTATATTATATTCCATTTAAAACTATTTACCTAATATGTTATTACAATAATTTTATAAATGTATATATATTTTTTTTTAAATAAAATTATTTTGTCTTAGACGTGACATTATATTTTAATCTTTTAACTAGATTAATCAGTTAGGTAAGGGCGTAAGGTCATTAAAAACAACATTTTTTTCATACACGTTTTAATGTTTTTAATATTTATAAACTAAGCATTTTACATGGGAATATTTTTAAACATTTACCTTTTACTAAAAATCAATTAACAGTTTTAATTAATTCTGATTAAAATTATTTGTATTATAGTTTCATATTTTCTATGACTTCAATGTTATATAATATATATTATATTTTGTTTATCATTCGACAATGCAAATATCAAAAAGCTTATTAAAATACGAGTTTATCTTGAATTTTCTTATCATAAATAAGTATGTATAAATGGAAAATCAGAATCAATAACGAGCATGCCAACATCCTGGTTTCTAATCATAATAATATGTTTAAGAGCATAATATTATTTTATAAATTAAATGTTGAATAAAATAGTACCTATATTATGATAGATTTAAATAAAACTGAATGTTAATAACATATTATTAAAGACAAATCGATATATTTATGCATATATTATATGAAGCCAAAACGTAATAAATATTATAATAATGATTTGTGTAAATCAGCAACTATTGTTGTGACGATAGTCGGGACAGACATGCAGATATTGTTGAGGATATACTTGGTATGTAATATAATGTATTGTATACCTATAGTATGTACTATGTACATTTGCCATATTATAACTGAATATATATAATATTCTGAAAATTATGATACAGGAGCTATTTTAAATAATCAGCAATCTATAATATACTAACGTACTGATAATATTGTGCATTAATTTGTTCATAATTTAGTTTATTATCATTATTCTAAAAAGACCATTGACTTCCGAGTGCATATAATCTGTCTTCCGGTTTGCAGTTATCGACGTTAACAATACGCGTTTCGTGAAATTACATATTATATTATTTACTACACAGATCAGTTAATAAAATGCTTTTGAATTATTGATCGATCTTAGTGCATTAGAAACTACAGTATTATATTATCATGCTTATGTGAAAACTAAAAGATGGTGTTTGATTTGAGGTCCAAAATTTACAAGATCGTTTAAAGGTCTCGTTGCATAATTCCGGAGCCATACCATGTCGGTCGTTACCTATTGTTGCATTATCAATCTTACGACTGTTTTTTTTATTTATTTTGTGTTGTGTCAATGGTCCTTGAATAGTTGTAATATTGGTAGACGCTCAGTGTTAATTACTTAAAAAATATAAATTATATAATATAATTTACAAAGAAAACAATAAAAATAAATATTTAAAAATTAAATACAATTGGTTCATGGTTGTATAATAAAAAAAATAATTTATATAGAGAATATAATAATAGTAAAACAACGAATACAAATTAAAAATCCATTTATAGTATTACCATCAGAAGTTTAATCTATATTAATAATAAATGCTCTAAAAAATATGCATTCGCGGACCAATAACATTTAAATATTATGGTGACCGAAAAAATGAATATTTATTTTGTTTTTAGATATAAAAATGTATTCAATATGCTATATGATGCATAGTATTTAAATAAATCGTGTACCTAGGTACATTCAAATAATATTTTGTTTCTGGCAGTTTTCTGTAATATTGTATTTTTTTTCGAACAAAAACTATACTATACAATGTGTAAACACTGAAATATACTTTAAAATTGCTGAACTACGATAAAAAAAAAATATATAATAATAATAATCCTAAAATACACCATGAAACCTAAAATTCGTATTTATATTTGAAGATCCGACAAATAATAATATATAGGTATATAGGTAGGTAGTCGTCGTCTCAGAATGAAAAGGTTCTAACGTAATTTTTGTAATTGTTCAGGAGAACGTTTTTAAGTTAGCCCGTACCTATCATTCACGTATGAATTAGAACCTTTTCATTCTCTGTATCTCATTGAATAATCAACGGATCGATACGATTTCAGGATTGAATTATACAACAAAAAATATTTAATAATAATATGCAAAAAAACCATTTTTCAAAAAAATTGATTTAGAACCTTTTCATTCTGAGACGACGTAGTGACTTTTACTTAACTAAATTTACTTTATTATCGGCTATCCTACATATTTTAGTCAAAACTAAAATAGTTATTTATGTCAAAATAATTAAACGTATTATTAATTTATAGTATTATTCTAGGGTCCAAACTCAGAGATTATAATGTTAGTTTAAATAAGTAATTAATTGAGATGTCATACAAATAACTACCATGTACTATTGATAAAATACTTCGGCTTATTATTATTATTTTATATACAATTTATTATAAATCAAATCGAAACGCAAAATGTGTTATATAATAGAAATTTGTTAGTTATTGATTTTATGTAGGTATACCGCTTACCACCAGTGTTTAAAAATAATAGTAATTAAAAAGTTTGATGAAATAATAAATTCGCTTATTCTTCAATCATTCAAATAATTTAACAATTTAAATACAATTAACAATTTTCATTCATTTGTATATTATAATTAATGACTTTACTAATACGTGCAATTATACACTAATTCGCAGAACCAACTATACATATATTAATATTCATTAGATCAATGTTTTCCTAAAGATTTGAATCTAATCTAAATTAATGTTGTTACGAAATTTGTTTGGGTTCTTTGAATTTGATAACAGCATATATACTCTCGTCTCGTATATTCATGTAATTGTTTTAGGTTCTTCAACAGAAAGCGTCTTATCTTTAAGAGCTAACAACATTAAAGTTTATGACCTTTTATAATGAAAAGTTACTAATTATTTCCATTAAAATAACGTAAGATTTAATTAGAAACGAAGGAATATTTCTAAACAAAGTTTTAGTTTAATTTGAGCTTTACAATATTTTTTTTAATTTAGTTTGACTGTTGTTTAACATGTCAAGTTGTATACATGAACTGCACGTAAACAAGCAGTTTCAAGAAATTGTTGATTTAATATTAAATGGAGTGTGAAATAATGATCATAATAATATTTGACTGTCAATAATATAAGATGACAAGTAGTGTGTATTTTACCGAAATCCTTCGTCAAATTGTTATATTGAACTTATATGATTAATAGATTACGGCAACATAAAATGTCGTTCGAATTTTATGATAGATAATCAACGCGGATTGTTGGAAATATTAATGAATACCAAAATAATAATAAAAATAACTCTAGATCTTTAAACCGTTAATCATTTTAGTGTCTCATCCGTTTAGTATTTTATTTTTACGTTTCATTTGATTTATTGTTATTAAAAAACGGTTTGGTCCGTTACCTACCATTGTACACATACAAATCACTAGACTCTTGTGTGCTTAATGTATTGAATAAAGAAAACCGGATTGCCAGCAACAGACACATTAAAATATTAAAAGAAACATTTTTCATCTTGCGTCAAGGGTGTAGATAAAAACCGTTTCTTTGTGAACAACTGTCCAGATAAAATGATAAGCATAAAATTAGCCTTGAAATTATGATTGCAGTATTTGAAAGAGGCTAGGTTTATATATAATAAAAAAGATTTGTCAAACAGTAAAATATAAGTTATAAATAAACTCATTTGATTTCGGAAAATTAAAAATAACTTTTAAGATCACACAGATTAAAATTAATATTAGTATATAATAGTTTCAGTTATACAAATATACAATACCTACGAATTTTTCTAAATTCGGTATTATTGTACATTGTGTGTGTGTGTGTGTTTTTGAAATTGAATTTGAATTGAAAAACAATTATACTGTTAACATTAGGTTACTATTATAAGTACCTATGTTTTTATTTCAAGGATCAAATAATAGGTAATACATTTCTATCTACATACTATGGATACAATGGTAAAGTTTTTAAGCGTTTTCATCCTGTTTCTTTTTGCTTTAACTATCAATTTATTAAATTAAATTGTATATATTATAGTGAATATACAAACTAAAAATAGACAAGCTGTACATAACGTGACTATTCCACCAATGTTAAACTTGTTTTTACAAACCTATAGTAGTACCTATGTATACGTTACAATATGTATAATTAGTAATTACCAACTACCAGAGCTCAAAAACAGTTATTATGAAAACCATTTAAAATCTAGGTTTTTTATTTTCAACATCATAAAAGCAGCTGAAACCAGAAACTTTCAAACTAGGATTAAAAATTAGAAGTTGAAAACTAAAAATTAAAAAAATTAAAACAGAATGTGTGTCACATGGGACCCTCGGAATATGTGAAAACATAATATATATGAGCTTAGAAATATTGATTTATTATGTTGAATTTGAAGTAAATATTCTTAATTTAAAATAAGTGCTTTCATATTATTTGTAGGATAGGGTTGAAAATGTTTAAGAATTATATTTGTTCAAATTTTATTTTTCACAAAGAGATAACTTTTAATAGACTAAAATATTTACACAATAAATAGGTAGGTACACTACGTACATATTTACACGCATATATATAGAAGTGACGGACAAATTGAACTAGAAAATTAGCACGGCATGAATTCCGATCTCGCCTTACCTCCAAGGTTGACGCCCAGTCCGACGTCCAAATTAGACTGTTAGTGGCAAAAGAATTTTCAGTGTTTTTCGAAAAATTTGAAACACCAGTAGAACTTCAGATATAAAAATCGCATCTCCTTTTAATAATTTAATAGGTATCGAGTATTACGCTAAAACGATAACGCTCGAAAATGTTCACTCCCCAACGTCATAAAATACCGTAACCGTAACTGTTAAAATTTGAAACAATTTTGAGCCATCTAATTGTCCTGCCTACTATAAAATAAAACGCTAACAACAGTCACTGAATGAATGATCTGTGTGCCCCCCCCCCCCCTTACAAGGAAGAACCTGCAAATATTATTGGTGACAATAGGATGTACCTTGTCTTACCTTGACGCACCGCTATCGGGAGACGGGTGACTCGTCGCGTTTTAGCGGAAATGTTAAGGATCGCAATGAAACGTGCGTTCATCAGATATTTCGGTGCACACTATATTATATTGAGACAAACGACAACGACGACGTTAAAAAGGTTCAAATCGAACGGCACGACGGACACTGAGACAAATGGCCTGGCGACGGCCGAATTTTCCGGCACTGCAAATATCGCGGTCACCCGTTCGTACTGAAGTGGACCGCGGTCACTGATTTTTTACTGCGGTCGAGGTGACAGAATGTTTTGTATCATGGACGCGGTGACCGCTGTCTATCGTACGGTTATCCGCTGGGTAACCGCGATATTTTCCGTTTGCCAGTCTGAAATGGAAAACGACTACGGTGGTCGACTGCAATTTTGCGTTATACACGCTGCTGTCCGGTTTTCAACGATTCTCGATCAAATCGTTTTCGTGATGTCGTTCGCATATATTATTTTCATATTCATAAACAATTGTAGTTATTTCATTATAATACATATTGTATTACATATGTAGCTTATACCTACGCTTATCTAAATGGTAATTGAAAATCAAAAACGTTTAGTTCATATTTTTAAGATGTATATTAGGTAGGTCAGTAGGTATAGGTTCTATAATAGTGTGTGGTTGCCAAGAACAAACTATATGGTTTTTTTCTAAGGGACGTGCGTAAAACAGTGGCGTGTTAAGGAATTTTTCATGGAGGGGGTTTTTCCTGGAGGAACTAATTTTCCTAACACATTTAAGGGGGAGGCTCCGCTACAGAATATTAATATATATATTAGATGTTTAGATATTTTGGCCCATAAGGGGTAGGGGGTCTGGACCCCATGGACTCCTCCCCCCCCCCGTAAATACGCCACTGGCGTAAAAACATTCCTACTACTGCTGAATAAGTAAGTGGTAGACAAATCGTTAAAATTAAAAAGAAAATTTACATTTATAATTTAATTATAATAAATAAGTAAACGATTTTGAAATAAAGTGTATTCATTTATTATGTTCAAGTATTTTTAGAAAATTATAAATACCTACCTTATAACATCTATTTTTTGTAAATAGGGTATGTTTAATTCCACAGACCTGAATAAGTTATGTATACATTCATGGCCGTACCTGTAGGGGGGAGGTAAGGGGTTTAGCCCCCCTAAATGTTGTTCTGATTACAGACTAAGATTTATGTATTTAATTTTAGTATACAAATGTACAATATTAGAAAAAGCTAAATTTTTTTAAAGAAGTTACGTTTTATTTAATGATAGATAATCTTAATATTGTTCGTATTTCTTTATAATTACGTTCAAAATAATTTCAATAGTTTTTTTGTAAGTATAACTACGTTACTATAACGTTTTTGATCGCCATTACCGTAACCCAACTTATTATACACATTTAATTGATGATACGAAATTATTATTATCAATGTACCTATAACCTCGTTTTACCATTGAACGGTGATTTAACTAAGGTTGTATTAATTGCGAGTGTCCGTTTGATCCACAGCTGCTGATCGTCCGGGAACAGGACACCGCGATCCTGTCGTCCGTCAGGGATTTGACACTGGCCAGTTGCGGCTTCGTGTCGCTGCCGTCGTCCGGGCTGTCGAGCTCGACATCGCTGGCCCGCGTCACGGTGCGTGACATGAAACTGTTCCATTACACGGCCGGCTTGTTCCCGGCACTAGAGAGCCTGTCCGTCGAGGACGTCGGCGAGCTGGTTCTCGATGGTTTCGGGCCAGCCAACCGGACGCTCCGTCACCTGACGCTCCGCCGCACCACCGTACTCAGGCTGGTCAAGGGCACTGTGACGGCAGCCGCACCGCTGCGCCGGGTCCTGTTCGACCGGGTGGACGTGGACGAGATCGAATCTGGAGCGCTGGACATGTCGTTCGTCAGCGACAGTGACAACGGCCAACAGGCGGCCGCCGACGGGTTCACAGTCGTTGATTCTACGGTAATTATTCCATTCAGTTATGAATAAGTATTAATATAAAAATCATTAAAAAATATTTTTGTCTTTACTGTGAACTTACTATTTTTTTATTATTATCATATGATGAAATAAACGAACGGGAATTATAATGTGCATCTCTACGTACGCCGCTCGCCCTCTCCAAAATTATGTCTTTAGATCTCACTTAAAAAATAAAATAACTAGTTCACATTAAGAGACTTATAAACACCTAATATAAAAATGAGATGAAGAAAAACAATATTGTCAAGAGCATTTTAGATCGTTTTCACATGACTCACTTATTATAGTAGGTATACATATATATACATATATTACTTGTCTAATGTGTACATGTGGTTATGATAACGCCTGAAAAAAAATTGTATCAATTACTATTTATTTCAATTGCGATTTTCCAAATTAAAAAAAAACATGTAGATAAAGGATTATGAGTTGGCGTAATAAATGATAATAATATGAAACAGCAAAATTCAAGATAAAAAAAACTCTTGAATTTTACTAGTTTTAATGCTAGGATTTACTAATCATATACTTAGCAAAGGCTGACAACAAGATTTTCCGTGGATTTAGGCATCTAAATAGGTACTAAAAAAACGTTTTACACAAGTACACAACCTAGAATCTACAATAATTATTATGCTAGCTAAAGCTATATAAATCAGATATATTATAGCTGAAAACTTATACAAATCAAAATATAATAACTGTTATTAGCAATCAGATATCGCGATACTATAATATTATACTACAGCTGGACATTTTTTCAGTATCAGGCACAACGTATAGGTGCTCTACTAACAATAGGAATTACTGTCATTAAATTATTATTTTGGTGTTTGACTATTTTAAATGTATTATTTTAACGTCACTATCGATCAACAATTTGATGAGTGTTGAAATGAAAAAAAAAGATGTCATAATTATTGCTTTTTAGTATTAATTCCATGAAATTATGTAAGGTGTCATAATAGTTATGTTTTTTGCACTCATAAAAAATAATTTTATTTTAGTAGGTCCCAATATTTTTTTTATCTTTTATTAATTTAGATATGTAGGTAACATAGTCTATCAGTGATTAAATGAAAATAATAAAGTTTTAAGCTTGGTAAAAAAATTTCTTTAAAAAAAATATATTATGTAACAACCATATAACAATTGATAGTTTTTGTGATCAAATTGAAATTGTTGACAAATGTGCCACGTTCTGTGATATACGCAATTTTCATTTTAAATATTTTTTATCGTTTAAATAGTTCCATTCTATAAAAATTACAATAGTAATTTATATTGATAATATTAGAACTCTTATAAATTTATAAATTTCTATATTAATTTAATCTTTATGGTACCTATATATTGGTTTTATGGAGGAAACAGTTTTCAAAACAACATAATTTTATAATTTATTTGTGTTTTAGTAATAAATATTAATTATTGTTTACAACATTCATATAACATTTTAAAATAATTGAAACGAGTTTTATATTTTAGAATAATAAAAAAATATTACGTTAACTTTACTGATATTGAAAAATAACAATAAAAATAAATTGAAAATGTTCTATAGGGAGGGACATGGAATACTACAATACGGTTATTATCGTACATAGTGAATATTAATATTCAGCATTTCTTTAGTACCAATTATACCTATCTATGAAACATATTTCATTTACATTTAAAACACGTCGCTTCTCCGACATTTGCCAACTTTTCGGTACTACACACACGATAAATTAAAACCACAGCCTACAATCTACATACACATAACGTGGGTACATATATAATGTATATTATATATATTTAGTATATATACCTATATTATATGGTTGGTCAGTTGGTGGAAGTAACAAAAAATCATATATTCGATAAAAATGATGTACCTACTATTATAATTGCATCGACAAACTGGATCTGCAAACTGCAGGGATAAAGTTCGATAATTTTAGTTTCTTAGTAGAGCACTAGATGTATAAATTTACTTCACATACTTTTTTTATTTTTGTGTTTGTCATCACATTGTAGGGGCAGTAAAAATGCTGTGATATTCAACTATAAAGAGGGTTTCTGATAACAAATTGGATCTAGTATTGATACTTCGGGGGGTCAAGAGTAAAAAATTCCTAACACTTTTCAAGAAATCAGGATATACAAACAAAAATGAAAAATATAATTCGGCATAGGACTGTTTTGGCGTAGGGCCATTTCAAGAAATTGCCAGAAAGTTTATTGTATAATTGTATAATTAGCTAACTTATACTTAAAATGAAATACAAATGTCATTAAAATAAGGAGAATGCTATTAAAATTATAAATACAAATATTAAGTTCAAATTAGCTAACCTATAGTTAACAGTTAAATTTATAAAAGCCACGCCGAGATGGCTACGCCAAAATTTCTGGATCCGCAATATTATAACAACATAGGCTAACTTCGTTCACAATCGTTTTTAGTATGCAATAATATTTATCAGTTATCACTGAAGTCAAATTTAACACATACATTACAGTGGATATCCTGAATGAAGAGGTACACTTTACACCTGTTATAATTATACTGAAGAGCAGTTATCTATTTCCGTCCTTTTTTTTATTTGAAACCTGAAACGACAATAAACATAAGCTTGACTGAACTAAAAAAATTATAATATTTCAAAAACTCATATTCGTGTACAATATACTTAACGACTTCAATAACAATTGAACGCAAAAATCTCATCTGAGGTATTACCTATTGCACTATGCCTGCATTGTTTTACAACAATATCACCATAATTTAATTACTGTTGTCAATATTATTTTACTAACGTATAACAGTGATTACTACTTATCGATTTTTATATAATTAAAACGTTGCTAAACCATAAAATATATCCAACATGGAAACAGCTATAATAACACACCAATGGTTATTAATTACAAAATCTGTATCGTATTTGCATTATGTAATTACAATTATAATAAGAGACTTGCTTTATTAAAGTGGAAGAGGAATTCAAAACACTTTTTTTATTTTATTGAAAACACGTTTTATTTGTTTTTGAACATTTCGCTGTAATTCAGTTTTTGTTATTGATTCAATATGGTACTAAAAACAAAATGTAAATTTAATTAATAATTCCAGCCAAGAATAAAGAAAAAAAAACCAGTAGTTATTAATTTAATTTCCTTCAACAGTATGATATTGATAGTTTTTAAATTAATGGATTTTATCGAAAAGTTTAAATATTGAAATATATGAGTTCGTATATTAAATTGAGCACTAAATTTAATTTGGAATGCATTTTGACATAAGTAATCAAACTTCGAAGAAAAATGACGTATGACTCATTGGTTGTATTGATTTGTTTGGCTATCATTTTATTTAATTTGCGAGTTTCCTCTTTAAATATCTTAGGATTTGTTTAAATAAAATTATAGTTTATACCGATATACGTAGACGTGAACAAATCGTATTAATTAAATTTAATCTTACTCGCAATGACGAATGCTTCATTTTCGTAATAATTTTAATCTTTGGAATCTATTTGAGTTTTAAAATCAATCTCAAAACTAATATTGTTTAAGAATAATCAATTTAAAATGATATAATATAATAAAGAACGCTCCAGAAAAACGTACCAATAACTAATAATTAATAAGTATACCTAATATATTTTCAAAGTATTTTGTCTTTTCAAAACACTTTTTTTTGTTTATATAATATAATAATTTATGATTTATTTATGTTATATAAATTGAATCTCATTAAACAATTATTTAAGAAAGCAGGCATTTATCGCATGTTGTGTAACTATAGGGAAGTCATTGTGTGGGTTCCTTTAGGGTTGAGTGGTTATAAAAGCAAGTGTGTTTTCAATTTATTGTATTAAAAATATGAAAAATCGAATTATTATATTCGTAATACGATTCTGAGTAAAATTCGTGGACTATATTTAATAAGTTGTATGCGATTAAAAAAAAAGCAGGTAAGTGGATGTCCTTCTGCTGTACAGTAGATTACAAGTGGGTCATTGTATAATGGTTGTATTAAATTTGAATTCAATGATAAAATATCATTGTATAAGAAAAACGATTCTGAGCGGAGACGGTTTGTCAGTCTGGATATTTTATATTGTTATTATTTATTTTATCATGTAGGTAATCAAGTTGAACTAATATTAAAATATTACAATTTTTTATTCGTTTCTATGGTGATAAACAAAGCGTTAGAAATTAAAATCCCATTTTTACCTTTTTTTCGTAATTTTTCGGTGGTTTTTCCAGTGGCATTAAATAACTATTGAGAAAATCGAAAAACGACCTCTTTAAAGTACCATCTTGATCCAATTTGCTAAAAGATAAGGTACTATATGTTGAAATCAAAACACTCCTTCTGGAAGAAATTTTGTATACAGGATATAAAAATAAAAAAAAATAAAAAAATAAACACCATTATTGTAAAAACAATAGCTCCCTCGCTCCGCTCAGAATCTAAAAAAATGGTCTGGTGAGTTCGAAATATTATAGTATAAAATAATATTATTGTGATTTAAAAATTAATATTTCAACATTTTAACAATTTATGAAATATAAATTCTTTTGTATTAAGATTAAAAAATAAAATGAAATCTAAATTAAAATTAAAATTTTGATGTAGGTACTTTACATTTAATTGAATTTTACATGAAATCTTAAGTATAATTTCGCAAGTATGTATAATTGTCCAACATACTTACAATCTAATAATTATAAACAACAATTTATTTATTTTTGTAATATCATTCTTAAAAATATTAGAACTCGTCCATTACCATCATACGTAGGTATACAATATACACATTTGAATATTTTAAAATTATACTCTACGTCAGACGTTTATTGAAAACTAAAAATAATTTTAGAATTATAGAATTATGATAAAAAAAAAAATCACTGAAGTGCATATTATGATACAAATTATATGTACCGATAGGTACAATACACACAAAGCCACAAAGGTACAATACACTTTATGAATAATGCATCGATATAGGTAAGGTCGAACTAGACCACACACAGTGACATTGACAATGTAAAGACAACTGTTACAAATGATAACGCGACATTAAAATAATATATAAAAGTGTTTGTCGTTAAGATGTTGTACCCCCTTTGTTTTTTTCAGCTAACAAACGCGTTATAATAAAATATTTCAGCCTAAGTAGGTAATTTATTTTAACAAGAAGTTTTCAACAGACAAGTTCACGAGAAAAGTGTGGAAAGTTTGACGAACAAAACAATCTTAATAAAATGCAAAATTTAAGAAGTAAAAAGTTTTTTCTTTTTACTATAAAATTGAATGTCTAACTTTGAACGTTAAATGCTACTATGCTAACGAATTTTCTCGAAATCCATCAAATAAAATCACAAAAATAGTTATTTAATAGAAAAATAATGTGTTTAGATGTTATTTGAAAACTTTACTTACAATATACGACATACGTGTTGTAACTTGTAAGTGTAGTAAAATTCGGAATACATTAGAGCTCTAAGATGGCAGTTTAGTATAATGTTATCCACAGTAGAACTGTTTAATAAAACAGTTTATACAAAATATTCTGATATTATAATATCACTATCTTTGTCAAGTAATGAGTAAAGTCGATCTAATGATTTATTTACTAAGTATTGAATTTGTGTATTGGATTTCAAAAATAATAGTATTCAAATAAATTAGAAAGAAAATGTTTTAAAAAAAAAAAATAGCTTTTGAGAACATCATAATATTTTTTGCGGTTTTCCACAAAAGTAATGTACATATATATATATTTCCCAGAATATAAACGTGAAAAAGAATGATTATACATTAGTATATGTTGTGGGTGTACGTGTTTTCGTATTTCACAGAGTTTTTTTTCTCAATACGAGAGTACATTGTAACTGAATTTTTCACAATGACCTTAAATTGTTTAATAATGACTATTCATTATGATACATAAATGGGTCGCGTTGCTGGACAATCCATTGTTTAAAAGACGGCACACAATACTATATATTTGTCCACCTTATTTTTACCTTTACGTCTATTATATGACGGAGAGGTCAACGAATTCTAATATAGGACACTATAAAACGATAGGTTATGCATGTATTGTTTTAATTATCAACGATTTACGCGCGTGACGTTCCATATTACACATGTCTACCACTATTGTTTTTGAAATGTCAATGGTCTGTATTATTATTTTCAAACGGTAGGTACCACGGTGGCCGGTACGTGTATAATAATGATGAAAACGGCAATATTATTTGGCGTACACGTAGATAATATGAGAATATAAAAATTCAATTGATATATAGTGATATAGGTACTTAGTGATAATGATAGATGATAGTGATATAGTGTCTCAAGACGGACCAAGCCATTAGAACTAAATTATATTATTATGTTAAACAAATCATTGCAACTTTCAGTATTTGGATGACAATCAAAATGAAACCACGTTCGAGTAAAACGTGTTAACTAAATATTAGCCAAGAATAATCAAAAAAATGATTATCGTCCGACATTTGAAGAAAAGAACCTATTACAACATACATGTTACTATATACAATATTATGTACATCGTGAAATGAGAGTACACGCGCTTATTTCTGCGTCAGTGGGTCTTTTAGGGCTCGAATGCATTATACATGCAGGGGGTCTTCCAGGGAACTTATAAAGATGAAAGAATATTATTTTATTACTACCAAAGTAAACGGCAGATTTTATTTTATTTTTTACTTTCTTTTTTGTTGAATTCAATAGCACTCCAAAGGAAATAAACTCCCTAAACAAACTTTTAATACTTTCCTATAAATTACTACAACGTGTATTGTTTAATTTCATTTTTACATCTGTATATGAGATATATTTAGTTGAATAAAAACCTTTTAATATTCTGGATAAGGTCTCGGTTCGTGTAACTTACTTTGTATACTTATTTAAATATGGTTTCAAACACTGCTTCTTCTTTTTTTTATAAAGTATTTTCTTTTAGGATGTGCGCTTTGAATAACCGTTAGGTATCATACTCCTGAGTGTACTGTTAATATTATACTACTATGCTTTTTAATATTAACATTATTAATAATGTATGATGCAAAAATAATTCCTATACATTGTATCAAATTCGAAGACAATTACTTAAAACGCTTCAAACACGTTTATTCATTTTGAAACGCACTTTTTAATCTAGAGTAATATGTACCTATTCGGATTCTTACGTTCGGTGAACTTCAGAAAGATACTGTAGTATGTCCGTGTAGTACCTATTATATGTATAATATTTTTAAACTGTTAACCGATTGTAAATCGCTGTAAGGTTATCAGATCAAATATTAATTTTAGTTTTTGTTGTATTGGTGTTAATAAATAATGTTACATTTAAATAAAATAATATTCGGTTGGTATTCAGTATGCATGACTATTGTCACCACTCGTGATTAATAATCAACATATCTATTATTTTACATGTCGTTATGCGTTTGAGACATTGTCGTAGTAAGTGTATATTTGATATCATTGTATGGCATGTAAAGTGTATCTACACCTACCCATAACGACACGGAAGATATACATGGGTAGGTTAGGTATACATACAAAATACCTTTGGAATACATAATTTTCTTGTATAATAATTAAACTATAGTATTGAATGAATTCAAATAACACGTCGTGAATGTAAAATTTCTAACGTTTATGGGCAAAACGTGAGAATATCCGTTTCGTGTATAGATTCATTGATTTCCGTCCAAGATAAAGGAAAAATAAACTTTGGAAAAAAAAGTAATTGCCTAAATTACAGAAAATAGTAACAATAAGAACAAACATTTACTAGAATAAAAGCGTTTACTCTCTAGATGGTTGAAAATTTGAAATACAATTATTATTCAGTTGGTCGAGCAAATTAATATTCTTATAAGCGTAGGTATCGATTATAAATCAATTGATCAGTATTACGTAATATATTATTGGATTCGATTGGATTAATATATTTTGTGTGACGCTACATATTATGCGCAACACTAATTGTTTCAAGTTACTTCTCAAATGTTATTCTAGTTTGATTTTTTTTTTAGTTTTAAGAAACATATTTTTATACTTTCTAAGACATAAACAATGACTTATCTTAAAATATTTGTTTTCTATCTTCATGAGTTTTATTGTTCTGTTGTTTTATTGTAAAAACATAATATTATGCCATAACAATAATGTACTCATTGTGCACTGATTGGAAAATACAACATTTTTAGGAGAAAACAATATCTTATTCTAAAATCAATAAATTTGTTCACCCATCCTAAGAAGGCCATTTTATATAGATACCTTCAAAATGTTTTTATCTATATTATTCCAGACATTTTGTATTCATCAACATTGTGTTGTTAAAAAGTTTCAAAAACTGGCTCTCCTCTATAATAATAAATTTAAAGAATGAAACATTCATTGTGTAGGCCTAATGTAATCACCGGAAGATCATTCATCCGCCTAATGTTTTTTATGTAAAAGAAAAATACAAGCAATAAGATGCGCAGTTGGAATGTGTAATATAATACAATATAATATAATGAAACTACTATCGTAATAAAATACTATTTTAGAAACATTAAATTTTATAATCTGAGGACATTAATAATATACAATAATAGACAATAGTTATGAGATTTGTATATAACATGATAGCTGCTAGGTAAAATTATTAATTCATTTTAAATAGTTGCCACCATAATAGTGACTATTGGGTTAAATTATAATACATTTTATTTATTTATAAAACACATTGCAAATTGCAATATTATTTGGGATGTATGCAATCCTCAGTTTTTATAATATAAATTTTCCTGCCAATTTACATCTAAAAATTAAACTACTACATATTTTTGTTAAGTATATTATCATATAAATTATAACTTGTAAGTTGTACTCAAAAAAATTTGACCAAATTATGATGATAGTAACGTTGTTAACATTTTTAAGCGTCATAAATGCTTTCATCTCGTTTTCTAAAATAATTCGAAATTCTTCGAGGTTTTCAATTTGCCTAATGGAATTTCACTTATTTTAAATGATGCGTTTAGATGTAGAAAATGTTTTACATTAAAACGTAAAACTGATTTTCTTTGAGCCAATAAAGTTAAATTGTTAGTAAGAACAATATGAATAAGACACGATCGTATAACATTTTGCTTCAAGGAGTTTTCGAAATGGCTAAAATCATTTAGTCTTACGGAATGAAATTATCTTATTTGATAATTTTCTTTATAATAAATTCACCCTTACACTCGTTTAGATAAAGTTGAGAAATATTACGTTTTCAAACTTCATACAAACAATAATGGAAATAAACTTTCTGCGGAAGAGTGAAATGAGTTATCAGTAATAATGTTACCAAATATATCTCATATTATATCTATGTCACGCGATAACAACATTATACTTTTTAGAACATTTGTATTAATAATAATACAAAGGTATTTTCGTTTAAAACTCATGTTGCCTATCTCTGTTAAGAATCACAAAAGCGAAAAACAAATTTCGTAGTTGTAGTAGCAAATATAAAATGATACGAATTCCCCTATAATAATACGTTAATACCTATATATTATTATTATAGTCAAGGAAGAGGTAGTACAAAAAACAAATTAAATCCGTTTCAGATCGGGTACTTAGTAAAGATAATCTGAAATCGGATAATTCCTCATTTTGATTTTTAATTTTCACCAAACGATATAAATTTCATGAGGATAACTAATTTAGTTATAATCACTTTCAAAGTAACTCAATAGTTTTCTGTCATGTATAACTACAAAACTTTGTGTGTACGTTTCATTAAGATATATCCATAAATATGTTATATGTTATCACTTACCTATTAATAACAATCTCATCAATTAGACTGGTTTAAAAAGTAATAATAAAAATGTTCATCAATGCCATTTAGTTTAAATATATTAGTATAAAAATAATAATAAATCACGATCTCAAACTTAAATAAGGTTAAAATGCTATTTAGTAATTCATTAATTAAGTGTAGTTATTTTAATCTTGATCTCTTTATGAAGTTCATTATAAAATGAAATTTAAATTAAGTAGGTTTACGAATATAAACATCCCTTTACCTGAGTTTATAAAGTACCATTAATGAACTTTTTAAATTAAAATTACGTTTGGAATACATCGTAAAAAAAATTAAATCAAACTTTCTAGCACATTATTATATGGAGTAATTCAAGAACTGTAACAGAGAATAAATTAAATATTATTTAAACAAAAAAATAACCAACCATCTACTATACCTATACATACAACATATCTACTTGTATTAAAATAAATATATAAAATGTATGAAAAGATAAAAACAATTTTTACTATAGGTAACTGGAAATTAATGATAATTTTTGTATTATACATATGTAATTTGAATATTATATATATCATATAATAAGTTTAATTTTTAATTATACTATTTCGAGAATAGATATATTAGAAAATAAGTACGAAAACTAAAAATTCGTTTTTTATAAATAACCACATATCTTCAGATAAATTATTCTAATATAAATAGGTATAATATATTAAGTAGTTTATTATATTTTTGTGAAATTAAGGAAACATAACATTATTACCAAACAACAAAACATTTTTTTTTTTACTTTTTAACACTCAACAAAAATACACCTTTTTAAAATGGTAATAATGTCGTTATAAATAATTATCTATATATATAAGAATCTAATTTGATTTTGGAGACGAAGGAAACCGGTTTATTTGTTTAATTATTATTGTTACCTATTATTATTAATTATTTATTTATTTGTTTGCACTTGCATTTTTCCATTTGAAATACATATTATTATTCATTGAACAAATAATTTATTGTTAAATTTTTTTCTACCTTATCTCTATTCTATAATAAAAAGAATAAAATTTACCACTCCAGTGGTTGATTCAAAATGTAGGATATATAATTTTCAGAAATTAGCAATAACAATAACTACAATATGTAATTATATTTTATTATTTGTATAGCCAAAAAAATAGTCATGTGTTTTTAAATTAATTTATAAAAAAATAATTTCTTCCGGTGGAAGGTCGGGCAGCTAGTAAATTATAATAATAGATATGTACCGGGTACATCAATACCTGAAATTTAAAAGATAAATTACCAATTTATTATACTTTAAAAACTTCATTGCACAACAACAAATCTTGTTAAATATTTTCTCCAATAATAAATTATCGCATAACGTACGAACTACGATTACACGAATAGTCAAGTAATAGTTTATTTATCGAGCTTATAGTTTCTAATGGTTTATAGACGTTAAACGTTGTTTAGTCAAAACGTAATAGACAATAGTTCTACTGAAAATATGAAAAACGTAAACGACGACCAATGATGAGTAACTAAAACCTGTTGCGCATTGAACAAACGTTGTAAAATATCATTAATTTGTTCGCAGATCAAATCGGTGCAGACGGGTGGCGTAACGGTACGGTCTGGCGCCGTCAGGATCCTGAACAGCACGCTGGATGACTTGGCGTCCGGCGCTGTGGTGGTGGACGACGCGCGCGGCGGCATCCGGCTGTCCGGCAACCGTCTGGGCGAGATGACGGGCGACAGCGTGTCCGCGATCCGGTGGGACGGTGACGCGTCTGTACACGTGGACGGAAACGTGTTCCGCACACTTCCGGCTGACATGCAGCTCCTTCGGTCCGAGCGGCCCGCCGAGTTCGTCGGAAACGACGTGGACAGCGTGGATCTGAGTCCGTTCCTTTTCGGGCTGGGGCCCGTTGTCCGGGCGTCTGACAACCGGTTCACATGTGACTGTGACCCGCGACGCATTAGCGTGCTGAAGCTCAACCAGGTGTTCCCGGGCCTGATGCAGCCGGACACCGACAGCCGGTTTGCCCGTTTGCTGGCGGAAAACTACTGCCGGCAGCCGGCCAACACTACGCTTGCCGGTTACAGGGACTTGCTAGTCAGGGAGATTGCATGCAAGGGCGCCAACTTGACCGTGGTCCAGCCACCTCACTCGTCAACGGCCCAGTCACCACCGTCCAGGGACACCGCGGCCCCTAACCATGGTAACACGGTCGGTACCGCCACTGCCGTGTACGTTACCGCAGCCGCCGTCGCCACTTCGTTGCTGCTGCGTAACCTCTCGGTCAGCTGAACGCCTAAAATGGTGTCCTAAATCGAATTTCTTATTTTTTTTTTTTTTTAACCATCTTTTTCAATCTTTTACGACAAAAAACACTACACCATCGCAATGCCGAACTGTTTTGAAACTTTAAATCATAATCATATGTATCATTACGTAAATCGGTTTAAATTTTATTTTTATTTTTATATTCCTACTTTGAAACTGTATAGGTACAACTGATGCGCTGTTCCTCAACATATAAAAATGATATTAGATATTAATTTGTAAATATTATAATATATTAAGATAAACAGTGTATTTTTATATTTTGAGACATTAAAAACATTTTGTATATCTTTTCATTCACCGTATTAATTGAAAGTAGGCCACAATAATAATATTATTATTGTAGTCTGTTATTCTAGCAATGGTTTCATCCTAGTTCACATCCTACATATGTGTACATTGTGTTGCATAAACATTTGCAAACTAGGTGAAATTACAATAGTTATCGTCAATAATTGTTTATTATATTTTTATTTTACTGGAAAACCGATGGTGGTTGTGTTGTTATGATAAAAAATAACAATAATCATAATTTTAATGTCTGGCAGATGTAATATAATGATTAGATTTATTTATTCTATCGAAACGGGAGTAAAATTTAAAAAAAGGTGAATAAGTGGATGTCGCTCTGCTGTACAGTAGGTTACAAGTGGGTCATTGTATAATGGATAGTATTAAATTTGAATTCAATGATATAATATCACTGTATAAGAAAAACGATTCTGAGCGGAGACGGTATGTCAGTCTAGGTATAAGACATATTATATACTTATATCTATGGTATTAAAAAAAAATTGACCTATAATATACACAGGAATATCACAATATCCATTAGGTAGGTACTTACAACGCGTTATACATCAACAACAAACCGTGATACTATCATAGGTATATAATACTATACTTTAGAAGTTTCAAGTACCCACGAGTAATATTATACAATCACAACAGAATAATTAAAATAGTTATTCTAGGATTTTTAACATGTAATTTCGTCCAAATTCGAACTTAAAAGGACTATAAAAATAAACTGTGCTTATGTATTTCTTAGAATTTTTGATAACAGAATTAATTACTTACGTGGAATCTTGTTTTAAATTTTCAATTCTTAGATACAAAAATTGAACATTTTATAAATTTTTAACTACAAAATAATTTTTCAAATTAAAATTTGATAAATTTTGTCAAAATTTGATCTTTAAATGCTTATAAAAAAAAATTGTGCCTATGTATTTTTAATATTTTTCAACTGATATTGTAACAATATATCAGGAGCTTTGTATTAAATTTATACAGTTTTTTGCCCAATAGATAAAACTTTATTGATATTTATAGAAAAAAAAAACTAAAAAAATTGAAAACTGACCATGTCCGTACACAGCTCAAAATGAGTCAAATTATTTTCAAGATTTTATCGTATATATAAAATACTAATATAGACATTCAGTGAAATTTTCAAATATCTACAGTCATTCGTTTTTTAATTACAATAAAATAAGAATTTGTCACATGAGAAATCGAGCGAATATCAAATGTTGTAAAAATATGAATTTCAAACGCTCATAAAAATTTAATTTGAGTTTCTTATAGACATTTTTTCTTTGGTAAAGATAGATTATCCTATAAGGAATCTTGTATTACATTTTAAAATCTTAGTTCTAAAAAGAAAAATTTTTATGAATTATCAACTCAAAATAGTTTGCTAATTTTCGTGATTTTTACATATTTTGTCAATTTTTGAACTTTAAATGCTATTAAAAAAAACTGTGACTTAATATTTTTCAAATGTCATTGTAACAATATAGTAGGAGCCTTGTATTAAATTTTCAAGTATTTTTACTCAACAAATAAAGTTTTATTGACATTCATAGAAAAAAAAACCAATTAAATTGGAAACTGAAATTGTCCGTAAACAGCTCAAAACAAATCAAAATATTTTGAAAAATTTATCATGACGTATAGAAAATGGAAATATAAACAACCAGTGAAAATTTCATGTATCTACAGTCATTCGTTTCAAAGTTACCCCAAAAACCAAAATCAATTTTCTCGAAAACAGATTTTGCGTAAAACTTCCCGTTTTTCATTAATTTTTCTTTTGTTTTTCACGGCGCTTTTGAAAACTATTGGAAAAATTTTACTTTTGACCCCCCCAAAGTACCAACTAGATTCACTTTCCTATCAGAAAAGGCACTGTTGAAGAAAATCCAAGCACTTTTACTGCCCTAAAAGGTGATGACAGACACAAAAAAAAAGAAATAAAAAAAACACACATCATTGTAAAATCAATACATTCATCGTTCCACTCAGAATCTAAAACATTCAAATAATTTGATGGGTATTATTATTATTATTATTATTATTATTATTATTACTATCCAATTACGTAACGTAATGAAAACTGGAATGACCCCTTAGAGTCCATTGAACATTGGCAAACAAGTCATTAAATATTTAATAGAATAACTAAAAATGTTAATATTATAGAATACAATTTTAGTTGTGTTGTAATTTAAATCATATAGGTACAACTACACTATACCGATGTCGTTTTAATCAATAAACATTCCAAGCGTTAACAAAGTATTTCAAATTAAATTGTATCATTATGACATATCTGTAACTTTAGGTAGGTAAAGCAAAATTAAATCCTCTAAAATAAAGTATAATAATATATAATATTATAGCATCTCATTTCCCATTATGTCTGTCCATCATGATTTGTGAATTGTGACGACCAAAATTCGTTGAATGCTCAAATAATATTATCATTCCATTTTATTGAAATATTGCACGCGTTTTTAAGGGGTCTTAGTTATGCAATTTTAGTGAATATTTTAGAAAATGAAAAATACAATACATAATAAAATAAATACATTATTTTGAACATATTTACGTTGTAATATCCATTTTTCGTCTTTTATAAGATGTCAAGGATAATATGATAAACAAAGTTTTTTCAGTGAACCGTCGAATATCATTCTTTAAAATAATATACTTTCATAAAACAACTAAATTCATCTGTGAACCTTATCTACTATGCAGCATTTTTTATTTATGTTTTAAATAACTGAATTTAGTTGAATTTCCTTTTTGGTTTCAAAAATAATATCATTCACTTGAATAGCTTCCTATTTTAGGTGTGACCCTCATGTACTGGAATCGGCTCCGATAGATATAATTAATCGATTTCTAGTTCAATTCACTATAAGTATACATTGATTTTTTTTGGAGTTATTAACAATTATGGGCACATACATAACAATTAATCTATAAAGATATAAGTCCGCCCTACATTATAGGAAAAATTAATAAATTAAATAATAAACCAATGTCAATTTAAATGAATAAATACTTATTAAGTACTAATATTTTAATAAATAAAATAGAACAACAAATATTTTTAATCATTACATTAATCGATATAATAATCGATAGTACGTGTAGGTACAACTATTGATAATATATCAAATAATATCTAGGTATGCTATTGGAGGAAATCCGAGTGGACTGTATGGGTGTACTAGTTTTGCCTCCATAAACACCCGGAAGCAATTAGATTTTTTTATTAACGTATAATATAATATTACTCATCGTTAAAATTTAAATAAAAACGAATGAAGCACTATAAGAAACAGAAAATACATATTGTGTACATTAAAATATTATAGTCTACGTATCTATTATTATGCAATCAATGTAAACAAAAACTACGTACTACCAGTATTTATTCGTTTAATTCGATGGTTTAAGAGCAACTGAATTCACCGATTACATAAGAGAAAATCAAATTTACCTTGAGAATGATACTCTAGATGCATGTATTATAACTTTGGTTAAACACTCGTCTCTCCGTATATGTTTACTTTGTTATGTTCAGTTAATAGGAAGAATGGTATTTGATTAAACGTACCTATATTTATTATTCATTTTGAGGAGAATTATTTCTGAAAAAGACTTTATATTTTGTTGTACTAAGCTAGTTGGCATTAAAAAATACACCAGGTCAAACAAAATCTCTTTTTCGTGATAATAATAAATTAATAAAGAAAATAATAATCACTTTTTTATTTATTCATAAGATAATATTATTGTGTTTTTTTTTTTATTTATCTCCGAGAAAAACAAATTTAAATTGAATAAAAGTTAATTGTAAAATGATTTCAAATATGTTTTTGTTTTATTTTAATAAACAATTACTTCATCCTTGAGTTTTTAATTCCCTTTAGTTTTTGTTATCATTATACCCATTTAATAAACATTTATAGACAGGCTGAATTTTATTTCTTACGATTTAAAACTAAAATATAATGTATTATTTTTCTCAAAACGTTTTAATAACAATAATATTAAACATTGTAATTTGAAATATCAACACAAATACCCATAACTCTATATTATAAATGCTAACTGAGCAGAAATAAATTATAAACATCTCTAGGGACTAGGGTCATGGGGAAATGTACCTAATTTTATTTTTAGCAAATGAAAATATATCAATGTTATATAAACAAATTATATAACGTATATAATGGATTTAATTGTATACTAGTTTAAGTTAACCTTTAAATACAATTTCAGTCTAAAAATAAAAAAAATTATAAATTCAAATCAAATATAAAAGTTAACAGTGATCTTATCCAAATCATCATAAGTTTTAGTGTATTTATATCTAGCTTCCTAAGAAGAAAATTAATATGGCTAATCACATAGTATAATAACATATAGGGTATAATATAATATATTATATTATTATAAATGCTATTTTAGTTAAAAACAAAATTAAATTTATTATTGGTTCTAATTCTGTTTAATAGACCTACAAATTATTCCAAAAAAGGAAAAGCATTATTGTTATTACTTATAACTATTCAAGAAATAATTATATCATATTGCCATTTAGATAAGTTTTCTTTTTTTGACAAGATTTGGATTCTTAGTTTGACAAAACATTAAACCTACTACATTACAATGCAGTATATCAATTATAGGGCAAAATTTATTGTACTCGCGACTTAAGTATTTTATTGGATAAAAATCATGTGAAATAACTCTTGTAATAAATTTGTAACCTGCATAAACAGTTAATAATTTTATCTTTATGGCTACATGGTCGTGCTCAACTTTTCTCATATCTAACTCTTCTTCTATTCTAAAATATAAATGTGGAATAATAGTTTAAAAACACAGATCCAGTTTTTCACCGACATACTTGTAACCTGTCGCATAAATAAAAATATAATAAATTAGCCAATATTCTAAAAATAAATTATCACTAAACAAAAAGCCGAATAGAATGACAACAAAATATATGTAAATACAAGACTCCAAACATTCCAACTGAAAAATCCTATTGCAGTTTATTGTTTTCTACGACTCCGTGAAAGCAAAATTATTTTTAAAAAAAATTATATTATCTGTATAATAATATTCCAACTCCATTGTAATTAGGTTATCTTTTCTGATAATATCATCGGTGTTTGAAGAGTTTCTTAATTCTGTACTTCCAGGTTCTTGTCTAATAAACGCCCCACACCAAATTATCCTAAATACGTTATCAATGATGAAACTTCTAAGAAACTAAATTATTTTACAAACGCATATAAAATCGTCTAATATTCCACCTTAATTATTGTTTAGTGATTAATAATCTCGCAGTACTTACAATTACAAGAAATCCTTTAAGATTTTCATATATAAATAAAATCAATCCATGATTATCATTAATGCATAATGTTGTCCACTTTATTTATATAATATATTGTATTTTTCAAAATTCAAATTGCTCAGTACCTATTTTTAATTTTACATAGGCGTGTTCATTTAGAATTTTTAACATTTTCTTCTCCCCCCTTGGAATAACCTAACCTTACCTACCTATATTTGGTGAGAATGTTATTTTAAAAAATAATAAACATTTTTTGAGTAGGTATGTAAACCGTATACAAGTGTCTATAGTATAATGAATATTTAACTTGTACCGCTTAATTTTAGGCGGTAGGTGGGTATATGCATGGTTGTTATTATGTTTATCATTATATTATATTTTAATGATATAATAACTGTTTTCGTTCATTATTATATTGTTATTTTAAAGCAAAGGGGATTACGCAAGACTCTTGTGCAACCCTTGCCCCAGCCCCTCACCACAACATGTCTCCTACGCATAAACTTCAGATGACCCAGTATAATATTATAATGTCATATTGCAGCATGTGATATTAATGTGAGTAAACGAGTATTAAACAGTTGAGTTTAGACCGGCAAAAGTCTTAATATTAAAATCCTGCGGCCGTTATTAAACGTTTTTCGGGAAATCACGTTTGAGCGCACTCGTTTACCCCAAGACCATACCCCGTAAGTGTACTAAAACGATATGATGTGGGTACGCCTGTTGTGAAGAGGGGGGGGGATAAAATAAATATTTAATCATACTATGACAATAATTATTGGCGAAGTGCTTGGCCTTTTGGTCGCTGTTTAATTATAACGGTCTATATAACTGCAGTGGAATATGTTTTGTTAATAGCTAAGATTATTGTACATTATCTTAGTCGTAATAAATCAATTAGTCCGATAAGTAGATACCTACGGCTATTAATATCTTTGAGAACGGGTAGATGAATGTTTATGATTTTTGAAACGGATCAACAACTATTTCAACCAGCAAAAACGGCTCTGTGAATCATGAAAAAATCACTCTGTCA
Organism: Acyrthosiphon pisum; assembly: GCF_005508785.2. Taxonomy (NCBI): domain Eukaryota; kingdom Metazoa; phylum Arthropoda; class Insecta; order Hemiptera; family Aphididae; genus Acyrthosiphon; species Acyrthosiphon pisum. The sequence continues at coordinate 69,950,569 of NC_042495.1, forward strand.
CTTATAATTATAGGTAGCTAAATAGCGTTAGAAGATTTTCAATTATTTATTGCTTGCAGTATTAAATATTATTAAATAAACAATTCAATTGTAAGGATGAAAAGTAAAAATAAAATATGGTCAATTATAGATAATAATACTTGTAGATATTTTAATAGTATTTATTTTAATATTTTAATAGTACCTATTTGATCATCGACAATAATATCATTAATACAAGCACTCATAATATGTAATTTATTATTTAGTGACTAAACGTTATAGTACTTACTCATATAGGATATAATAGTTAATAGTATTATATACAGCCCGGAATATTATAATGCTATAATAATATTATACAAGTACTTTAGGTTAGGAAATTGCATTTGTATAATCATAATATTATCACTATTATAATTATAATATGAAGCACTCTAGCACTAAATTTGTACACTCGTTTTATGTATAGGTACATGTTGTACCAGTTGTACCGGTATGGTGGTATGTAGCCGTATAGGTAATATAATATATCTACGTTTTTACAATATTTTAAAACATTATGAAACATAGATAAGACCAATGAGGATAATTATAAGAATAATTTTGTTTCGCTATTAGGCAGGGATTAATTATAAATTAGGCAAGTTTCATATGGTGAAATGCGTACAATAATAATTATATAGTTCCTGTAAATTCTAATTATAGTCTTACATGAAATAAACTATTATTTCTGGTAAATACATTTTTAAAAACGTTTGCCAAATAAAGTATAATTAAACCGATTGTTTACGGATGCAAAAAAAAAAATAATTATAAAACAATAAGTTTGACTGATAAATCAAACATTAAATTCATAACTACTTGAAAAAAAAAATAACACATAAATAATATCATCTCTTAATGCGGAATATTTTAAAATAATATGCATTTGGTTATCAGCATAACTAAACGTTTGTATATCTGATTAAAAATTCAAAATTATTGTACGGAAAACAACTGGGTCAGCGTTATATTATATAGTTCGTGTAACGTTCAACTGTAATTATTATCATTGGAAACCAAAGATATTCGTTAGCATAAAACCGGCATAATAGCAAATACGGTATTGATTTTATAAACACAAATGGAATGTAAATAAACCAACAATATAGGAAACTGTAGTAGTTTTGCTTATATTATCTTTGTTTATCTCGTCGTAAATGGAAGGTATTTTATTGACGGGGTAGATATATACGATAGAATCGTTACAATCAGAAAATTACAAAACAAATTAACCATTTCCAAATACACAATTACAATAGTGATAATAAATCAAGCGTACCTAGGTACAGAATAATTACAAAATGTAAAATATTATTACATTTTTCAACTATGAATTTCGTTTGAAACCTGTGGGCTAAAAATATGTTAATTAATATTTTCTTCTCCCCTATCCCACCGTTCGATAAATTTTTTCATTTTTATTTTGTTTTAAGTGTTGGGGCCTAAATGAGTAGTGGGTACATAAAGCACTCGATGAACATTTGATTGACACCAAAGTGGTTGTTCGTTACGGGTTTAAAAAAGGTATATGTCACTCACCCCAGACATTGTTTACGTTCGTATACAAAAGATCATTCTGGTGGCATTAGCAATGTGTATAAATATAAATGGAATAATGAAAAATAATAATAATAATAATAATAACAATGAAAAAATCTAAAACATTACGTAGGTACTACTGTGAGAGATATTTCGGTTAAGTACTCTTGGCGACCATCGAACAAAAAAAAAAAAGAAATTATCCATAGGGTTTGCGTTCGAGTGGCCCGTGAAATCTATCAGTTGTCAATCAAGTTTATGAGAGTCCAACTTTGAGCATGTCTTTCAGCAGCAATGTTTTATGAAAATAATCGAGTCCCTACCCTTCAAAAAAAAAAAATTAATAAAAGTGAAAATATATGAAAAGTATTACACAACAAAATGGCCAATATAATATAATATTTCTATACTTCACTATCCACAAGCAAAAAAAAAAAAAAAATGAACTCTTAAAAACCGTCATGGAAGTATACCTAATAACTATCATAAAAGTATTGTCGTTATGCCTAAACCGTGGATAGAACATACGTGTAAATGTTTCACTGAAAATCGAGACATTTATAAATTGAAAATGAATGCTGTTTGGTTTTCTTCTGTTTTTCCAACGGTGGTCATTGAAATGCAAGTTTTCAAACATCGTTTATTTTTATTTTTAAGGTTTACGTAGAAACAATTTAATGCAGTAATAACAACGTTTATTGAGGAACAAAAAAGACGATAAAAATAAAATAAATTATAATAATAAACAACATGGAATAAAAGTTAAAAGCCACGGTTTAGAGAGTTTTATTTGTTCCGTAACAGAAATAAATTCTAATGAAACAAACACATTTTGTTAGCGATTCGTAATCACAAACTGTGTTGCTTTTACGATACTCAAGTCCATGATTATGACGTGTTTATTATAAAGAGTGTGAAATAATCCTGAACAGAATTTTTCCACTTCGAGAAATATTAAGACAATGGCAGTACATAATGTTATTTAATTTCTGGATGTTTGTATTGGAATAAAATATTACATAATATTTTGTATTGAGGTTTTAATAACAAAATATGATGTCTTAAAAAATACTTCTCGTTTTGTTCTAAAATGAATACAACACTGCCGTTATTAATGAAAAAAACACATTTTAACGACAACTTTGGTTCTTATCCCGTAGGTAGAAATGTACAATATATTATGTATATTGTATATTTTACTGGAGACAAAAAAAAAATATTCCTTAACCTATTTAATTTTCTTTTGTTCACATAATTGTAATGATTATGTAAATAGACCAAAAAATCATTTTCCTATATAATTTTGATAATTATTATTATTTACAAACAATTTTGCTTGTGAGAAATAAATAATTAAAATGTTTATCTGTCGTATATATAAATAATAAATTGGCGTGATGGTTGTTTTTGACATTGTTAACCAGTTTTATGATCACTTTGTATTAATTAACTAATAAGCATGCAATTTACGAAATCAAAATTAAAAACTCTCCTAGTGTTTTTGATTATTTGCATGTCATAATAAACTTCGAACATTTTATTTGCTCACGTGAAGTGTACTCGTGAGTCCTGAATAATATTTTTGTATTTCAATGTCGAAATAGAAAAAAAAATTAAATAAATACTTTTTTATGCACTATTAATTAACACAATAAAGTAATCCGCCACCTAATACAATTATAACTAATTCTTAAAATTTACTCGGCGAATATTAATCAATTCAAATTTGATAAACCATTAAGTCACCAAGTCATGGATACTGGATAAATATAGTTTGCATATAACATAAATCTTAAAGATGAAAATAATTATTCAACTCAAAATTACCGATTTTACCAATTATTACTAAATATATTTGTTGAGTTTGAATACAATTAATTGTCATTGCATAAAACATGTTTACATTCATTAACGTACGAATATCTAATGTCTATATGATCTAACATTCTAACATAAGACTAATAAAACTATAAAATATTATAGTAGAGGAAACTGAAATGTTGCCGTATTTGTTTTTGATTCAATAACAACTAAAAACACGCGTATATTAAATTACATTCCCTATATTTTTGAGCTGTGAAAATTCTAAATTTAAAAATAAATAATGAGAAATCATAATGTATTAAGAGAAAACAACTTTCATAATACTAATGAATAATAATAAATTAAAATTACTGTACATTATATAATATTATTTGAAATAATATCTATGCATTAACTATTAAACTATAAATTTACCTACTAAACAAACACAAATTTAATATATGTTTGTAGTGATTTTTGAAAGTTTTTGTAATTCTTTGAATTTGTTTTGAAATGTTTTTTCCTTTTAAGTTTTAATAATAATTTGCGATAATTAAAGTTATATTTCTACGTGTACACAGTAAATACAATTAATTAGATGAAATAATTGTTATAGACGTTTTGTAGAATTGAGTATAAAATATTTCTTGCAAAGGAATAAATTTATACTAAATAAAAATGTTATGGTACTTAAATAAAAAAAATTAAAAGAGGGATTATGTACAGGATTATATAGCGTAATGGTAATTTAGAAAATTAAAAATGTATTAACATAAATTTGTTAAAAAAAATAGCTGTACCTACTATATTCTAAAATATTATAATGGTGGTTAGTATTTTATAATCAAACGTTATATAGAAATATGGGGAAACATTGTGGCCTTGGCCCACACTATGTACATTATGAATTATTCAAAAATGTAAAAAAATCTAAATTATTTAAATGTTTATAGACTAACTAAGTGATTGAATAATTACCAAGTTAACGTAATATGTAAAGATAAAGATGTCTCGCATAGATAAATAATTTTAATTTTGTTTCAATAATAATATAAGGTCTTTAAATTATTAACAATATTAGAAATCCAAAACAGTGGTGATTGTAGTAAACTTTTTTCAGTATTATTATTGTGCAGTTGGTATTCATAGTTATTAATGTTTGCACATTTATTTTCAAAGAATAATTACGGGTAATTTCATAAAGTTTTATCCATGTAAAATTAGTTTCTCAAGATTTTACACCGCCTTTAAAGCAGATGAAATTAATAAAAACAAATTATCAATTTACACTTACGTCACGAATGTTATTTTAAAGCTTAAGTACGTGTGGAAATTAAGTTTTGATAAAGGAGGGACAATGATAAGTTAAAGAAAAGCCAGTTGTCTAGGCTATTATAAAATTAATTTAAAATTCTTCAAAACTATTTATTTTTTAGTCTACTCATAAACCTTAAACGAGCCACAAATGGGAATCAAAATCATAATATCATAAACACAATAATTTTGTTTTATTCTGACTTCTGTGACGCACATTTCAGTATTTTTTTATTTTGGTATATAAGTATATTATGTTAAGCAGGCACAAAGTCAACAGACAAATCTCATTGGAATTTAGTGTACAAGTATGCTTGAACTTTTTTTTTAATAATTAGTATTTTGTAATTTGAAATCATGAATTCATTGTTTCAGGTTTATTTTAAATACTTTTAAAACACTTTTAAAATATATTTTAAACATAAGACACTATACATGTTTAACTATTTAGCCACTTCCTATAATATGCTTAGAAATAAGTACGCATATACTTATAACTATAATCAGATATAATTTTATATTATTACGAGATAATGGCGTCAAACGCTGGAATTTGTAACCAAGAGTAAAATATTGTACTTTTCCAATTTCGCAATCGGTGCCGATCGCAGCCGTTTGCCGTCGAAACTGTTTTCCCTTACCCGCAAAAGCCAAGATGAAGTGAAACCGCGCGCGCCGTTCCCCATTTAGTTCAATTCGAAATTAGTTTTGGAATAATTAATTGTAAACTACTGTTTCATTTTCCCTGAATAGTTGCACTGGAATCCCTAACCAATTAAAGTGTTTATTATGGTATTTATTGTTTTGTTGTTCTACCTACCTATAGCCGGTATTGTGGTGCAGTTGTATTTGACATCGCGCAGGATTTCGCTAATAGCATAATCTGGACGGACGTTTCGAAATTACTATGTATAATGTATATTTTGCATGAATGTTTAATTGCCTCGAACTCGAGTTTAACGATTCGTAACATCAATAGATTTCGCGTACACTTACCCTCCCCCTAAGGGCCAAGACGACGTACGGCTCTCCTGATTAGCTGTTGACAAGCAGGTATTACTAGTACAACTGTTATTAGGTACCTACGTGGACAGGGCGGCAGCTGCAGGTTAGGGTCGATGTCGTGATAACATCGAGGTAGCGGTTCAACGTGTGATCTATAAAACCCCAAAATCGCAATAAAAATATATTATATTATAATATAATATTTTATAATTCCACTTTGAAATTTTTCATTATAATATGTATACCAATATCTGTAACGAAAGTGTTATTTTTCGTCTTTTCGTTTGAACCCTGCCTTTAATTCGCCACTAATCCAAACATTATTTCTGTCTGTTAAAAGTGATAATCACTTTCATTTACATCAATGGCATTATTATTTATTCCGTTATTGTGATTACATGACATGGTTGTTCAATTTAATCTATTTACCTAAGGGCTAAGACCACGTCTTACCATAAAAAAACCAATCAGTAACGAATACAACAGCGACTAAATTATACTAGAGTCAAGCACACAAAAATAAATAAATATACCCCTTTACCAGCTTTTAATTTACTAAAATATATCGAAGACAACAAATAATAACGGATAGATCAGATTTAATACTGTATAAACTAGATATGTTTCCATTTATCAATTAGTTGTCAGAAATTACCAATTGCCAATTGGACAAAAATATCATGTACCTAATATAATAATAAGAGACAAATGTAGTTACTCGGGTATAATATTATGTTAACGAGTTGTGTTGTAGGTATCGGTAAATAAGCAATATAATAATAATATAGTATATTGTAAATAAGTTTATTGTAACTAATATTATGTCTAACAATAATTAGTAGGTATCACTACGACCTACCTATACTTTTTAGTTTAATTAACCTAAACAGAACATACGTCATGTATGTATGCATAAATTATATTATATATAAATATTTTAGAGTTTTTGTTTTCAACGCGGTGCTTTTAAGAACAAATTACTATAGTAAATAATATTAAAAATGATAAAAAAAATAATAATGCCCTCAACAGATTACTCTTCCAAACGGGTTAAATTATACCTTACGGGTTTTTATTTTTTTAATAGCAATAAATTATTGTTTTCAGGTATATTTTATGATATTATTATTTTTTTGTTCCTACAGGGTTGATTTTTTGTTTTTCTTCCAACCAATAGCTTATGAGGTTGACTATTTTGTTATTTTAAAATTAAATTATATTTCTAATGTATATGATTTAGATTACCTACTTTATAGAAATATGTATTGACATATTTAAATAAAAACTATGTAGTCAGTTAATCATAAAAAAGTAATAAAATACATTATGGTATCGATAACGTATAGGATTAAATTAGCTATTAAAAATCGGCAAAACAATATTGATGTCGTATAATAATTATTATATAT